>NW_027327925.1:2400000-2700000 GCF_047675955.1 Chlorocebus sabaeus | reverse complement strand
TTCTGTTAATTCATCTCACAGAGTTACATCTTTCCCTTAAGGAAGCCTTTCGCTAAGGCTGTTCTTGTGGAATTGGCAAGGGATATTTGGAAGCCCATAGAGGGCTATGGTGAAAAAGGAAATATCTTCCGTTCAAAACTGGAAAGAAGCTTTCTGAGAAACTGCTCTGTGTTCTGTTAATTCATCTCACAGAGTTACATCTTTCCCTTCAAGAAGCCTTTCTCTAAGGCTGTTCTTGTGGAATTGGCAAAGGGATATTTGGAAGCCCATAGAGGGCTATGGTGAAAAAGGAAATATCTTCCGTTCAAAACTGGAAAGAAGCTTTCTGAGAAACTGCTCTGTGTTCTGTTAATTCATCTCACAGAGTTTCATCTTTCCCTTCAAGAAGCCTTTCGCTAAGGCTGTTCTTGTGGAATTGGCAAAGGGATATTTGGAAGCCCATAGAGGGCTTTGGTGAAAAAGGAAATATCTTACGTTCAAAACTGGAAAGAAGCTTTCTGAAAAACTGCTCTGTGTTCTGTTAATTCATCTCACAGAGTTTCATCTTTCCCTTCAAGAAGTCTTTCGCTAAGGCTGTTCTTGTGGAATTGACAAAGGGATATTTGGAAACCCATAGAGGGCTATGGTGAAAAAGGAAATATCTACCGTTCAAAACTGGAAAGAAGCTTTCTGAGAAACTGCTCTGTGTTCTGTTAATTCATCTCACAGAGTTACATCTTTCCCTTCAAGAAGCCTTTCGCTAAGGCTGTTCTTGTGGAATTGGCAAAGGGATATTTGGAAGCCCATAGAGGGTTATGGTGAAAAAGGAAATATCTTCCGTTCAAAACTGGAAAGAAGCTTTCTGATAAACTGCTCTGTGTTCTGTTAATTAATCTCACAGAGTTACATCTTTCCCTTCAATAAGCCTTTGGCTAAGGCTGTTCTTGTGGAATTGGCAAAGGGATATTTGGAAGCCCATAGAGGGCTATGGTGAAAAAGGAAATATCTTCCGTTCAAAACTGGAAAGAAGCTTTCTGAGAACCTGCTCTGTGTTCTGTTAATTCATCTCACAGAGTTACATCTTTCCCTTCAAGAAGCCTTTCGCTAAGGCTGTTCTTGTGGAATTGGCAAAGGGATATTTGGAAGTCCATACAGGGCTATGGTGAAAAAGGAAATATCTTCCGTTCAAAACTGGAAAGAAGCTTTCTGAGAAACTGCTCTGTGTTCTGAAAATTCATCTCACAAAGTAACATCTTTCCCTTCAAGAAGCCTTTCGCTAAGGCTGTTCTTGTGGAATTGGCAAAGGGATATTTGGAAGCCCATAGAGGGCTATGGTGAAAAAGGAAATATCTTCCGTTCAAAACTGGAAAGAAGCTTTCTGAGAAACTGCTCTGTGTTCTGTTAATTCATCTCAGAGAGTTTCATCTTTCCCTTCAAGAAGACCTTCGCTAAGGCTGTTCTTGTGGAATTGGCAAAGGGATATTTGGAAGCCCATAGAGGGCTTTGGTGAAAAAGAAATATCTTACGTTCAAAACTGGAAAGAAGCTTTCTGAGAAACTGCTCTGTGTTCTGTTAATTGATCTCACAGAGTTACATCTTTCCCTTCAAGAAGCCTTTGGCTAAGGCTGTTCTTGTGGAATTGGCAAATGGATATTTGGAAGCCCATAGAGGGCTATGGTGAAAAAGGAAATATCTTACGTTCAAAACTGGAAAGAAGCTTTCTGAGAAACTGCTCTGTGTTCTGTTAATTCATCTCACAGAGTAACATCTTTCCCTTCAAGAAGCCTTTCGCTAAGGCTGTTCTTGTGGAATTGGCAAAGGGATATTTGGAAGTCCATACAGGGCTATGGTGAAAAAGGAAATATCTTCCGTTCAAAACTGGAAAGAAGCTTTCTGAGAAACTGCTCTGTGTTCTGTAAATTCATCTCACAAAGTAACATCTTTCCCTTCAAGAAGCCTTTCGCTAAGGCTGTTCTTGTGGAATTGGCAAAGGGATATTTGGAAGCCCTTAGAGGGCTATGGTGAAAAAGGAAATATCTTCCGTTCAAAACTGGAAAGAAGCTTTCTGAGAAACTGCTCTGTGTTCTGTTAATTAATCTCACAGAGTTACATCTTTCCCTTCAAGAAGCCTTTCGCTAAGGCTGTTCTTGTGGAATTGGAAAAGGGATATTTAGAAGCCCATAGAGGGCTATGGTGAAAAAGGAAATATCTTCCTTTCAAAACTGGAAAGAAGCTTTCTGAGAAACTGCTCTGTGTTCTGTTAATTCATCTCACAGAGTCACATCTTTCCCTTCAAGAAGTCTTTCGCTAAGGCTGTTCTTGTGGAATTGGCAAAGGGATATTTGGAAGCCCATAGAGGGCTATGGTGAGAAAGGAAATATCTTCCGTTCAAAACTGGAAAGAAGCTTTCTGAGAAACTGCTCTATTTTCTGTTAATTCATCTCACAGAGTTACATCTTTCCCTTCAAGAAGCCTTTCGCTAAGGCTGTTCTTGTGGAATTGGCAAAGTAATATTTGGAAGCCCATTGAGGGCTATGGTGAAAAAGGAAATATCTTCCTTTCAAAATGGAAAGAAGCTTTCTGAGAAACTGCTTTGTGTTCTGTTAATTAATCTCACAGAGTTACATCTTTCCCTTCATGAAGCCTTTCGCTAAGGCTGTTCTTGTGGAATTGGCAAAGGGATATTTGGAAGCCCATAGAGGGTTAGGGTGAAAAAGGAAATATCTTCCGTTCAAAACTGGAAAGAAGCATTCTCATAAACTGCTCTGTGTTCTGTTAATTAATCTCACAGAGTTACATCTTTCCCTTCAAGAAGCCTTTCGCTAAGGCTGTTCTTGTGGAATTGGCAAAGGGATATTTGGAAGCCCATAGAGGGCTATGGTGAAAAAGGAAATATCTTCCGTTCAAAACTGGAAAGAAGCTTTCTGAGAAACTGCTCTGTGTTCTGTTAATTCATCTCACAGAGTTTCATCTTTCCCTTCAAGAAGCCTTTCGCTAAGGCTGTTCTTGTGGAATTGGCAAAGGGATATTTGGAAGCCCATAGAGGGCTTTGGTGAAAAAGGAAATATCTTACGTTCAAAACTGGAAAGAAGCTTTCTGAAAAACTGCTCTGTGTTCTGTTAATTCATCTCACAGAGTTTCATCTTTCCCTTCAAGAAGTCTTTCGCTAAGGCTGTTCTTGTGGAATTGACAAAGGGATATTTGGAAACCCATAGAGGGCTATGGTGAAAAAGGAAATATCTACCGTTCAAAACTGGAAAGAAGCTTTCTGAGAAACTGCTCTGTGTTCTGTTAATTCATCTCACAGAGTTACATCTTTCCCTTCAAGAAGCCTTTCGCTAAGGCTGTTCTTGTGGAATTGGCAAAGGGATATTTGGAAGCCCATAGAGGGTTATGGTGAAAAAGGAAATATCTTCCGTTCAAAACTGGAAAGAAGCTTTCTGATAAACTGCTCTGTGTTCTGTTAATTAATCTCACAGAGTTACATCTTTCCCTTCAATAAGCCTTTGGCTAAGGCTGTTCTTGTGGAATTGGCAAAGGGATATTTGGAAGCCCATAGAGGGCTATGGTGAAAAAGGAAATATCTTCCGTTCAAAACTGGAAAGAAGCTTTCTGAGAACCTGCTCTGTGTTCTGTTAATTCATCTCACAGAGTTACATCTTTCCCTTCAAGAAGCCTTTCGCTAAGGCTGTTCTTGTGGAATTGGCAAAGGGATATTTGGAAGTCCATACAGGGCTATGGTGAAAAAGGAAATATCTTCCGTTCAAAACTGGAAAGAAGCTTTCTGAGAAACTGCTCTGTGTTCTGAAAATTCATCTCACAAAGTAACATCTTTCCCTTCAAGAAGCCTTTCGCTAAGGCTGTTCTTGTGGAATTGGCAAAGGGATATTTGGAAGCCCATAGAGGGCTATGGTGAAAAAGGAAATATCTTCCGTTCAAAACTGGAAAGAAGCTTTCTGAGAAACTGCTCTGTGTTCTGTTAATTCATCTCAGAGAGTTTCATCTTTCCCTTCAAGAAGACCTTCGCTAAGGCTGTTCTTGTGGAATTGGCAAAGGGATATTTGGAAGCCCATAGAGGGCTTTGGTGAAAAAGAAATATCTTACGTTCAAAACTGGAAAGAAGCTTTCTGAGAAACTGCTCTGTGTTCTGTTAATTGATCTCACAGAGTTACATCTTTCCCTTCAAGAAGCCTTTGGCTAAGGCTGTTCTTGTGGAATTGGCAAATGGATATTTGGAAGCCCATAGAGGGCTATGGTGAAAAAGGAAATATCTTACGTTCAAAACTGGAAAGAAGCTTTCTGAGAAACTGCTCTGTGTTCTGTTAATTCATCTCACAGAGTAACATCTTTCCCTTCAAGAAGCCTTTCGCTAAGGCTGTTCTTGTGGAATTGGCAAAGGGATATTTGGAAGTCCATACAGGGCTATGGTGAAAAAGGAAATATCTTCCGTTCAAAACTGGAAAGAAGCTTTCTGAGAAACTGCTCTGTGTTCTGTAAATTCATCTCACAAAGTAACATCTTTCCCTTCAAGAAGCCTTTCGCTAAGGCTGTTCTTGTGGAATTGGCAAAGGGATATTTGGAAGCCCTTAGAGGGCTATGGTGAAAAAGGAAATATCTTCCGTTCAAAACTGGAAAGAAGCTTTCTGAGAAACTGCTCTGTGTTCTGTTAATTAATCTCACAGAGTTACATCTTTCCCTTCAAGAAGCCTTTCGCTAAGGCTGTTCTTGTGGAATTGGAAAAGGGATATTTAGAAGCCCATAGAGGGCTATGGTGAAAAAGGAAATATCTTCCTTTCAAAACTGGAAAGAAGCTTTCTGAGAAACTGCTCTGTGTTCTGTTAATTCATCTCACAGAGTCACATCTTTCCCTTCAAGAAGTCTTTCGCTAAGGCTGTTCTTGTGGAATTGGCAAAGGGATATTTGGAAGCCCATAGAGGGCTATGGTGAGAAAGGAAATATCTTCCGTTCAAAACTGGAAAGAAGCTTTCTGAGAAACTGCTCTATTTTCTGTTAATTCATCTCACAGAGTTACATCTTTCCCTTCAAGAAGCCTTTCGCTAAGGCTGTTCTTGTGGAATTGGCAAAGTAATATTTGGAAGCCCATTGAGGGCTATGGTGAAAAAGGAAATATCTTCCTTTCAAAATGGAAAGAAGCTTTCTGAGAAACTGCTTTGTGTTCTGTTAATTAATCTCACAGAGTTACATCTTTCCCTTCATGAAGCCTTTCGCTAAGGCTGTTCTTGTGGAATTGGCAAAGGGATATTTGGAAGCCCATAGAGGGTTAGGGTGAAAAAGGAAATATCTTCCGTTCAAAACTGGAAAGAAGCATTCTCATAAACTGCTCTGTGTTCTGTTAATTAATCTCACAGAGTTACATCTTTCCCTTCAAGAAGCCTTTCGCTAAGGCTGTTCTTGTGGAATTGGCAAAGGGATATTTCGAAGCCCCTAGAGGGCTATGGTGAAAAAGGAAATATCTTCCGTTGAAAACTGGAAACAAGCCTTCTGAGAAACTGCTCTGTGTTCTGTTAATTCATCTCACAGAGTTACATCTTTCCCTTCAAGAAGCCTTTCGCTAAGGCTGTTCTTGTGGAATTGGTAAAGGGATATTTGGAAGCCCATAGAGGGCTATGGTGAAAAAGGAAATATCTTCCGTTCAAAACTGGAAAGAAGCTTTCTGAGAAACTGCTCTGTGTTCTGTTAATTCATCTCACGGAGTTACATCTTTCCCTTCAAGAAGCCTTTCGCTAAGGCTGTTCTTGGGGAATTGGCAAAGGGATATTTGGAAACCCTTAGAGGGCTATCATGAAAAAGGAAATATCTTCCGTTCAAAACTGGAAAGAAGCTTTCTGAGAAACTGCTCTGTGTTCTGTTTATTCATCTCACAGAGTTACATCTTTCCCTTCAAGCAGCCTTTCGCTAAGGCTGTTCTTGTGGAATTGGCAAAGGGATATTTGGAAGCCCCTAGAGGGCTATGGTGAAAAAGGAAATATCTTCCGTTCAAAACTGGAAAGAAGCTTTCTGAGAAACTGCTCTGTGTTCTGTTAATTCATCTCACAGAGTTACATCTTTCCCTTCAAGAAGCCTTTCGCTAAGGCTGTTCTTGTGGAATTGGTAAAGGGATATTTGGAAGCCCATAGAGGGCTATGATGAAAAAGGAAATATCTTCCGTTCAAAACTGGAAAGAAGCTTTCTGAGAAACTGCTCTGTGTTCTGTTAATTCATCTCACAGAGTTACATCTTTCCCTTCAAGAAGCCTTTCGCTAAGGCTGTTCTTGTGGAATTGGCAAAGGGATATTTGGAAGCCCATAGAGGGCTATGGTGAAAAAGGAAATATCTTCCGTTCAAAACTGGAAAGAAGCTTTCTGAGAAACTGCTCTGTGTTCTGTTAATTCATCTCACAGAGTTACATCTTTCCCTTCAAGAAGCCTTTCGCTAAGGCTGTTCTTGTGGAATTGGCAAAGGGATATTTGGAAGCCCATAGAGGGCTATGGTGAAAAAGGAAATATCTTCCGTTCAAAACTGGAAAGAAGCTTTCTGAGAAACTGCTCTGTGTTCTGTTAATTCATCTAACGGTGTTACATCTTTCCCTTCAAGAAGCCTTTCGCTAAGGCTGTTCTCGTGGAATTAGCAAAGGGATATTTGGAAGCCCATAGAGGGCTATGGTGAAAAAGGAAATATCTTCCTTTCAAAACTGGAAAGAAGCTTTCTGAAAATCTGCTCTGAGTTCTGTTAATTCATCTAACAGAGTTACATCTTTCCCTTCAAGAAGCCTTTCGCTAAGGCTGTTCTTGTGGAATTGGCAAAGGGATATTTGGAAGCCCATAGAGGGCTATGGTGAAAAAGGAAATATCTTCCGTTCAAAACTGGAAAGAAACTTTCTGAGAAACTGCTCTGTGTTCTGTTAATTCATCTCACAGAGTTTCATCTTTCCCTTCAAGAAGTCTTTCGCTAAGGCTGTTCTTCTGGAATTGGCAAAGGGATATTTGGAAGCCCATAGAGGGCTATGGTGAAAAACGAAATATCTTCCATTCAAACTGGAAGGAAGCTTTCTGAGAAACTGCTCTGTGTTCTGTTAATTCATCTCACAGAGTCACATCTTTCCCTTCAAGAAGCCTTTCGCTAAGGCTGTTCTTGTGGAATTGGTAAAGGGATATTTGAAAGCCCCTAGAGGGCTATGGTGAAAAAGGAAATATCTTCCATTCAAAACTGGAAAGAAGCTTTCTGAGAAACTGCTCTGTGTTCTGTTAATTCATCTCACAGAGTTACATCTTTCCCTTCAAGAAGCCTTTCGCTAAGTCTGTTCTTGTGGAATTGGCAAAGGGATATTTGGAAGCCCATAGAGGGCTATGGTGAAAAAGGAAATATCTTCCGTTCAAAACTGGAAAGAAGCTTTCTGAGAAACTGCTCTGTGTTCTGTTAATTCATCTCACAGAGTTACATCTTTCCCTTCAAGAAGTCTTTCGCTAAGGCTGTTCTTGTGGAATTGGCAAAGGGATATTTGGAAGCCAATTGAGGGCTATGGTGAAAAAGGAAATATCTTCCGTTCAAAACTGGAAAGAATCTTTCTGAGAAACTGCTCTGTGTTCTGTTAATTCATCTCACAGAGTTACATCTTTCCCTTTAAGAAGCCTTTCGCTAAGGCTGTTCTTGTGTAATTGGCAAAGAGATATTTGGAAGCCCATATAGAGGGCTATGGTGAAAAAGGAAATATCTTCCGCTCAAAACTGGAAAGAAGCTTTCTGAGAAACTGCTCTGTGTTCTGTTAATTCATCTCACAGAGTTACATCTTTCCCTTCAAGAAGCCTTTCGCTAAGGCTGTTCTTGTGTAATTTGCATAGGGATATTTGGAAGCCCATAGAGGGCTATGGTGAAAAAGGAAATATCTTCCGTTCAAAACTGGAAAGAAACTTTCTGAGAAACTGCTCTGTGTTCTGTTAATTCATCTCACAGAGTTACATCTTTCCCTTCAAGAAGCCTTTCGCTAATGCTGTTCTTGTGGAATTGGCATAGGGATATTTGGAAGCCCATAGAGGGCTATGGTGAAAAAGGAAATATCTTCCGTTCAAAACTGGAAAGAAGGTTTCTGAGAAACTGCTCTGTGTTCTGTTAATTCATTTCACAGAGTTACATATTTCCCTTCAAGAAGCCTTTCGCTAAGGCTGTTGTTGTGCAATTGGCAAAGGGATATTTGGAAGCCCATAGAGGGCTATGGTGAAAAAGAAAACATCTTCCGTTCAAACTGGAAAGAAGCTTTCTGAGAAACTGCTCTGTGTTCTGTTAATTCATCTCACAGAGTTACATCTTTCCCTTCAGGAAGCCTTTCGCTAAGGCTGTTCTTGTGGAATTGGCAAAGGGATATTTGGAAGCCCATAGAGGGCTACGGTGAAAAAGGAAATATCTTCCGTTCAAAACTGGAAAGAAACTTTCTGAGAAACTGCTCTGTGTTCTGTTAATTCATCTCACAGAGTTACATCTTTCCCTTCAAGCAGCCTTTCGCTAAGGCTGATCTTGTGGAATTGGCAAAGGGATATTTTTAAGCCCATAGAGGGCTATGGAGAAAAAGGAAATATCTTCCGTTCAAAAGTGGAAAGAAGCTTTCTGAGAAACTGCTCTGTGTTCTGTTAATTCATCTCACGGTGTTACATCTTTCCCTTCAAGAAGCCTTTCGCTAAGTCTGTTCTTGTGGAATTGGCAAAGGGATATTTGGAAGCCCATAGAGGGCTATGGTGAAAAAGGAAATATCTTCTTTTCAAAACTGGAAAGAAGCTTTCTGAGAATCTGCTCTGTGTTCTGTTAATTCATCTCACAGAGTTACATCTTTCCCTTCAAGAAGCCTTTCCCTAAGGCTGTTCTTGTGGAATTTGCAAAGGGATATTTCGAAGCCCATAGAGGGCTATGGTGAAAAAGGAAATATCTTCCGTTCAAAACTGGAAAGAAGCTTTCTGAGAAACTGCACTGTGTTCTGTTAATTCATCTCACACAGTTACATCTTTCCCTTCAAGAAGCCTTTCGCTAAGGCTGTTCTTGTGGAATTGGCAAAGGGATATTTGGAAGCCCATAGAGGGCTATGGTGAAAAAGGAAATATCTTCCGTACAAAACTGGAAAGAAGCTTTCTGAGAAACTGCTCTGTGTTCTGTTAATTCATCTCACAGAGTTACATCTTTCCCTTCAAGAAGCCTTTCGCTAAGGCTGTTCTTGTGGAATTGGCAAAGGGATATTTGGAAGCCCTTAGAGGGCTATGGTGAAAAAGGAAATATCTTCCGTTCAAAACTGGAAAGAAGCTTTCTGAGAAACTGCTCTATGTTCTGTTAATTCATATCACAGAGTTACATCTTTCCCTTAAAGAAGCCTTTCGCTAAGGCTGTTCTTGTGGAATTGGCAAAGGGATATTTGGAAGCCCATAGAGGGCTATGGTGAAAAAGGAAATATCTTCCGTTCAAAACTGGAAAGAAACTTTCTGAGAAACTGCTCTGTGTTCTGTTAATTCATCTCACAGTGTTACATCTTTCCCTTCAAGAAGCCATTCGCTAAGGCTGTTCTTGTGGAATTGGCAAAGGGATATTTGGAAGACCATAGAGGGCTATGGTGAAAAAGGAAATATCTACCGTTCACAACTGGAAAGAAGCTTTCTGAGAAACTGCTCTGTGTTCTGTTAATTCATCTCACAGAGTTACATCTTTCCCTTCAAGAAGCCTTTCGCTAACGCTCTTCTTGTGGAATTGGCAAAGGGATATTTGGAAGCCCATAGAGGGCTATGGTGAAACAGGAAACATCTTCCGTTCAAAACTGGAAACAAGCTTTCTAAGAAACTGCTCTGTGTTCTGTTAATTCATCTCACAGAGTTACATCTTTCCCTTCAAGAAGCCTTTCGCTAAGGCTGTTCTTGTGGAATTGGCAAAGGGATATTTCGAAGCCCATAGAGGGCTACGGTGAAAAAGGAAATATCTTCGTTCAAAACTGGAAAGAAGCTTTCTGAGAAACTGCTCTGTGTTCTGTTAATTCATCTCACAGAGTTACATCTTTCCCTTCAAGAAATCTTTCGCTAAGGCTGTTCTTGTGGAATTGGCAAAGGGATATTTGGAAGCCCATAGAGGGCTATGGTGAAAAAGGAAATATCTTCCGTTCAAAACTGGAAAGAAGCTTTCTGAGAAACTGCTCTATGTTCTGTTAATTCATCTCACAGAGTTACATATTTCCCTTCAAGAGCCTTTCGCTAAGGCTGTTCTTGTGGAATTGGCAAAGGGATATTTGGAAGCCCATAGAGGGCTATGGTGAAAAAGGAAATATCTTCCGTTCAAAACTGGAAAGAAGCTTTCTGAGAAACTGCTCTGTGTTCTGTTAATTAATCTCACAGAGTTACATCTTTCCCTTCAAGAAGTCTTTCGCTAAGGCTGTTCTTGTGGAATTGGCAAAGGGATATTTGGAAGCCCATAGAGGGCTATGGTGAAAAAGGAAATATCTTCCGTTCAAAACTGGAAAGAAGCTTTCTGAGAAACTGCTCTGTGTTCTGTTAATTCATCTCACAGAGTTACATCTTTCCCTTCAAGAAGCCTTTCGCTAAGGCTGTTCTTGTGGAATTGGCAAAGTGATATTTGGAAGCCCTTAGAGGGCTATGGTGAAAAAGGAAATATCTTCCGTTCAAAACTGGAAAGAAGCTTTCTGAGAAACTGCTCTGTGTTCTGTTAATTCATCTCACAGAGTTACATCGTTCCCTTCAAGCAGCCTTTCGCTAAGGCTGTTCTCGTGGAATTGGCAAAGGGATATTTGGAAGCCCATAGAGGGCTATGGTGAAAAAGGAAATATCTTCCGTTCAAAACTGGAAACAAGCTTTCTGAGAAACTGCTCTGTGTTCTGTTAATTCATCTCACAGAGTTACATCTTTCCCTTCAAGAAGCCTTTCGCTAAGGCTGTTCTTGGGGATTGGCAATGGGATATTTGGAAACCCATAGTGGGCTATCATGAAAAAGGAAATATCTTCCGTTCAAAACTGGAAACAAGCTTTCTGAGAAACTGCTCTGTGTTCTGTTAATTCATCTCACAGAGTTACATCTTTCCCTTCAAGAAGCCTTTCGCTAAGGCTGTTCTTGTGGAATTGGCAAAGGGATATTTGGAAGCCCATAGAGGGCTATGGTGAAAAAGGAAATATCTTCCTTTCAAAACTGGAAAAAAGCTTTCTGAGAAACTGCTCTGTGTTCTGTTAATTCATCTCACAGAGTGACATCTTTCCCTTCAAGCAGCCTTTCGCTAAGGCTGTTCTTGTGGAATTGGCAAAGGGATATTTTGAAGCCCATAGAGGGCTATGGTGAAAAAGGAAATATCTTCAGTTCAAAACTGGAAAGAAGCTTTCTGAGAAAGTGCTCTGTGTTCTGTTAATTCATCTCTCGGAGATACATCTTTCCCTTCAAGAAGCCTTTCGCTAAGGGTGTTCTTGGGGAATTGGCAAAGGGATATTTGGAAACCCATAGAGGGCTATCATGAAAAAGGAAATATCTTCCTTTCAAAACTGGAAAGAAGCTTTCTGGGAAACTGCTCTGTGTTCTGTTAATTCATCTCACAGAGTTACATCTTTCCCTTCAAGAAGCCTTTCGCTCAGGCTGTTCTTGTGGAATTTGCATAGGGATATTTGGAAGCCCATAGAGGGCTATGGTGAAAAAGGAAATATCTTCCGTTCAAAACTGGAAAGAAGCTTTCTGAGAAACTGCTCTGTGTTCTGATAATTCATCTCACAGAGTTACATTTTTCCCTTCCAGAAGCCTTTCGCTACGGCTGTTCTTGTGGAATTGGCAAAGGGATATTTGGAAGCCAATAGAGGGCTATGGTGAAAAAAGAAATATCTTCCGTTCAAAACTGGAAAGAAACTTTCTGAGAAACTGCTCTGTGTTCTGTTAATTCATCTCACAGAGTTACATCTTTCCCTTCAAGAAGCCTTTCGCTAAGGCTGTTCTTGTGGAATTGGCAAAGGGATATTTGGAAGCCCTTAGAGGGCTATGGTGAAAAAGAAAATATCTTCCGTTCAAAACTGGAAAGTAGCTTTCTGAGAAACTACTCTGTGTTCTGTTAATTCATCTCACAGAGTTACATCTTTCCCTTCAAGAAGGCTTTCGCTAAGGCTGTTCTTGTGTAATTGGCAAAGGGATATTTGGAAGCCCATAGAGGGCTATGGTGAAAAAGGAAATATCTTCCGTTCAATACTGGAAAGAAGCTTTCTGAGAAACTGCTCTGTGTTCTGCTAATTCATCTCACAGAGTTACATCTTTCCCTTCAAGAAGCCTTTCGCTAAGGCTGTTCTTGTGGAATTGGCAAAGGGATATTTCGAAGCCCCTAGAGGGCTATGGTGAAAAAGGAAATATCTTCCGTTGAAAACTGGAAACAAGCCTTCTGAGAAACTGCTCTGTGTTCTGTTAATTCATCTCACAGAGTTACATCTTTCCCTTCAAGAAGCCTTTCGCTAAGGCTGTTCTTGTGGAATTGGTAAAGGGATATTTGGAAGCCCATAGAGGGCTATGGTGAAAAAGGAAATATCTTCCGTTCAAAACTGGAAAGAAGCTTTCTGAGAAACTGCTCTGTGTTCTGTTAATTCATCTCACAGAGTTACATCTTTCCCTTCAAGAACGCTTTCGCTAAGGCTGTTCTTGTGGAATTGGCAAAGGGATATTTGGAAGCCCATAGAGGGCTATGGTGAAAAAGGAAATATCTTCCGTTCAAAACTGTAAAGAAGCTTTCTGAGAAAGTGCTCTGTGTTCTGTTAATTCATCTCACAGAGTTACATCTTTCCCTTCAAGAAGCCTTTCGCTAAGGCTGTCCTTGTGGAATTGGCAAAGGGATATTTCGAAGCCCATAGAGGGCTATGGTGAAAAAGGAAATATCTTCCGTTGAAAACTGGAAACAAGCCTTCTGAGAAACTGCTCTGTGTTCTGTTAATTCATCTCACAGAGTTACATTTTTCCCTTCAAGAAGCCTTTCGCTAAGGCTGTTCTTGTGGAATTGGTAAAGGGATATTTGGAAGCCCATAGAGGGCTATGGTGAAAAAGGAAATATCTTCCGTTGAAAACTGGAAACAAGCCTTCTGAGAAACTGCTCTGTGTTCTGTTAATTCATCTCACAGAGTTACATCTTTCCCTTCAAGAAGCTTTTCGCTAAATCTGTTCTTGTGGAATTGGCAAAGGGATATTTGGAAGCCCATAGAGGGCTATGGTGAAAAAGGAAATATCTTCCCTTCAAAACTGTAAAGAAGCTTCCTGAGAAACTGCTCTGTGTTCTGTTAATTCATCTCACAGAGTTACATCTTTCCCTTCAAGAAGCCTTTCGCTAAGGCTGTTCTTGTGGAATTGGCAAAGGGATATTTGGAAGCCCATAGAGGGCTATGGTGAAAAAGGAAATATCTTCCGTTCAAAACTGGAAAGAAGCTTTCTGAGAAACTGCTCTGTGTTCTGTAAATTCATCTCAGAGAGTTACATCTTTCCCTTCAAGAAGCCTTTCGCTAAGGCTGTTCTTGTGAAATTGGCAAAGGGATATTTGGAAGCCCATAGAGGGCTATGGTGAAAAAGGAAATATCTTCAGTTCAAAACTGGAAAGAAGCTTTCTGAGAAAGTGCTCTGTGTTCTGTTAATTCATCTCACGGAGATACATCTTTCCCTTCAAGAAGCCTTTCGCTAAGGCTGTTCTTGGGGAATTGGCAAAGGGATATTTGGAAACCCATAGAAGGCTATCATGAAAAAGGAAATATCTTCCTTTCAAAACTGGAAAGAAGCTTTCTGGGAAACTGCTCTGTGTTCTGTTTATTCATCTCACAGAGTTACATCTTTCCCTTCATGCAGCCTTTCGCTAAGGCTGTTCTTGTGGAATTGGCAAAGGGATATTTGGAAGCCCATAGAGGGCTATGGTGAAAAAGGAAATATCTTCCGTTCAAAACTGGAAAGAAGCTTTCTGAGAAACTGCTCTGTGTTCTGTTAATTCATCTCACAGAGTTACATCTTTCCCTTCAAGAAACCTTTCGCTAAGGCTGTTCTTCTGGAAATGGCAAAGGGATATTTGGAAGCCCATAGAGGGCTATGGTGAAAAAGGAAATATCTTCCGTTCAAAACTGGAAAGAAGCTTTCTGAGAAACTGCTCTGTGTTCTGTTAATTCATCTCACAGAGTTACATCTTTCCCTTCAAGAAGCCTTTCGCTCAGGCTGTTCTTGTGGAATTTGCATAGGGATATTTGGAAGCCCATAGAGGGCTATGGTGAAAAAGGAAATATCTTCCGTTCAAAACTGGAAAGAAGCTTTCTGAGAAACTGCTCTGTGTTCTGTTAATTCATCTCACAGAGTTACATTTTTCCCTTCTAGAAGCCTTTCGCTACGGCTGTTCTTGTGGAATTGGCAAAGGGATATTTGGAAGCCCATAGAGGGCTATGGTGAAAAAAGAAATATCTTCCGTTCAAAACTGGAAAGAAACTTTCTGAGAAACTGCTCTGTGTTCTGTTAATTCATCTCACAGAGTTACATCTTTCCCTTCAAGAAGCCTTTCGCTAAGGCTGTTCTTGTGGAATTGGCAAAGGGATATTTGGAAGACCTTAGAGGGCTATGGTGAAAAAGAAAATATCTTCCGTTCAAAACTGGAAAGTAGCTTTCTGAGAAACTGCTCTGTGTTCTGTTAATTCATCTCACAGAGTTACATCTTTCCCTTCAAGAAGCCTTTCGCTAATGCTGTTCTTGTGGAATTGGCATAGGGATATTTGGAAGCCCATAGAGGGCTATGGTGAAAAAGGAAATATCTTCCGTTGAAAACTGGAAAGAAGGTTTCTGAGAAACTGCTCTGTGTTCTGTTAATTCATTTCACAGAGTTACATATTTCCCTTCAAGAAGCCTTTCGCTAAGGCTGTTCTTGTGGAATTGGCAAAGGGATATTTGGAAGCCCTTAGAGGGCTATGGTGAAAAAGGAAATATCTTCCGTTCAAAACTGGAAAGAAGCTTTCTGAGAAACTGCTCTATGTTCTGTTAATTCATCTCACAGAGTTACATCTTTCCCTTCAAGAAGCCTTTTGCTAAGGCTGTTCTTGTGGAATTGGCAAAGGGATATTTGGAAGCCCATAGAGGGCTATGGTGAAAAAGGAAATATCTTCCGTTCAAAACTGGAAAGAAGCTTTCTGAGAAACTGCTCTGTGTTCTGTTAATTCATCTCACAGAGTTACATCGTTCCCTTCAAGCAGCCTTTCGCTAAGGCTGTTCTTGTGGAATTGGCAAAGGGATATTTGGAAGCCCATAGAGGGCTATGGTGAAAAAAGAAATATCTTCCGTTCAAAACTGGAAACAAGCTTTCTGAGAAACTGCTCTGTGTTCTGTTAATTCATCTCACAGAGTTACATCTTTCCCTTCAAGAAGCCTTTCGCTAAGGATGTTCTTGTGGAATTGGCAAAGGGATATTTGGAAGCCCATAGAGGGCTATGGTGAAAAAGGAAATATCTTCCGTTCAAAACTGGAAAGAAGCTTTCTGAGAAACTGCTCTGTGTTCTGTTAATTCATCTCACAGAGTTACATCTTTCCCTTCAAGAAGCCTTTCGCTAAGGCTGTTCTTGTGGAATTGGCAAAGGGATATTTGGAAGCCCATAGAGGGCTATGGTGAAAAAGGAAATATCTTCCGTTCAAAACTGGAAAGAAGCTTTCTGAGAAACTGCTCTATGTTCTGTTAATTCATCTCACAGAGGTACATCTTTCCCTTCAAGAAGCCTTTTGCTAAGGCTGTTCTTGTGGAATTGGCAAAGGGATATTTGGAAGCCCTTAGAGGGCTATGGTGAAAAAGGAAATATCTTCCGTTCAAAACTGGAAAGAAGCTTTCTGAGAAACTGCTCTGTGTTCTGTTAATTCATCTCACAGAGTTACATCGTTCCCTTCAAGCAGCCTTTCGCTAAGGCTGTTCTCGTGGAATTGGCAAAGGGATATTTGGAAGCCCATAGAGGTCTATGGTGAAAAAGGAAATATCTTCCCTTCAAAACTGGAAACAAGCTTTCTGAGAAACTGCTCTGTGTTCTGTTAATTCATCTCACAGAGTTACATCTTTCCCTTCAAGAAGCCTTTCGCTAAGGCTGTTCTTGGGGATTGGCAATGGGATATTTGGAAACCCATAGTGGGCTATCATGAAAAAGGAAATATCTTCCGTTCAAAACTGGAAACAAGCTTTCTGAGAAACTGCTCTGTGTTCTGTTAATTCATCTCACAGAGTTACATCTTTCCCTTCAAGAAGCCTTTCGCTAAGGCTGTTCTTGTGGAATTGGCAAAGGGATATTTGGAAGCCCATAGAGGGCTATGGTGAAAAAGGAAATATCTTCCTTTCAAAACTGGAAAAAAGCTTTCTGAGAAACTGCTCTGTGTTCTGTTAATCATCTCACAGAGTGACATCTTTCCCTTCAAGCAGCCTTTCGCTAAGGCTGTTCTTGTGGAATTGGCAAAGGGATATTTGGAAGCCCTTAGAGGGCTATGGTGAAAAAGGAAATATCTTCAGTTCAAAACTGGAAAGAAGCTTTCTGAGAAAGTGCTCTGTGTTCTGTTAATTCATCTCACGGAGATACATCTTTCCCTTCAAGAAGCCTTTCGCTAAGGCTGTTCTTGGGGAATTGGCAAAGGGATATTTGGAAACCCATAGAGGGCTATCATGAAAAAGGAAATATCTTCCTTTCAAAACTGGAAAGAAGCTTTCTGGGAAACTGCTCTGTGTTCTGTTTATTCATCTCACAGAGTTACATCTTTCCCTTCATGCAGCCTTTCGCTAAGGCTGTTCTTGTGGAATTGGCAAAGGGATATTTGGAAGCCCATAGAGGGCTATGGTGAAAAAGGAAATATCTTCCGTTCAAAACTGGAAAGAAGCTTTCTGAGAAACTGCTCTATGTTCTGTTAATTCATCTCACAGAGGTACATCTTTCCCTTCAAGAAGCCTTTTGCTAAGGCTGTTCTTGTGGAATTGGCAAAGGGATATTTGGAAGCCCATAGAGGGCTATGGTGAAAAAGGAAATATCTTCCGTTCAAAACTGGAAAGAAGCTTTCTGAGAAACTGCTCTGTGTTCTGTTAATTCATCTCACAGAGTTACATCGTTCCCTTCAAGCAGCCTTTCGCTAAGGCTGTTCTCGTGGAATTGGCAAAGGGATATTTGGAAGCCCATAGAGGGCTATGGTGAAAAAGGAAATATCTTCCGTTCAAAACTGGAAACAAGCTTTCTGAGAAACTGCTCTGTGTTCTGTTAATTCATCTCACAGAGTTACATCTTTCCCTTCAAGAAGCCTTTCGCTAAGGCTGTTCTTGGGGATTGGCAATGGGATATTTGGAAACCCATAGTGGGCTATCATGAAAAAGGAAATATCTTCCGTTCAAAACTGGAGACAAGCTTTCTGAGAAACTGTTCTGTGTTCTGTTAATTCATCTCACAGAGTTACATCTTTCCCTTCAAGAAGCCTTTCGCTAAGGCTGTTCTTGTGGAATTGGCAAAGGGATATTTGGAAGCCCATAGAGGGCTATGGTGAAAAAGGAAATATCTTCCTTTCAAAACTGGAAAAAAGCTTTCTGAGAAACTGCTCTGTGTTCTGTTAATTCATCTCACAGAGTGACATCTTTCCCTTCAAGCAGCCTTTCGCTAAGGCTGTTCTTGTGGAATTGGCAAAGGGATATTTGGAAGCCCTTAGAGGGCTATGGTGAAAAAGGAAATATCTTCAGTTCAAAACTGGAAAGAAGCTTTCTGAGAAAGTGCTCTGTGTTCTGTTAATTCATCTCACGGAGATACATCTTTTCCTTCAAGAAGCCTTTCGCTAAGGCTGTTCTTGGGGAATTGGCAAAGGGATATTTGGAAACCCATAGAGGGCTATCATGAAAAAGGAAATATCTTCCTTTCAAAACTGGAAAGAAGCTTTCTGGGAAACTGCTCTGTGTTCTGTTTATTCATCTCACAGAGTTACATCTTTCCCTTCATGCAGCCTTTCGCTAAGGCTGTTCTTGTGGAATTGGCAAAGGGATATTTGGAAGCCCATAGAGGGCTATGGTGAAAAAGGAAATATCTTCCGTTCAAAACTGGAAAGAAGCTTTCTGAGAAACTGCTCTGTGTTCTGTTAATTCATCTCACAGAGTTACATCTTTCCCTTCAAGAAACCTTTCGCTAAGGCTGTTCTTCTGGAAATGGCAAAGGGATATTTGGAAGCCCATAGAGGGCTATGGTGAAAAAGGAAATATCTTCCGTTCAAAACTGGAAAGAAGCTTTCTGAGAAACTGCTCTGTGTTCTGTTAATTCATCTCACAGAGTTACATCGTTCCCTTCAAGCAGCCTTTCGCTAAGGCTGTTCTTGTGGAATTGGCAAAGGGATATTTGGAAGCCCATAGAGGGCTATGGTGAAAAAAGAAATATCTTCCGTTCAAAACTGGAAACAAGCTTTCTGAGAAACTGCTCTGTGTTCTGTTAATTCATCTCACAGAGTTACATCTTTCCCTTCAAGAAGCCTTTCGCTAAGGCTGTTCTTGGGGATTGGCAATGGGATATTTGGAAACCCATAGTGGGCTATCATGAAAAAGGAAATATCTTCCGTTCAAAACTGGAAAGAAGCTTTCTGAGAAACTGCTCTGTGTTCTGTTAATTCATCTCACAGAGTTACATCTTTCCCTTCAAGAAGCCTTTCGCTAAGGCTGTTCTTGTGGAATTGGCAAAGGGATATTTGGAAGCCCATAGAGGGCTATGGTGAAAAAGGAAATATCTTCCGTTCAAAACTGGAAAGAAGCTTTCTGAGAAACTGCTCTGTGTTCTGTTAATTCATCTCACAGAGTTACATCTTTCCCTTCAAGAAGCCTTTCGCTAAGGCTGTTCTTGTGGAATTGGCAAAGGGATATTTGGAAGCCCATAGAGGGCTATGGTGAAAAAGGAAATATCTTCCGTTCAAAACTGGAAAGAAGCTTTCTGAGAAACTGCTCTATGTTCTGTTAATTCATCTCACAGAGGTACATCTTTCCCTTCAAGAAGCCTTTTGCTAAGGCTGTTCTTGTGGAATTGGCAAAGGGATATTTGGAAGCCCATAGAGGGCTATGGTGAAAAAGGAAATATCTTCCGTTCAAAACTGGAAAGAAGCTTTCTGAGAAACTGCTCTGTGTTCTGTTAATTCATCTCACAGAGTTACATCTTTCCCTTCAAGCAGCCTTTCGCTAAGGCTGTTCTCGTGGAATTGGCAAAGGGATATTTGGAAGCCCATAGAGGGCTATGGTGAAAAAGGAAATATCTTCCGTTCAAAACTGGAAACAAGCTTTCTGAGAAACTGCTCTGTGTTCTGTTAATTCATCTCACAGAGTTACATCTTTCCCTTCAAGAAGCCTTTCGCTAAGGCTGTTCTTGGGGATTGGCAATGGGATATTTGGTAACCCATAGTGGGCTATCATGAAAAAGGAAATATCTTCCGTTCAAAACTGGAAACAAGCTTTCTGAGAAACTGCTCTGTGTTCTGTTAATTCATCTCACAGAGTTACATCTTTCCCTTCAAGAAGCCTTTCGCTAAGGCTGTTCTTGTGGAATTGGCAAAGGGATATTTGGAAGCCCATAGAGGGCTATGGTGAAAAAGGAAATATCTTCCTTTCAAAACTGGAAAAAAGCTTTCTGAGAAACTGCTCTGTGTTCTGTTAATTCATCTCACAGAGTGACATCTTTCCCTTCAAGCAGCCTTTCGCTAAGGCTGTTCTTGTGGAATTGGCAAAGGGATATTTGGAAGCCCTTAGAGGGCTATGGTGAAAAAGGAAATATCTTCAGTTCAAAACTGGAAAGAAGCTTTCTGAGAAAGTGCTCTGTGTTCTGTTAATTCATCTCACGGAGATACATCTTTCCCTTCAAGAAGCCTTTCGCTAAGGCTGTTCTTGGGGAATTGGCAAAGGGATATTTGGAAACCCATAGAGGGCTATCATGAAAAAGGAAATATCTTCCTTTCAAAACTGGAAAGAAGCTTTCTGGGAAACTGCTCTGTATTCTGTTTATTCATCTCACAGAGTTACATCTTTCCCTTCATGCAGCCTTTCGCTAAGGCTGTTCTTGTGGAATTGGCAAAGGGATATTTGGAAGCCCATAGAGGGCTATGGTGAAAAAGGAAATATCTTCCGTTCAAAACTGGAAAGAAGCTTTCTGAGAAACTGCTCTGTGTTCTGTTAATTCATCCCACAGAGTTACATCTTTCCCTTCAAGAAGCCTTTCGCTAAGGCTGTTCTTGTGGAATTGGCAAAGGGATATTTGGAAGCCCTTAGAGGGCTATGGTGAAAAAGAAAATATCTTCCGTTCAAAACTGGAAAGTAGCTTTCTGAGAAACTGCTCTGTGTTCTGTTAATTCATCTCACAGAGTTACATCTTTCCCTTCAAGAAGGCTTTCGCTAAGGCTGTTCTTGTGGAATTGGCAAAGGGATATTTGGAAGCCCATAGAGGGCTATGGTGAAAAAGGAAATATCTTCCGTTCAATACTGGAAAGAAGCTTTCTGAGAAACTGCTCTGTGTTCTGTTAATTCATCTCACAGAGTTACATCTTTCCCTTCAAGAAGCCTTTCGCTAAGGCTGTTCTTGTGGAATTGGCAAAGGGATATTTCGAAGCCCATAGAGGGCTATGGTGAAAAAGGAAATATCTTCCGTTGAAAACTGGAAACAAGCCTTCTGAGAAACTGCTCTGTGTTCTGTTAATTCATCTCACAGAGTTACATCTTTCCCTTCAAGAACGCTTTCGCTAAGGCTGTTCTTGTGGAATTGGCAAAGGGATATTTGGAAGCCCATAGAGGTCTCTGGTGAAAAAGGAAATATCTTCCGGTCAAAACTGGAAAGAAGCTTTCTGAGAAACTGCTCTGTGTTCTGTTAATTCATCTCACAGAGTTACATCTTTCCCTTCAAGAAGCCTTTCGCTAAGGATGTTCTTGTGGAATTGGCAAAGGCATATTTGGAAGCCCATAGAGGGCTATGGTGAAAAAGGAAATATCTTCCGTTCAAAACTGGAAACAAGCTTTCTGAGAAACTGCTCTGTGTTCTGTTAATTCATCTCACAGAGTTACATCTTTCCCTTCAAGAAGCCTTTCGCTAAGGCTGTTCTTGTGGAATTGGCAAAGGGATATTTGGAAACCCATAGAGGGCTATGGTGAAAAAGGAAATATCTTCCGTTCAAAACTGGAAAGAAGCTTTCTGAGAAACTGCTCTGTGTTCTGTTAATTCATCTCACAGAGTTACATCTTTCCCTTAAGGAAGCCTTTCGCTAAGGCTGTTCTTGTGGAATTGGCAAAGGGATATATGGAAGCCCATAGAGGGCTATGGTGAAAAAGGAAATATCTTCCGTTCAAAACTGGAAAGAATCTTTCTGAGAAACTGCTCTGTGTTCTGTTAATTCATCTCACAGAGTTACATCTTTCCCTTCAAGAAGGCTTTCGCTAAGGCTGTTCTTGTGGAATTGGCAAAGGGATATTTGGAAGCCCATAGAGGGCTATGGTGAAAAAGGAAATATCTTCCGTTCAAAACTGGAAAGAAGCTTTCTGAGAAACTGCTCTGTGTTCTGTTAATTCATCTCAGAGAGTTTCATCTTTCCCTTCAAGAAGACCTTCGCTAAGGCTGTTCTTGTGGAATTGGCAAAGGGATATTTGGAAGCCCATAGAGGGCTTTGGTGAAAAAGGAAATATCTTACGTTCAAAACTGGAAAGAAGCTTTCTGAGAAACTGCTCTGTGTTCTGTTAATTCATCTCACAGAGTTTCATCTTTCCCTTCAAGAAGTCTTTCGCTAAGGCTGTTCTTGTGGAATTGGCAAAGGGATATTTGGAAACCCATGGAGGGCTATGGTGAAAAAGGAAATATCTACCGTTCAAAACAGGAAACAAGCTTTCTGAGAAACTGCTCTGTGTTCTGTTAATTCATCTCACAGAGTTACATCTTTCCCTTCAAGAAGCCTTTCGCTAAGGCTGTTCTTGTGGAATTGGCAAAGGGATATTTGGAAGCCCATAGAGGGTTATGGTGAAAAAGGAAATATCTTCCGTTCAAAACTGGAAAGAAGCTTTCTGATAAACTGCTCTGTGTTCTGTTAATTAATCTCACAGAGTTACATCTTTCCCTTCAAGAAGCCTTTGGCTAAGGCTGTTCTTGTGGAATTGGCAAAGGGATATTTGGAAGCCCATAGAGGGCTATGGTGAAAAAGGAAATATCTTACGTTCAAAACTGGAAAGAAGCTTTCTGAGAAACTGCTCTGTGTTCTGTTAATTCATCTCACAGAGTAACATCTTTCCCTTCAAGAAGCCTTTCGCTAAGGCTGTTCTTGTGGAATTGGCAAAGGGATATTTGGAAGTCCATACAGGGCTATGGTGAAAAAGGAAATATCTTCCGTTCAAAACTGGAAAGAAGCTTTCTGAGAAACTGCTCTGTGTTCTGTAAATTCATCTCACAAAGTAACATCTTTCCCTTCAAGAAGCCTTTCGCTAAGGCTGTTCTTGTGGAATTGGCAAAGGGATATTTGGAAGCCCTTAGAGGGCTATGGTGAAAAAGGAAATATCTTCCGTTCAAAACTGGAAAGAAGCTTTCTGAGAAACTGCTCTGTGTTCTGTTAATTAATCTCACAGAGTTACATCTTTCCCTTCAAGAAGCCTTTCGCTAAGGCTGTTCTTGTGGAATTGGAAAAGGGATATTTAGAAGCCCATAGAGGGCTATGGTGAAAAAGGAAATATCTTCCTTTCAAAACTGGAAAGAAGCTTTCTGAGAAACTGCTTTGTGTTCTGTTAATTAATCTCACAGAGTTACATCTTTCCCTTCATGAAGCCTTTCGCTAAGGCTGTTCTTGTGGAATTGGCAAAGGGATATTTGGAAGCCCATAGAGGGTTAGGGTGAAAAAGGAAATATCTTCCGTTCAAAACTGGAAAGAAGCATTCTCATAAACTGCTCTGTGTTCTGTTAATTAATCTCACAGAGTTACATCTTTCCCTTCAAGAAGCCTTTCGCTAAGGCTGTTCTTGTGGAATTGGCAAAGGGATATTTCGAAGCCCCTAGAGGGCTATGGTGAAAAAGGAAATATCTTCCGTTGAAAACTGGAAACAAGCCTTCTGAGAAACTGCTCTGTGTTCTGTTAATTCATCTCACAGAGTTACATCTTTCCCTTCAAGAAGCCTTTCGCTAAGGCTGTTCTTGTGGAATTGGTAAAGGGATATTTGGAAGCCCATAGAGGGCTATGGTGAAAAAGGAAATATCTTCCGTTCAAAACTGGAAAGAAGCTTTCTGAGAAACTGCTCTGTGTTCTGTTAATTCATCTCACGGAGTTACATCTTTCCCTTCAAGAAGCCTTTCGCTAAGGCTGTTCTTGGGGAATTGGCAAAGGGATATTTGGAAACCCTTAGAGGGCTATCATGAAAAAGGAAATATCTTCCGTTCAAAACTGGAAAGAAGCTTTCTGAGAAACTGCTCTGTGTTCTGTTTATTCATCTCACAGAGTTACATCTTTCCCTTCAAGCAGGCTTTCGCTAAGGCTGTTCTTGTGGAATTGGCAAAGGGATATTTGGAAGCCCATAGAGGGCTATGGTGAAAAAGGAAATATCTTCCGTTCAAAACTGGAAAGAAGCTTTCTGAGAAACTGCTCTGTGTTCTGTTAATTCATCTCACAGAGTTACATCTTTCCCTTCAAGAAACCTTTCGCTAAGGCTGTTCTTCTGGAAATGGCAAAGGGATATTTGGAAGCCCATAGAGGGCTATGGTGAAAAAGGAAATATCTTCCGTTCAAAACTGGAAAGAAGCTTTCTGAGAAACTGCTCTGTGTTCTGTTAATTCATCTCACAGAGTTACATCTTTCCCTTCAAGAAGCCTTTCGCTAAGGCTGTTCTTGTGGAATTGGCAAAGGGATATTTGGAAGCCCATAGAGGGCTATGGTGAAAAAGGAAATATCTTCCGTTCAAAACTGGAAAGAAGCTTTCTGAGAAACTGCTCTGTGTTCTGTTAATTCATCTCACAGAGTTACATCTTTCCCTTCAAGAAGCCTTTCGCTAAGGCTGTTCTTGTGGAATTGGCAAAGGGATATTTGGAAGCCCATAGAGGGCTATGGTGAAAAAGGAAATATCTTCCGTTCAAAACTGGAAAGAAGCTTTCTGAGAAACTGCTCTATGTTCTGTTAATTCATCTCACAGAGGTACATCTTTCCCTTCAAGAAGCCTTTTGCTAAGGCTGTTCTTGTGGAATTGGCAAAGGGATATTTGGAAGCCCATAGAGGGCTATGGTGAAAAAGGAAATATCTTCCGTTCAAAACTGGAAAGAAGCTTTCTGAGAAACTGCTCTGTGTTCTGTTAATTCATCTCACAGAGTTACATCGTTCCCTTCAAGCAGCCTTTCGCTAAGGCTGTTCTCGTGGAATTGGCAAAGGGATATTTGGAAGCCCATAGAGGGCTATGGTGAAAAAGGAAATATCTTCCGTTCAAAACTGGAAACAAGCTTTCTGAGAAACTGCTCTGTGTTCTGTTAATTCATCTCACAGAGTTACATCTTTCCCTTCAAGAAGCCTTTCGCTAAGGCTGTTCTTGGGGATTGGCAATGGGATATTTGGAAACCCATAGTGGGCTATCATGAAAAAGGAAATATCTTCCGTTCAAAACTGGAAACAAGCTTTCTGAGAAACTGCTCTGTGTTCTGTTAATTCATCTCACAGAGTTACATCTTTCCCTTCAAGAAGCCTTTCGCTAAGGCTGTTCTTGTGGAATTGGCAAAGGGATATTTGGAAGCCCATAGAGGGCTATGGTGAAAAAGGAAATATCTTCCTTTCAAAACTGGAAAAAAGCTTTCTGAGAAACTGCTCTGTGTTCTGTTAATTCATCTCACAGAGTGACATCTTTCCCTTCAAGCAGCCTTTCGCTAAGGCTGTTCTTGTGGAATTGGCAAAGGGATATTTGGAAGCCCTTAGAGGGCTATGGTGAAAAAGGAAATATCTTCAGTTCAAAACTGGAAAGAAGCTTTCTGAGAAAGTGCTCTGTGTTCTGTTAATTCATCTCACGGAGATACATCTTTCCCTTCAAGAAGCCTTTCGCTAAGGCTGTTCTTGGGGAATTGGCAAAGGGATATTTGGAAACCCATAGAGGGCTATCATGAAAAAGGAAATATCTTCCTTTCAAAACTGGAAAGAAGCTTTCTGGGAAACTGCTCTGTGTTCTGTTTATTCATCTCACAGAGTTACATCTTTCCCTTCATGCAGCCTTTCGCTAAGGCTGTTCTTGTGGAATTGGCAAAGGGATATTTGGAAGCCCATAGAGGGCTATGGTGAAAAAGGAAATATCTTCCGTTCAAAACTGGAAAGAAGCTTTCTGAGAAACTGCTCTGTGTTCTGTTAATTCATCTCACAGAGTTACATCTTTCCCTTCAAGAAGCCTTTCGCTAAGGCTGTTCTTGTGGAATTGGCAAAGGGATATTTGGAAGCCCTTAGAGGGCTATGGTGAAAAAGAAAATATCTTCCGTTCAAAACTGGAAAGTAGCTTTCTGAGAAACTGCTCTGTGTTCTGTTAATTCATCTCACAGAGTTACATCTTTCCCTTCAAGAAGGCTTTCGCTAAGGCTGTTCTTGTGGAATTGGCAAAGGGATATTTGGAAGCCCATAGAGGGCTATGGTGAAAAAGGAAATATCTTCCGTTCAATACTGGAAAGAAGCTTTCTGAGAAACTGCTCTGTGTTCTGTTAATTCATCTCACAGAGTTACATCTTTCCCTTCAAGAAGCCTTTCGCTAAGGCTGTTCTTGTGGAATTGGCAAAGGGATATTTCGAAGCCCCTAGAGGGC
This sequence comes from Chlorocebus sabaeus, assembly GCF_047675955.1. Lineage (NCBI taxonomy): Eukaryota > Metazoa > Chordata > Mammalia > Primates > Cercopithecidae > Chlorocebus > Chlorocebus sabaeus. The sequence continues at coordinate 2,674,280 of NW_027327925.1, read as the reverse complement.
TATGGTGAAAAAGGAAATATCTTCCGTTGAAAACTGGAAACAAGCCTTCTGAGAAACTGCTCTGTGTTCTGTTAATTCATCTCACAGAGTTACATCTTTCCCTTCAAGAACGCTTTCGCTAAGGCTGTTCTTGTGGAATTGGCAAAGGGATATTTGGAAGCCCATAGAGGTCTCTGGTGAAAAAGGAAATATCTTCCGGTCAAAACTGGAAAGAAGCTTTCTGAGAAACTGCTCTGTGTTCTGTTAATTCATCTCACAGAGTTACATCTTTCCCTTCAAGAAGCCTTTCGCTAAGGATGTTCTTGTGGAATTGGCAAAGGCATATTTGGAAGCCCATAGAGGGCTATGGTGAAAAAGGAAATATCTTCCGTTCAAAACTGGAAACAAGCTTTCTGAGAAACTGCTCTGTGTTCTGTTAATTCATCTCACAGAGTTACATCTTTCCCTTCAAGAAGCCTTTCGCTAAGGCTGTTCTTGTGGAATTGGCAAAGGGATATTTGGAAACCCATAGAGGGCTATGGTGAAAAAGGAAATATCTTCCGTTCAAAACTGGAAAGAAGCTTTCTGAGAAACTGCTCTGTGTTCTGTTAATTCATCTCACAGAGTTACATCTTTCCCTTAAGGAAGCCTTTCGCTAAGGCTGTTCTTGTGGAATTGGCAAAGGGATATATGGAAGCCCATAGAGGGCTATGGTGAAAAAGGAAATATCTTCCGTTCAAAACTGGAAAGAATCTTTCTGAGAAACTGCTCTGTGTTCTGTTAATTCATCTCACAGAGTTACATCTTTCCCTTCAAGAAGCCTTTCGCTAAGGCTGTTCTTGTGGAATTGGCAAAGGGATATTTGGAAGCCCATAGAGGGCTATGGTGAAAAAGGAAATATCTTCCGTTCAAAACTGGAAAGAAGCTTTCTGAGAAACTGCTCTGTGTTCTGTTAATTCATCTCAGAGAGTTTCATCTTTCCCTTCAAGAAGACCTTCGCTAAGGCTGTTCTTGTGGAATTGGCAAAGGGATATTTGGAAGCCCATAGAGGGCTTTGGTGAAAAAGGAAATATCTTACGTTCAAAACTGGAAAGAAGCTTTCTGAGAAACTGCTCTGTGTTCTGTTAATTCATCTCACAGAGTTTCATCTTTCCCTTCAAGAAGTCTTTCGCTAAGGCTGTTCTTGTGGAATTGGCAAAGGGATATTTGGAAACCCATAGAGGGCTATGGTGAAAAAGGAAATATCTACCGTTCAAAACTGGAAACATGCTTTCTGAGAAACTGCTCTGTGTTCTGTTAATTCATCTCACAGAGTTACATCTTTCCCTTCAAGAAGCCTTTCGCTAAGGCTGTTCTTGTGGAATTGGCAAAGGGATATTTGGAAGCCCATAGAGGGTTATGGTGAAAAAGGAAATATCTTCCGTTCAAAACAGGAAAGAAGCTTTCTGATAAACTGCTCTGTGTTCTGTTAATTAATCTCACAGAGTTACATCTTTCCCTTCAAGAAGCCTTTGGCTAAGGCTGTTCTTGTGGAATTGGCAAAGGGATATTTGGAAGCCCATAGAGGGCTATGGTGAAAAAGGAAATATCTTACGTTCAAAACTGGAAAGAAGCTTTCTGAGAAACTGCTCTGTGTTCTGTTAATTCATCTCACAGAGTAACATCTTTCCCTTCAAGAAGCCTTTCGCTAAGGCTGTTCTTGTGGAATTGGCAAAGGGATATTTGGAAGTCCATACAGGGCTATGGTGAAAAAGGAAATATCTTCCGTTCAAAACTGGAAAGAAGCTTTCTGAGAAACTGCTCTGTGTTCTGTAAATTCATCTCACAAAGTAACATCTTTCCCTTCAAGAAGCCTTTCGCTAAGGCTGTTCTTGTGGAATTGGCAAAGGGATATTTGGAAGCCCTTAGAGGGCTATGGTGAAAAAGGAAATATCTTCCGTTCAAAACTGGAAAGAAGCTTTCTGAGAAACTGCTCTGTGTTCTGTTAATTAATCTCACAGAGTTACATCTTTCCCTTCAAGAAGCCTTTCGCTAAGGCTGTTCTTGTGGAATTGGAAAAGGGATATTTAGAAGCCCATAGAGGGCTATGGTGAAAAAGGAAATATCTTCCTTTCAAAATGGAAAGAAGCTTTCTGAGAAACTGCTTTGTGTTCTGTTAATTAATCTCACAGAGTTACATCTTTCCCTTCATGAAGCCTTTCGCTAAGGCTGTTCTTGTGGAATTGGCAAAGGGATATTTGGAAGCCCATAGAGGGTTAGGGTGAAAAAGGAAATATCTTCCGTTCAAAACTGGAAAGAAGCATTCTCATAAACTGCTCTGTGTTCTGTTAATTAATCTCACAGAGTTACATCTTTCCCTTCAAGAAGCCTTTCGCTAAGGCTGTTCTTGTGGAATTGGCAAAGGGATATTTCGAAGCCCCTAGAGGGCTATGGTGAAAAAGGAAATATCTTCCGTTGAAAACTGGAAACAAGCCTTCTGAGAAACTGCTCTGTGTTCTGTTAATTCATCTCACAGAGTTACATCTTTCCCTTCAAGAAGCCTTTCGCTAAGGCTGTTCTTGTGGAATTGGTAAAGGGATATTTGGAAGCCCATAGAGGGCTATGGTGAAAAAGGAAATATCTTCCGTTCAAAACTGGAAAGAAGCTTTCTGAGAAACTGCTCTGTGTTCTGTTAATTCATCTCACGGAGTTACATCTTTCCCTTCAAGAAGCCTTTCGCTAAGGCTGTTCTTGGGGAATTGGCAAAGGGATATTTGGAAACCCTTAGAGGGCTATCATGAAAAAGGAAATATCTTCCGTTCAAAACTGGAAAGAAGCTTTCTGAGAAACTGCTCTGTGTTCTGTTTATTCATCTCACAGAGTTACATCTTTCCCTTCAAGCAGCCTTTCGCTAAGGCTGTTCTTGTGGAATTGGCAAAGGGATATTTGGAAGCCCATAGAGGGCTATGGTGAAAAAGGAAATATCTTCCGTTCAAAACTGGAAAGAAGCTTTCTGAGAAACTGCTCTGTGTTCTGTTAATTCATCTCACAGAGTTACATCTTTCCCTTCAAGAAGCCTTTCGCTAAGGCTGTTCTTGTGGAATTGGTAAAGGGATATTTGGAAGCCCATAGAGGGCTATGATGAAAAAGGAAATATCTTCCGTTCAAAACTGGAAAGAAGCTTTCTGAGAAACTGCTCTGTGTTCTGTTAATTCATCTCACAGAGTTACATCTTTCCCTTCAAGAAGCCTTTCGCTAAGGCTGTTCTTGTGGAATTGGCAAAGGGATATTTGGAAGCCCATAGAGGGCTATGGTGAAAAAGGAAATATCTTCCGTTCAAAACTGGAAAGAAGCTTTCTGAGAAACTGCTCTGTGTTCTGTTAATTCATCTCACAGAGTTACATCTTTCCCTTCAAGAAGCCTTTCGCTAAGGCTGTTCTTGTGGAATTGGCAAAGGGATATTTGGAAGCCCATAGAGGGCTATGGTGAAAAAGGAAATATCTTCCGTTCAAAACTGGAAAGAAGCTTTCTGAGAAACTGCTCTGTGTTCTGTTAATTCATCTCACGGTGTTACATCTTTCCCTTCAAGAAGCCTTTCGCTAAGGCTGTTCTCGTGGAATTGGCAAAGGGATATTTGGAAGCCCATAGAGGGCTATGGTGAAAAAGGAAATATCTTCCTTTCAAAACTGGAAAGAAGCTTTCTGAGAATCTGCTCTGAGTTCTGTTAATTCATCTAACAGAGTTACATCTTTCCCTTCAAGAAGCCTTTCGCTAAGCCTGTTCTTGTGGAATTGGCAAAGGGATATTTGGAAGCCCATAGAGGGCTATGGTGAAAAAGGAAATATCTTCCGTTCAAAACTGGAAAGAAACTTTCTGAGAAACTGCTCTGTGTTCTGTTAATTCATCTCACAGAGTTTCATCTTTCCCTTCAAGAAGTCTTTCGCTAAGGCTGTTCTTCTGGAATTGGCAAAGGGATATTTGGAAGCCCATAGAGGGCTATGGTGAAAAACGAAATATCTTCCATTCAAACTGGAAAGAAGCTTTCTGAGAAACTGCTCTGTGTTCTGTTAATTCATCTCACAGAGTTACATCTTTCCCTTCAAGAAGCCTTTCGCTAAGGCTGTTCTTGTGGAATTGGTAAAGGGATATTTGAAAGCCCCTAGAGGGCTATGGTGAAAAAGGAAATATCTTCCATTCAAAACTGGAAAGAAGCTTTCTGAGAAACTGCTCTGTGTTCTGTTAATTCATCTCACAGAGTTACATCTTTCCCTTCAAGAAGCCTTTCGCTAAGTCTGTTCTTGTGGAATTGGCAAAGGGATATTTGGAAGCCCATAGAGGGCTATGGTGAAAAAGGAAATATCTTCCGTTCAAAACTGGAAAGAAGCTTTCTGAGAAACTGCTCTGTGTTCTGTTAATTCATCTCACAGAGTTACATCTTTCCCTTCAAGAAGTCTTTCGGTAAGGCTGTTCTTGTGGAATTGGCAAAGGGATATTTGGAAGCCAATAGAGGGCTATGGTGAAAAAGGAAATATCTTCCGTTCAAAACTGGAAAGAAGCTTTCTGAGAAACTGCTCTGTGTTCTGTTAATTCATCTCACAGAGTTACATCTTTCCCTTTAAGAAGCCTTTTGCTAAGGCTGTTCTTGTGTAATTGGCAAAGAGATATTTGGAAGCCCATATAGAGGGCTATGGTGGAAAAGGAAATATCTTCCGCTCAAAACTGGAAAGAAGCTTTCTGAGAAACTGCTCTGTGTTCTGTTAATTCATCTCACAGAGTTACATCTTTCCCTTCAAGAAGCCTTTCGCTAAGGCTGTTCTTGTGTAATTTGCATAGGGATATTTGGAAGCCCATAGAGGGCTATGGTGAAAAAGGAAATATCTTCCGTTCAAAACTGGAAAGAAGCTTTCTGAGAAACTGCTCTGTGTTCTGTTAATTCATCTCACAGAGTTACATCTTTCCCTTCAAGAAGCCTTTCGCTAATGCTGTTCTTGTGGAATTGGCATAGGGATATTTGGAAGCCCATAGAGGGCTATGGTGAAAAAGGAAATATCTTCCGTTCAAAACTGGAAAGAAGGTTTCTGAGAAACTGCTCTGTGTTCTGTTAATTCATTTCACAGAGTTACATATTTCCCTTCAAGAAGCCTTTCGCTAAGGCTGTTGTTGTGCAATTGGCAAAGTGATATTTGGAAGCCCATAGAGGGCTATGGTGAAAAAGAAAACATCTTCCGTTCAAACTGGAAAGAAGCTTTCTGAGAAACTGCTCTGTGTTCTGTTAATTCATCTCACAGAGTTACATCTTTCCCTTCAGGAAGCCTTTCGCTAAGGCTGTTCTTGTGGAATTGGCAAAGGGATATTTGGAAGCCCATAGAGGGCTACGGTGAAAAAGGAAATATCTTCCGTTCAAAACTGGAAAGAAACTTTCTGAGAAACTGCTCTGTGTTCTGTTAATTCATCTCACAGAGTTACATCTTTCCCTTCAAGCAGCCTTTCGCTAAGGCTGATCTTGTGGAATTGGCAAAGGGATATTTTTAAGCCCATAGAGGGCTATGGAGAAAAAGGAAATATCTTCCGTTCAAAACTGGAAAGAAGCTTTCTGAGAAACTGCTCTGTGTTCTGTTAATTCATCTCACGGTGTTACATCTTTCCATTCAAGAAGCCTTTCGCTAAGGCTGTTCTTGTGGAATTGGCTAAGGGATATTTCGAAGCCCATAGAGGGCTATGGTGAAAAAGGAAATATCTTCTTTTCAAAACTGGAAAGAAGCTTTCTGAGAATCTGCTCTGTGTTCTGTTAATTCATCTCACAGAGTTACATCTTTCCCTTCAAGAAGCCTTTCCCTAAGGCTGTTCTTGTGGAATTTGCAAAGGGATATTTCGAAGCCCATAGAGTGCTATGGTGAAAAAGGAAATATCTTCCGTTCAAAACTGGAAAGAAGCTTTCTGAGAAACTGCACTGTGTTCTGTTAATTCATCTCACAGAGTTACATCTTTCCCTTCAAGAAGCCTTTCGCTAAGGCTGTTCTTGTGGAATTGGCAAAGGGATATTTGGAAGCCCATAGAGGGCTATGGTGAAAAAGAAAATATCTTCCGTTCAAAACTGGAAAGAAGCTTTCTGAGAAACTGCTCTCTGTTCTGTTAATTCTTCTCACAGAGTTACATCTTTCCCTTCAAGCAGCCTTTCGCTAAGGCTGTTCTTGTGGAATTGGTAAAGGGATATTTCGAAGCCCATAGAGGGCTATGGTGAAAAAGGAAATATCTTCAGTTCAAAACTGGAAAGAAGCTTTCTGAGAAACTGCTCTGTGTTCTGTTAATTCATCTCACGGAGTTACATCTTTCCCTTCAAGAAGCCTTTCGCTAAGGCTGTTCTTGGGGAATTGGCAAAGGGATATTTGGAAACCCATAGAGGGCTATCATGAAAAAGGAAATATCTTCCGTTCAAAAATGGAAAGAAGCTTTCTGAGAAACTGCTCTGTGTTCTGTTTATTCATCTCAGAGAGTTACATCTTTCCCTTCAAGCAGCCTTTCGCTAAGGCTGTTCTTGTGGAATTGGCAAAGGGATATTTGGAAGCCCATAGAGGGCTATGGTGAAAAAGGAAATATCTTCCGTTCAAAACTGGAAAGAAGCTTTCTGAGAAACTGCTCTGTGTTCTGTTAATTCATCTCACAGAGTTACATCTTTCCCTTCAAGCAGCCTTTCGCTAAGGCTGTTCTTGTGGAATTGGCAAAGGGATATTTGGAAGCCAATAGAGGGCTATGGAGAAAAAGGAAATATCTTCCGTTCAAAAGTGGAAAGAAGCTTTCTGAGAAACTGCTCTGTGTTCTGTTAATTCATCTCACGGTGTTACATCTTTCCCTTCAAGAAGCCTTTCGCTAAGTCTGTTCTTGTGGAATTGGCAAAGGGATATTTGGAAGCCCATAGAGGGCTATGGTGAAAAAGGAAATATCTTCTTTTCAAAACTGGAAAGAAGCTTTCTGAGAATCTGCTCTGTGTTCTGTTAATTCATCTCACAGAGTTACATCTTTCCCTTCAAGAAGCCTTTCCCTAAGGCTGTTCTTGTGGAATTTGCAAAGGGATATTTCGAAGCCCATAGAGGGCTATGGTGAAAAAGGAAATATCTTCCGTTCAAAACTGGAAAGAAGCTTTCTGAGAAACTGCACTGTGTTCTGTTAATTCATCTCACAGAGTTACATCTTTCCCTTCAAGAAGCCTTTCGCTAAGGCTGTTCTTGTGGAATTGGCAAAGGGATATTTGGAAGCCCATAGAGGGCTATGGTGAAAAAGGAAATATCTTCCGTACAAAACTGGAAAGAAGCTTTCTGAGAAACTGCTCTGTGTTCTGTTAATTCATCTCACAGAGTTACATCTTTCCCTTCAAGAAGCCTTTCGCTAAGGCTGTTCTTGTGGAATTGGCAAAGGGATATTTGGAAGCCCTTAGAGGGCTATGGTGAAAAAGGAAATATCTTCCGTTCAAAACTGGAAAGAAGCTTTCTGAGAAACTGCTCTATGTTCTGTTAATTCATATCACAGAGTTACATCTTTCCCTTAAAGAAGCCTTTCGCTAAGGCTGTTCTTGTGGAATTGGCAAAGGGATATTTGGAAGCCCATAGAGGGCTATGGTGAAAAAGGAAATATCTTCCGTTCAAAACTGGAAAGAAACTTTCTGAGAAACTGCTCTGTGTTCTGTTAATTCATCTCACAGTGTTACATCTTTCCCTTCAAGAAGCCATTCGCTAAGGCTGTTCTTGTGGAATTGGCAAAGGGATATTTGGAAGACCATAGAGGGCTATGGTGAAAAAGGAAATATCTACCGTTCACAACTGGAAAGAAGCTTTCTGAGAAACTGCTCTGTGTTCTGTTAATTCATCTCACAGAGTTACATCTTTCCCTTCAAGAAGCCTTTCTCTAACGCTGTTCTTGTGGAATTGGCAAAGGGATATTTGGAAGCCCATAGAGGGCTATGGTGAAACAGGAAACATCTTAAGTTCAAAACTGGAAACAAGCTTTCCAAGAAACTGCTCTGTGTTCTGTTAATTCATCTCACAGAGTTACATCTTTCCCTTCAAGAAGCCTTTCGCTAAGGCTGTTCTTGTGGAATTGGCAAAGGGATATTTCGAAGCCCATAGAGGGCTACGGTGAAAAAGGAAATATCTTCGTTCAAAACTGGAAAGAAGCTTTCTGAGAAACTGCTCTGTGTTTTGTTAATTCATCTCACAGAGTTACATCTTTCCCTTCAAGAAGTCTTTCGCTAAGGCTGTTCTTGTGGAATTGGCAAAGGGATATTTGGAAGCCCATAGAGGGCTATGGTGAAAAAGGAAATATCTTCCGTTCAAAACTGGAAAGAAGCTTTCTGAGAAACTGCTCTGTGTTCTGTTAATTAATCTCACAGAGTTACATCTTTCCCTTCAAGAAGTCTTTCGCTAAGGCTGTTCTTGTGGAATTGGCAAAGGGATATTTGGAAGCCCATAGAGGGCTATGGTGAAAAAGGAAATATCTTCCGTTCAAAACTGGAAAGAAGCTTTCTGAGAAACTGCTCTGTGTTCTGTTAATTCATCTCACAGAGTTACATCTTTCCCTTCAAGAAGCCTTTCGCTAAGGCTGTTCTTGTGGAATTGGCAAAGTGATATTTGGAAGACCTTAGAGGGCTATGGTGAAAAAGGAAATATCTTCCGTTCAAAACTGGAAAGAAGCTTTCTGAGAAACTGCTCTGTGTTCTGTTAATTCATCTCACAGAGTTACATCTTTCCCTTCAAGAAGCCTTTCGCTAAGGCTGTTCTTGTGGAATTGGCAAAGGGATATTTGGAAGCCCATAGAGGGCTATGGTGAAAAAGGAAATATCTTCCGTTCAAAACTGGAAAGAAGCTTTCTGAGAAACTGCTCTATGTTCTGTTAATTCATCTCACAGAGGTACATCTTTCCCTTCAAGAAGCCTTTTGCTAAGGCTGTTCTTGTGGAATTGGCAAAGGGATATTTGGAAGCCCATAGAGGGCTATGGTGAAAAAGGAAATATCTTCCGTTCAAAACTGGAAAGAAGCTTTCTGAGAAACTGCTCTGTGTTCTGTTAATTCATCTCACAGAGTTACATCGTTCCCTTCAAGCAGCCTTTCGCTAAGGCTGTTCTTGTGGAATTGGCAAAGGGATATTTGGAAGCCCATAGAGGGCTATGGTGAAAAAGGAAATATCTTCAGTTCAAAACTGGAAAGAAGCTTTCTGAGAAAGTGCTCTGTGTTCTGTTAATTCATCTCACGGAGATACATCTTTCCCTTCAAGAAGCCTTTCGCTAAGGCTGTTCTTGGGGAATTGGCAAAGGGATATTTGGAAACCCATAGAGGGCTATCATGAAAAAGGAAATATCTTCCTTTCAAAACTGGAAAGAAGCTTTCTGGGAAACTGCTCTGTGTTCTGTTTATTCATCTCACAGAGTTACATCTTTCCCTTCATGCAGCCTTTCGCTAAGGCTGTTCTTGTGGAATTGGCAAAGGGATATTTGGAAGCCCATAGAGGGCTATGGTGAAAAAGGAAATATCTTCCGTTCAAAACTAGAAAGAAGCTTTCTGAGAAACTGCTCTGTGTTCTGTTAATTCATCTCACAGAGTTACATCTTTCCCTTCAAGAAACCTTTCGCTAAGGCTGTTCTTCTGGAAATGGCAAAGGGATATTTGGAAGCCCATAGAGGGCTATGGTGAAAAAGGAAATATCTTCCGTTCAAAACTGGAAAGAAGCTTTCTGAGAAACTGCTCTGTGTTCTGTTAATTCATCTCACAGAGTTACATCTTTCCCTTCAAGAAGCCTTTCGCTCAGGCTGTTCTTGTGGAATTTGCATAGGGATATTTGGAAGCCCATAGAGGGCTATGGTGAAAAAGGAAATATCTTCCGTTCAAAACTGGAAAGAAGCTTTCTGAGAAACTGCTCTGTGTTCTGTTAATTCATCTCACAGAGTTACATTTTTCCCTTCTAGAAGCCTTTCGCTACGGCTGTTCTTGTGGAATTGGCAAAGGGATATTTGGAAGCCAATAGAGGGCTATGGTGAAAAAAGAAATATCTTCCGTTCAAAACTGGAAAGAAACTTTCTGAGAAACTGCTCTGTGTTCTGTTAATTCATCTCACAGAGTTACATCTTTCCCTTCAAGAAGCCTTTCGCTAAGGCTGTTCTTGTGGAATTGGCAAAGGGATATTTGGAAGTCCTTAGAGGGCTATGGTGAAAAAGAAAATATCTTCCGTTCAAAACTGGAAAGTAGCTTTCTGAGAAACTGCTCTGTGTTCTGTTAATTCATCTCACAGAGTTACATCTTTCCCTTCAAGAAGGCTTTCGCTAAGGCTGTTCTTGTGGAATTGGCAAAGGGATATTTGGAAGCCCATAGAGGGCTATGGTGAAAAAGGAAATATCTTCCGTTCAATACTGGAAAGAAGCTTTCTGAGAAACTGCTCTGTGTTCTGTTAATTCATCTCACAGAGTTACATCTTTCCCTTCAAGAAGCCTTTCGCTAAGGCTGTTCTTGTGGAATTGGCAAAGGGATATTTCGAAGCCCCTAGAGGGCTATGGTGAAAAAGGAAATATCTTCCGTTGAAAACTGGAAACAAGCCTTCTGAGAAACTGCTCTGTGTTCTGTTAATTCATCTCACAGAGTTACATCTTTCCCTTCAAGAAGCCTTTCGCTAAGGCTGTTCTTGTGGAATTGGTAAAGGGATATTTGGAAGCCCTTAGAGGGCTATGGTGAAAAAGGAAATATCTTCCGTTCAAAACTGGAAAGAAGCTTTCTGAGAAACTGCTCTGTGTTCTGTTAATTCATCTCACAGAGTTACATCTTTCCCTTCAAGAACGCTTTCGCTAAGGCTGTTCTTGTGGAATTGGCAAAGGGATATTTGGAAGCCCATAGAGGGCTATGGTGAAAAAGGAAATATCTTCCGTTCAAAACTGTAAAGAAGCTTTCTGAGAAAGTGCTCTGTGTTCTGTTAATTCATCTCACAGAGTTACATCTTTCCCTTCAAGAAGCCTTTCGCTAAGGCTGTCCTTGTGGAATTGGCAAAGGGATATTTCGAAGCCCATAGAGGGCTATGGTGAAAAAGGAAATATCTTCCGTTGAAAACTGGAAACAAGCCTTCTGAGAAACTGCTCTGTGTTCTGTTAATTCATCTCACAGAGTTACATTTTTCCCTTCAAGAAGCCTTTCGCTAAGGCTGTTCTTGTGGAATTGGTAAAGGGATATTTGGAAGCCCATAGAGGGCTATGGTGAAAAAGGAAATATCTTCCGTTGAAAACTGGAAACAAGCCTTCTGAGAAACTGCTCTGTGTTCTGTTAATTCATCTCACAGAGTTACATCTTTCCCTTCAAGAAGCTTTTCGCTAAAGCTGTTCTTGTGGAATTGGCAAAGGGATATTTGGAAGCCCATAGAGGGCTATGGTGAAAAAGGAAATATCTTCCGTTCAAAACTGGAAAGAAGCTTCCGGAGAAACTGCTCTGTGTTCTGTTAATTCATCTCACAGAGTTACATCTTTCCCTTCAAGAAGCCTTTCGCTAAGGCTGTTCTTGTGGAATTGGCAAAGGGATATTTGGAAGCCCATAGAGGGCTATGGTGAAAAAGGAAATATCTTCCGTTGAAAACTGGAAAGAAGCTTTCTGAGAAACTGCTCTGTGTTCTGTAAATTCATCTCAGAGAGTTACATCTTTCCCTTCAAGAAGCCTTTCGCTAAGGCTGTTCTTGTGGAATTGGCAAAGGGATATTTGGAAGCCCATAGAGGGCTATGGTGAAAAAGGAAATATCTTCAGTTCAAAACTGGAAAGAAGCTTTCTGAGAAAGTGCTCTGTGTTCTGTTAATTCATCTCACGGAGATACATCTTTCCCTTCAAGAAGCCTTTCGCTAAGGCTGTTCTTGGGGAATTGGCAAAGGGATATTTGGAAACCCATAGAGGGCTATCATGAAAAAGGAAATATCTTCCTTTCAAAACTGGAAAGAAGCTTTCTGGGAAACTGCTCTGTGTTCTGTTTATTCATCTCACAGAGTTACATCTTTCCCTTCGTGCAGCCTTTCGCTACGGCTGTTCTTGTGGAATTGGCAAAGGGATATTTGGAAGCCCATAGAGGGCTATGGTGAAAAAGGAAATATCTTCCGTTGAAAACTGGAAAGAAGCTTTCTGAGAAACTGCTCTGTGTTCTGTTAATTCATCTCACAGAGTTACATCTTTCCCTTCAAGAAGCCTTTCCCTAAGGCTGTTCTTGTGGAATTTGCAAAGGGATATTTCGAAGCCCATAGAGGGCTATGGTGAAAAAGGAAATATCTTCCGTTCAAAACTGGAAAGAAGCTTTCTGAGAAACTGCACTGTGTTCTGTTAATTCATCTCACAGAGTTACATCTTTCCCTTCAAGAAGCCTTTCGCTAAGGCTGTACTTGTGGAATTGGCAAAGGGATATTTGGAAGCCCATAGAGGGCTATGGTGAAAAAGGAAATATCTTCCGTTCAAAACTGGAAAGAAGCTTTCTGAGAAACTGCTCTCTGTTCTGTTAATTCTTCTCACAGAGTTACATCTTTCCCTTCAAGCAGCCTTTCGCTAAGGCTGTTCTTGTGGAATTGGTGAAGGGATATTTCGAAGCCCATAGAGGGCTATGGTGAAAAAGGAAATATCTTCCGTTCAAAACTGGAAAGAAGGTTTCTGAGAAACTGCTCTGTGTTCTGTTAATTCATCTCACAGAGTTACATCTTTCCCTTCAAGAAGCCTTTCGCTAAGGCTGTTCTTGTGGAATTGGCAAAGGGATATTTGGAAGCCCTTAGAGGGCTATGGTGAAAAAGGAAATATCTTCTTTTCAAAACTGGAAAGAAGCTTTCTGAGAATCTGCTCTGTGTTCTGTTAATTCATCTCACAGAGTTACATCTTTCCCTTCAAGAAGCCTTTCCCTAAGGCTGTTCTTGTGGAATTTGCAAAGGGATATTTCGAAGCCCATAGAGGGCTATGGTGAAAAAGGAAATATCTTCCGTTCAAAACTGGAAAGAAGCTTTCTGAGAAACTGCTCTGTGTTCTGTTAATTCATCTCACAGAGTTACATCTTTCCCTTCAAGAAGCCTTTCGCTAAGGCTGTTCTTGTGGAATTGGCAAAGGGATATTTGGAAGCCCATAGAGGGCTATGGTGAAAAAGGAAATATCTTCCTTTCAAAACTGGAAAGAAGCTTTCTGAGAAACTGCTCTGTGTTCTGTTAATTCATCTCACAGAGTTACATCTTTCCCTTCAAGAAGCCTTTCGCTAAGGCTGTTCTTGTGGAATTGGCAAAGGGATATTTGGAAGCCCTTAGAGGGCTATGGTGAAAAAGGAAATATCTTCCGTTCAAAACTGGAAAGAAGCTTTCTGAGAAACTGCTCTATGTTCTGTTAATTCATCTCACAGAGTTACATCTTTCCCTTCAAGAAGCCTTTTGCTAAGGCTGTTCTTGTGGAATTGGCAAAGGGATATTTGTAAGCCCATAGAGGGCTATGGTGAAAAAGGAAATATCTTCCGTTCAAAACTGGAAAGAAGCTTTCTGAGAAACTGCTCTGTGTTCTGTTAATTCATCTCACAGAGTTACATCGTTCCCTTCAAGCAGCCTTTCGCTAAGGCTGTTCTTGTGGAATTGGCAAAGGGATATTTGGAAGCCCATAGAGGGCTATGGTGAAAAAAGAAATATCTTCCGTTCAAAACTGGAAACAAGCTTTCTGAGAAACTGCTCTGTGTTCTGTTAATTCATCTCACAGAGTTACATCTTTCCCTTCAAGAAGCGTTTCGCTAAGGCTGTTCTTGGGGATTGGCAATGGGATATTTGGAAACCCATAGTGGGCTATCATGAAAAAGGAAATATCTTCCGTTCAAAACTGGAAAGAAGCTTTCTGAGAAACTGCTCTGTGTTCTGTTAATTCATCTCACAGAGTTACATCTTTCCCTTCAAGAAGCCTTTCGCTAAGGCTGTTCTTGTGGAATTGGCAAAGGGATATTTGGAAGCCCATAGAGGGCTATGGTGAAAAAGGAAATATCTTCCGTTCAAAACTGGAAAGAAGCTTTCTGAGAAACTGCTCTGTGTTCTGTTAATTCATCTCACAGAGTTACATCTTTCCCTTCAAGAAGCCTTTCGCTAAGGCTGTTCTTGTGGAATTGGCAAAGGGATATTTGGAAGCCCATAGAGGGCTATGGTGAAAAAGGAAATATCTTCCGTTCAAAACTGGAAAGAAGCTTTCTGAGAAACTGCTCTATGTTCTGTTAATTCATCTCACAGAGGTACATCTTTCCCTTCAAGAAGCCTTTTGCTAAGGCTGTTCTTGTGGAATTGGCAAAGGGATATTTGGAAGACCATAGAGGGCTATGGTGAAAAAGGAAATATCTTCCGTTCAAAACTGGAAAGAAGCTTTCTGAGAAACTGCTCTGTGTTCTGTTAATTCATCTCACAGAGTTACATCGTTCCCTTCAAGCAGCCTTTCGCTAAGGCTGTTCTCGTGGAATTGGCAAAGGGATATTTGGAAGCCCATAGAGGGCTATGGTGAAAAAGGAAATATCTTCCGTTCAAAACTGGAAACAAGCTTTCTGAGAAACTGCTCTGTGTTCTGTTAATTCATCTCACAGAATTACATCTTTCCCTTCAAGAAGCCTTTCGCTAAGGCTGTTCTTGTGGAATTGGCAAAGGGATATTTTTAAGCCCATAGAGGGCTATGGTGAAAAAGGAAATATCTTCCTTTCAAAACTGGAAAAAAGCTTTCTGAGAAACTGCTCTGTGTTCTGTTAATCATCTCACAGAGTGACATCTTTCCCTTCAAGCAGCCTTTCGCTAAGGCTGTTCTTGTGGAATTGGCAAAGGGATATTTGGAAGCCCTTAGAGGGCTATGGTGAAAAAGGAAATATCTTCAGTTCAAAACTGGAAAGAAGCTTTCTGAGAAAGTGCTCTGTGTTCTGTTAATTCATCTCACGGAGATACATCTTTCCCTTCAAGAAGCCTTTCGCTAAGGCTGTTCTTGGGGAATTGGCAAAGGGATATTTGGAAACCCATAGAGGGCTATCATGAAAAAGGAAATATCTTCCTTTCAAAACTGGAAAGAAGCTTTCTGGGAAACTGTTCTGTGTTCTGTTTATTCATCTCACAGAGTTACATCTTTCCCTTCATGCAGCCTTTCGCTAAGGCTGTTCTTGTGGAATTGGCAAAGGGATATTTGGAAGCCCATGGAGGGCTATGGTGAAAAAGGAAATATCTTCCGTTCAAAACTGGAAAGAAGCTTTCTGAGAAACTGCTCTGTGTTCTGTTAATTCATCTCACAGAGTTACATCTTTCCCTTCAAGAAACCTTTCGCTAAGGCTGTTCTTCTGGAAATGGCAAAGGGATATTTGGAAGCCCATAGAGGGCTATGGTGAAAAAGGAAATATCTTCCGTTCAAAACTGGAAAGAAGCTTTCTGAGAAACTGCTCTGTGTTCTGTTAATTCATCTCACAGAGTTACATCGTTCCCTTCAAGCAGCCTTTCGCTAAGGCTGTTCTTGTGGAAATGGCAAAGGGATATTTGGAAGCCCATAGAGGGCTATGGTGAAAAAAGAAATATCTTCCGTTCAAAACTGGAAACAAGCTTTCTGAGAAACTGCTCTGTGTTCTGTTAATTCATCTCACAGAGTTACATCTTTCCGTTCAAGAAGCCTTTCGCTAAGGCTGTTCTTGGGGATTGGCAATGGGATATTTGGAAACCCATAGTGGGCTATCATGAAAAAGGAAATATCTTCCGTTCAAAACTGGAAAGAAGCTTTCTGAGAAACTGCTCTGTGTTCTGTTAATTCATCTCACAGAGTTACATCTTTCCCTTCAAGAAGCCTTTCGCTAAGGCTGTTCTTGTGGAATTGGCAAAGGGATATTTGGAAGCCCAAAGAGGGCTATGGTGAAAAAGGAAATATCTTCCGTTCAAAACTGGAAAGAAGCTTTCTGAGAAACTGCTCTGTGTTCTGTTAATTCATCTCACAGAGTTACATCTTTCCCTTCAAGAAGCCTTTCGCTAAGGCTGTTCTTGTGGAATTGGCAAAGGGATATTTGGAAGCCCATAGAGGGCTATGGTGAAAAAGGAAATATCTTCCGTTCAAAACTGGAAAGAAGCTTTCTGAGAAACTGCTCTATGTTCTGTTAATTCATCTCACAGAGGTACATCTTTCCCTTCAAGAAGCCTTTTGCTAAGGCTGTTCTTGTGGAATTGGCAAAGGGATATTTGGAAGCCCATAGAGGGCTATGGTGAAAAAGGAAATATCTTCCGTTCAAAACTGGAAAGAAGCTTTCTGAGAAACTGCTCTGTGTTCTGTTAATTCATCTCACAGAGTTACATCGTTCCCTTCAAGCAGCCTTTCGCTAAGGCTGTTCTCGTGGAATTGGCAAAGGGATATTTGGAAGCCCATAGAGGGCTATGGTGAAAAAGGAAATATCTTCGGTTCAAAACTGGAAAGAAGCTTTCTGAGAAACTGCTCTGTGTTCTGTTAATTCATCTCACAGAGTTACATCTTTCCCTTCAAGAAGCCTTTCGCTAAGGCTGTTCTTGGGGATTGGCAATGGGATATTTGGAAACCCATAGTGGGCTATCATGAAAAAGGAAATATCTTCCGTTCAAAACTGGAAACAAGCTTTCTGAGAAACTGCTCTGTGTTCTGTTAATTCATCTCACAGAGTTACATCTTTCCCTTCAAGAAGCCTTTCGCTAAGGCTGTTCTTGTGGAATTGGCAAAGGGATATTTGGAAGCCCATAGAGGGCTATGGTGAAAAAGGAAATATCTTCCTTTCAAAACTGGAAAAAAGCTTTCTGAGAAACTGCTCTGTGTTCTGTTAATTCATCTCACAGAGTGACATCTTTCCCTTCAAGCAGCCTTTCGCTAAGGCTGTTCTTGTGGAATTGGCAAAGGGATATTTGGAAGCCCTTAGAGGGCTATGGTGAAAAAGGAAATATCTTCAGTTCAAAACTGGAAAGAAGCTTTCTGAGAAAGTGCTCTGTGTTCTGTTAATTCATCTCACGGAGATACATCTTTCCCTTCAAGAAGCCTTTCGCTAAGGCTGTTCTTGGGGAATTGGCAAAGGGATATTTGGAAACCCATAGAGGGCTATCATGAAAAAGGAAATATCTTCCTTTCAAAACTGGAAAGAAGCTTTCTGGGAAACTGCTCTGTGTTCTGTTTATTCATCTCACAGAGTTACATCTTTCCCTTCATGCAGCCTTTCGCTAAGGCTGTTCTTGTGGAATTGGCAAAGGGATATTTGGAAGCCCATAGAGGGCTATGGTGAAAAAGGAAATATCTTCCGTTCAAAACTGGAAAGAAGCTTTCTGAGAAACTGCTCTGTGTTCTGTTAATTCATCTCACAGAGTTACATCTTTCCCTTCAAGAAACCTTTCGCTAAGGCTGTTCTTCTGGAAATGGCAAAGGGATATTTGGAAGCCCATAGAGGGCTATGGTGAAAAAGGAAATATCTTCCGTTCAAAACTGGAAAGAAGCTTTCTGAGAAACTGCTCTGTGTTCTGTTAATTCATCTCACAGAGTTACATCTTTCCCTTCAAGAAGCCTTTCGCTCAGGCTGTTCTTGTGGAATTTGCATAGGGATATTTGGAAGCCCATAGAGGGCTATGGTGAAAAAGGAAATATCTTCCGTTCAAAACTGGAAAGAAGCTTTCTGAGAAACTGCTCTGTGTTCTGTTAATTCATCTCACAGAGTTACATTTTTCCCTTCTAGAAGCCTTTCGCTACGGCTGTTCTTGTGGAATTGGCAAAGGGATATTTGGAAGCCAATAGAGGGCTATGGTGAAAAAAGAAATATCTTCCGTTCAAAACTGGAAAGAAACTTTCTGAGAAACTGCTCTGTGTTCTGTTAATTCATCTCACAGAGTTACATCTTTCCCTTCAAGAAGCCTTTCGCTAAGGCTGTTCTTGTGGAATTGGCAAAGGGATATTTGGAAGCCCTTAGAGGGCTATGGTGAAAAAGAAAATATCTTCCGTTCAAAACTGGAAAGTAGCTTTCTGAGAAACTGCTCCGTGTTCTGTTAATTCATCTCACAGAGTTACATCTTTCCCTTCAAGAAGGCTTTCGCTAAGGCTGTTCTTGTGGAATTGGCAAAGGGATATTTGGAAGCCCATAGAGGGCTATGGTGAAAAAGGAAATATCTTCCGTTCAATACTGGAAAGAAGCTTTCTGAGAAACTGCTCTGTGTTCTGTTAATTCATCTCACAGAGTTACATCTTTCCCTTCAAGAAGCCTTTCGCTAAGGCTGTTCTTGTGGAATTGGCAAAGGGATATTTCGAAGCCCCTAGAGGGCTATGGTGAAAAAGGAAATATCTTCCGTTGAAAACTGGAAACAAGCCTTCTGAGAAACTGCTCTGTGTTCTCTTAATTCATCTCACAGAGTTACATCTTTCCCTTCAAGAACGCTTTCGCTAAGGCTGTTCTTGTGGAATTGGCAAAGGGATATTTGGAAGCCCATAGAGGGCTATGGTGAAAAAGGAAATATCTTCCGTTCAAAACTGTAAAGAAGCTTTCTGAGAAAGTGCTCTGTGTTCTGTTAATTCATCTCACAGAGTTACATCTTTCCCTTCAAGAAGCCTTTCGCTAAGGCTGTCCTTGTGGAATTGGCAAAGGGATATTTCGAAGCCCATAGAGGGCTATGGTGAAAAAGGAAATATCTTCCGTTGAAAACTGGAAACAAGCCTTCTGAGAAACTGCTCTGTGTTCTGTTAATTCATCTCACAGAGTTACATTTTTCCCTTCAAGAAGCCTTTCGCTAAGGCTGTTCTTGTGGAATTGGTAAAGGGATATTTGGAAGCCCATAGAGGGCTATGGTGAAAAAGGAAATATCTTCCGTTGAAAACTGGAAACAAGCCTTCTGAGAAACTGCTCTGTGTTCTGTTAATTCATCTCACAGAGTTACATCTTTCCCTTCAAGAAGCTTTTCGCTAAAGCTGTTCTTGTGGAATTGGCAAAGGGATATTTGGAAGCCCATAGAGGGCTATGGTGAAAAAGGAAATATCCTCCGTTCAAAACTGGAAAGAAGCTTCCTGAGAAACTGCTCTGTGTTCTGTTAATTCATCTCACAGAGTTACATCTTTCCCTTCAAGAAGCCTTTCGCTAAGGCTGTTCTTGTGGAATTGGCAAAGGGATATTTGGAAGCCCATAGAGGGCTATGGTGAAAAAGGAAATATCTTCCGTTCAAAACTGGAAAGAAGCTTTCTGAGAAACTGCTCTGTGTTCTGTAAATTCATCTCAGAGAGTTACATCTTTCCCTTCAAGAAGCCTTTCGCTAAGGCTGTTCTTGTGGAATTGGCAAAGGGATATTTGGAAGCCCATAGAGGGCTATGGTGAAAAAGGAAATATCTTCAGTTCAAAACTGGAAAGAAGCTTTCTGAGAAAGTGCTCTGTGTTCTGTTAATTCATCTCACGGAGATACATCTTTCCCTTCAAGAAGCCTTTCGCTAAGGCTGTTCTTGGGGAATTGGCAAAGGGATATTTGGAAACCCATAGAGGGCTATCATGAAAAAGGAAATATCCTCCTTTCAAAACTGGAAAGAAGCTTTCTGGGAAACTGCTCTGTGTTCTGTTTATTCATCTCACAGAGTTACATCTTTCCCTTCATGCAGCCTTTCGCTAAGGCTGTTCTTGTGGAATTGGCAAAGGGATATTTGGAAGCCCATAGAGGGCTATGGTGAAAAAGGAAATATCTTCCGTTCAAAACTGGAAAGAAGCTTTCTGAGAAACTGCTCTGTGTTCTGTTAATTCATCTCACAGAGTTACATCTTTCCCTTCAAGAAGCCTTTCGCTCAGGCTGTTCTTGTGGAATTTGCATAGGGATATTTGGAAGCCCATAGAGGGCTATGGTGAAAAAGGAAATATCTTCCGTTCAAAACTGGAAAGAAGCTTTCTGAGAAACTGCTCTGTGTTCTGTTAATTCATCTCACACAGTTACATTTTTCCCTTCTAGAAGCCTTTCGCTAAGGCTGTTCTTGTGGAATTGGCAAAGGGATATTTGGAAGCCCATAGAGGGCTATGGTGAAAAAAGAAATATCTTCCGTTCAAAACTGGAAAGAAACTTTCTGAGAAACTGCTCTGTGTTCTGTTAATTCATCTCACAGAGTTACATCTTTCCCTTCAAGAAGCCTTTCGCTAAGGCTGTTCTTGTGGAATTGGCAAAGGGATATTTGGAAGCCCTTAGAGGGCTATGGTGAAAAAGAAAATATCTTCCGTTCAAAACTGGAAAGTAGCTTTCTGAGAAACTGCTCTGTGTTCTGTTAATTCATCTCACAGAGTTACATCTTTCCCTTCAAGAAGCCTTTCGCTAATGCTGTTCTTGTGGAATTGGCATAGGGATATTTGGAAGCCCATAGAGGGCTATGGTGAAAAAGGAAATATCTTCCGTTGAAAACTGGAAAGAAGGTTTCTGAGAAACTGCTCTGTGTTCTGTTAATTCATTTCACAGAGTTACATATTTCCCTTCAAGAAGCCTTTCGCTAAGGCTGTTGTTGTGCAATTGGCAAAGGGATATTTGGAAGCCCATAGAGGGCTATGGTGAAAAAGAAAACATCTTCCGTTCAAACTGGAAAGAAGCTTTCTGAGAAACTGCTCTGTGTTCTGTTAATTCATCTCACAGAGTTACATCTTTCCCTTCAGGAAGCCTTTCGCTAAGGCTGTTCTTGTGGAATTGGCAAAGGGATATTTGGAAGCCCATAGAGGGCTATGGTGAAAAAGGAAATATCTTCTTTTCAAAACTGGAAAGAAGCTTTCTGAGAATCTGCTCTGTGTTCTGTTAATTCATCTCACAGAGTTACATCTTTCCCTTCAAGAAGCCTTTCCCTAAGGCTGTTCTTGTGGAATTTGCAAAGGGATATTTCGAAGCCCATAGAGGGCTATGGTGAAAAAGGAAATATCTTCCGTTCAAAACTGGAAAGAAGCTTTCTGAGAAACTGCACTGTGTTCTGTTAATTCATCTCACAGAGTTACATCTTTCCCTTCAAGAAGCCTTACGCTAAGGCTGTTCTTGTGGAATTGGCAAAGGGATATTTGGAAGCCCATAGAGGGCTATGGTGAAAAAGGAAATATCTTCCGTTCAAAACTGGAAAGAAGCTTTCTGAGAAACTGCTCTCTGTTCTGTTAATTCTTCTCACAGAGTTACATCTTTCCCTTCAAGCAGCCTTTCGCTAAGGCTGTTCTTGTGGAATTGGTAAAGGGATATTTCGAAGCCCATAGAGGGCTATGGTGAAAAAGGAAATATCTTCCGTTCAAAACTGGAAAGAAGGTTTCTGAGAAACTGCTCTGTGTTCTGTTAATTCATCTCACAGAGTTACATCTTTCCCTTCAAGAAGCCTTTCGCTAAGGCTGTTCTTGTGGAATTGGCAAAGGGATATTTGGAAGCCCATAGAGGGCTATGGTGAAAAAGGAAATATCTTCAGTTCAAAACTGGAAAGAAGCTTTCTGAGAAACTGCTCTGTGTTCTGTTAATTCATCTCACGGAGTTACATCTTTCCCTTCAAGAAGCCTTTCGCTAAGGCTGTTCTTGGGGAATTGGCAAAGGGATATTTGGAAACCCATAGAGGGCTATCATGAAAAAGGAAATATCTTCCGTTCAAAACTGGAAAGAAGCTTTCTGAGAAACTGCTCTGTGTTCTGTTTATTCATCTCAGAGAGTTACATCTTTCCCTTCAAGCAGCCTTTCGCTAAGGCTGTTCTTGTGGAATTGGCAAAGGGATATTTGGAAGCCCATAGAGGGCTATGGTGAAAAAGGAAATATCTTCCGTTCAAAACTGGAAAGAAGCTTTCTGAGAAACTGCTCTGTGTTCTGTTAATTCATCTCACAGAGTTACATCTTTCCCTTCAAGCAGCCTTTCGCTAAGGCTGTTCTTGTGGAATTGGCAAAGGGATATTTGGAAGCCCATAGAGGGCTATGGAGAAAAAGGAAATATCTTCCGTTCAAAAGTGGAAAGAAGCTTTCTGAAAAACTGCTCTGTGTTCTGTTAATTCATCTCACGGTGTTACATCTTTCCCTTCAAGAAGCCTTTCGCTAAGGCTGTTCTTGTGGAATTGGCAAAGGGATATTTGGAAGCCCATAGAGGGCTATGGTGAAAAAGGAAATATCTTCTTTTCAAAACTGGAAAGAAGCTTTCTGAGAATCTGCTCTGTGTTCTGTTAATTCATCTCACAGAGTTACATCTTTCCCTTCAAGAAGCCTTTCCCTAAGGCTGTTCTTGTGGAATTTGCAAAGGGATATTTCGAAGCCCATAGAGGGCTATGGTGAAAAAGGAAATATCTTCCGTTGAAAACTGGAAAGAAGCTTTCTGAGGAACTGCTCTGTGTTCTGTTAATTCATCTCACAGAGTTACATCTTTCCCTTCAAGAAGCCTTCGTTAAGGCTGTTCTTGTGGAATTTTCAAAGGGATATTTGGAAGCCCTTAGAGGGCTCTGGTGAAAAAGGAAATATCTTCCGGTCAAAACTGGAAAGAAGCTTTCTGAGAAACTGCTCTGTGTTCTGGTAATTCATCTCACAGAGTTACATCTTTCCCTTCAAGAAGCCTTTCGCTAAGGATGTTCTTGTGGAATTGGCAAAGGGATATTTGGAAGCCCATAGAGGGCTACGGTGAAAAAGGAAATATCTTCCGTTCAAAACTGGAAACAAGCTTTCTGAGAAACTGCTCTGTGTTCTGTTAATTCATCTCACAGAGTTACATCTTTCCCTTCAAGAAGCCTTTCGCTAAGGCTGTTCTTGTGGAATTGGCAAAGGGATATTTGGAAACCCATAGAGTGCTATGGTGAAAAAGGAAATATCTTCCGTTCAAAACTGGAAAGAAGCTTTCTGAGAAACTGCTCTGTGTTCTGTTAATTCATCTCACAGAGTTACATCTTTCCCTTAAGGAAGCCTTTCGCTAAGGCTGTTCTTGTGGAATTGGCAAAGGGATATTTGGAAGCCCATAGAGGGCTATGGTGAAAAAGGAAA
Organism: Chlorocebus sabaeus; assembly: GCF_047675955.1. NCBI lineage: Eukaryota > Metazoa > Chordata > Mammalia > Primates > Cercopithecidae > Chlorocebus > Chlorocebus sabaeus. Next base: position 2,651,395 of record NW_027327925.1, on the reverse strand, counting down.
TATCTTCCGTTCAAAACTGGAAAGAAGCTTTCTGAGAAACTGCTCTGTGTTCTGTTAATTCATCTCACAGAGTTACATCTTTCCCTTCAAGAAGCCTTTCTCTAAGGCTGTTCTTGTGGAATTGGCAAAGGGATATTTGGAAGCCCATAGAGGGCTATGGTGAAAAAGGAAATATCTTCCGTTCAAAACTGGAAAGAAGCTTTCTGAGAAACTGCTCTGTGTTCTGTTAATTCATCTCACAGAGTTTCATCTTTCCCTTCAAGAAGCCTTTCGCTAAGGCTGTTCTTGTGGAATTGGCAAAGGGATATTTGGAAGCCCATAGAGGGCTTTGGTGAAAAAGGAAATATCTTACGTTCAAAACTGGAAAGAAGCTTTCTGAGAAACTGCTCTGTGTTCTGTTAATTCATCTCACAGAGTTTCATCTTTCCCTTCAAGAAGTCTTTCGCTAAGGCTGTTCTTGTGGAATTGACAAAGGGATATTTGGAAACCCATAGAGGGCTATGGTGAAAAAGGAAATATCTACCGTTCAAAACTGGAAAGAAGCTTTCTGAGAAACTGCTCTGTGTTCTGTTAATTCATCTCACAGAGTTACATCTTTCCCTTCAAGAAGCCTTTCGCTAAGGCTGTTCTTGTGGAATTGGCAAAGGGATATTTGGAAGCCCATAGAGGGTTATGGTGAAAAAGGAAATATCTTCCGTTCAAAACTGGAAAGAAGGTTTCTGATAAACTGCTCTGTGTTCTGTTAATTCATCTCACAGAGTTACATCTTTCCCTTCAAGCAGCCTTTCGCTAAGGCTGTTCTTGTGGAATTGGCAAAGGGATATTTGGAAGCCCATAGAGGGCTATGGAGAAAAAGGAAATATCTTCCGTTCAAAAGTGGAAAGAAGCTTTCTGAAAAACTGCTCTGTGTTCTGTTAATTCATCTCACGGTGTTACATCTTTCCCTTCAAGAAGCCTTTCGCTAAGGCTGTTCTTGTGGAATTGGCAAAGGGATATTTGGAAGCCCATAGAGGGCTATGGTGAAAAAGGAAATATCTTCTTTTCAAAACTGGAAAGAAGCTTTCTGAGAATCTGCTCTGTGTTCTGTTAATTCATCTCACAGAGTTACATCTTTCCCTTCAAGAAGCCTTTCCCTAAGGCTGTTCTTGTGGAATTTGCAAAGGGATATTTCGAAGCCCATAGAGGGCTATGGTGAAAAAGGAAATATCTTCCGTTCAAAACTGGAAAGAAGCTTTCTGAGAAACTGCACTGTGTTCTGTTAATTCATCTCACAGAGTTACATCTTTCCCTTCAAGAAGCCTTTCGCTAAGGCTGTTCTTGTGGAATTGGCAAAGGGATATTTGGAAGCCCATAGAGGGCTATGGTGAAAAAGGAAATATCTTCCGTACAAAACTGGAAAGAAGCTTTCTGAGAAACTGCTCTGTGTTCTGTTAATTCATCTCACAGAGTTACATCTTTCCCTTCAAGAAGCCTTTCGCTAAGGCTGTTCTTGTGGAATTGGCAAAGGGATATTTCGAAGCCCATAGAGGGCTACGGTGAAAAAGGAAATATCTTCGTTCAAAACTGGAAAGAAGCTTTCTGAGAAACTGCTCTGTGTTCTGTTAATTCATCTCACAGAGTTACATCTTTCCCTTCAAGAAGTCTTTCGCTAAGACTGTTCTTGTGGAATTGGCAAAGGGATATTTGGAAGCCCATAGAGGGCTATGGTGAAAAAGGAAATATCTTCCGTTCAAAACTGGAAAGAAGCTTTCTGAGAAACTGCTCTATGTTCTGTTAATTCATCTCACAGAGTTACATATTTCCCTTCAAGAAGCCTTTCGCTAAGGCTGTTCTTGTGGAATTGGCAAAGGGATATTTGGAAGCCCATAGAGGGCTATGGTGAAAAAGGAAATATCTTCCGTTCAAAACTGGAAAGAAGCTTTCTGAGAAACTGCTCTGTGTTCTGTTAATTCATCTCACAGAGTTACATCTTTCCCTTCAAGAAGTCTTTCGCTAAGGCTGTTCTTGTGGAATTGGCAAAGGGATATTTGGAAGCCCATAGAGGGCTATGGTGAAAAAGGAAATATCTTCCGTTCAAAACTGGAAAGAAGCTTTCTGAGAAACTGCTCTGTGTTCTGTTAATTCATCTCACAGAGTTACATCTTTCCCTTCAAGAAGCCTTTCGCTAAGGCTGTTCTTGTGGAATTGGCAAAGTGATATTTGGAAGCCCTTAGAGGGATATGGTGAAAAAGGAAATATCTTCCGTTCAAAACTGGAAACAAGCTTTCTGAGAAACTGCTCTGTGTTCTGTTAATTCATCTCACAGAGTTACATCTTTCCCTTCAAGAAGCCTTTCGCTAAGGCTGTTCTTGGGGATTGGCAATGGGATATTTGGAAACCCATAGTGGGCTATCATGAAAAAGGAAATATCTTCCGTTCAAAACTGGAAACAAGCTTTCTGAGAAACTGCTCTGTGTTCTGTTAATTCATCTCACAGAGTTACATCTTTCCCTTCAAGAAGCCTTTCGCTAAGGCTGTTCTTGTGGAATTGGCAAAGGGATATTTGGAAGCCCATAGAGGGCTATGGTGAAAAAGGAAATATCTTCCTTTCAAAACTGGAAAGAAGCTTTCTGAGAAACTGCTCTGTGTTCTGTTAATTCATCTCACAGAGTGACATCTTTCCCTTCAAGAAGCCTTTCGCTAAGGCTGTTCTTGTGGAATTGGTAAACGGATATTAGGAAGCCCATAGAGGGCTATGGTGAAAAAGGAAATATCTTCCGTTGAAAACTGGAAAGAAGCTTTCTGAGGAACTGCTCTGTGTTCTGTTAATTCATCTCACAGAGTTACATCTTTCCCTTCAAGAAGCCTTCGTTAAAGCTGTTCTTGTGGAATTTTCAAAGGGATATTTGGAAGCCCTTAGAGGGCTCTGGTGAAAAAGGAAATATCTTCCGGTCAAAACTGGAAAGAAGCTTTCTGAGAAACTGCTCTGTGTTCTGGTAATTCATCTCACAGAGTTACATCTTTCCCTTCAAGAAGCCTTTCGCTAAGGATGTTCTTGTGGAATTGGCAAAGGGATATTTGGAAGCCCATAGAGGGCTACGGTGAAAAAGGAAATATCTTCCGTTCAAAACTGGAAACAAGCTTTCTGAGAAACTGCTCTGTGTTCTGTTAATTCATCTCACAGAGTTACATCTTTCCCTTCAAGAAGCCTTTCGCTAAGGCTGTTCTTGTGGAATTGGCAAAGGGATATTTGGAAACCCATAGAGTGCTATGGTGAAAAAGGAAATATCTTCCGTTCAAAACTGGAAAGAAGCTTTCTGAGAAACTGCTCTGTGTTCTGTTAATTCATCTCACAGAGTTACATCTTTCCCTTAAGGAAGCCTTTCGCTAAGGCTGTTCTTATGGAATTGGCAAAGGGATATTTGGAAGCCCATAGAGGGCTATGGTGAAAAAGGAAATATCTTCCGTTCAAAACTGGAAAGAAGCTTTCTGAGAAACTGCTCTGTGTTCTGTTAATTAATCTCACAGAGTTACATCTTTCCCTTCAAGAAGCCTTTGGCTAAGGCTGTTCTTGTGGAATTGGCAAAGGGATATTTGGAAGCCCATAGAGGGCTATGGTGAAAAAGGAAATATCTTCCGTTCAAAACTGGAAAGAAGCTTTCTGAGAAACTGCTCTGTGTTCTGTTAATTCATCTCACAGAGTTACATCTTTCCCTTCAAGAAGCCTTTCGCTAAGGCTGTTCTTGTGGAATTGGCAAAGGGATATTTGGAAGTCCATACAGGGCTATGGTGAAAAAGGAAATATCTTCCGTTCAAAACTGGAAAGAAGCTTTCTGAGAAACTGCTCTGTGTTCTGAAAATTCATCTCACAAAGTAACATCTTTCCCTTCAAGAAGCCTTTCGCTAAGGCTGTTCTTGTGGAATTGGCAAAGGGATATTTGGAAGCCCATAGAGGGCTATGGTGAAAAAGGAAATATCTTCCGTTCAAAACTGGAAAGAAGCTTTCTGAAAAACTGCTCTCTGTTCTGTTAATTCATCTCACAGAGGTACATCTTTCCCTTCAAGAAGCCTTTTGCTAAGGCTGTTCTTGTGGAATTGGCAAAGGGATATTTGGAAGCCCATAGAGGGCTATGGTGAAAAAGGAAATATCTTCCGTTCAAAACTGGAAACAAGCTTTCTGAGAAACTGCTCTGTGTTCTGTTAATTCATCTCACAGAGGTACATCTTTCTCTTCAAGAAGCCTTTCGCTAAGGCTGTTCTTGTGGAATTGGCAAAGGGATATTTGGAAGCCCATAGAGGGCTATGGTGAAAAAGGAAATATCTTCCGTTCAAAACTGGAAAGGAGCTTTCTGAGAAACTGCTCTGTGTTCTGTTAATTCATCTCACAGAGTTACATCTTTCCCTTCAAGAAGCCTTTCTCTAAGGCTGTTCTTGTGGAATTGGCAAAGGGATATTTGGAAGCCCATAGAGGGCTATGGTGAAAAAGGAAATATCTTCCGTTCAAAACTGGAAAGAAGCTTTCTGAGAAACTGCTCTGTGTTCTGTTAATTCATCTCACAGAGTTTCATCTTTCCCTTCAAGAAGCCTTTCGCTAAGGCTGTTCTTGTGGAATTGGCAAAGGGATATTTGGAAGCCCATAGAGGGCTTTCGTGAAAAAGGAAATATCTTACGTTCAAAACTGGAAAGAAGCTTTCTGAGAAACTGCTCTGTGTTCTGTTAATTCATCTCACAGAGTTTCATCTTTCCCTTCAAGAAGTCTTTCGCTAAGGCTGTTCTTGTGGAATTGACAAAGGGATATTTGGAAACCCATAGAGGGCTATGGTGAAAAAGGAAATATCTACCGTTCAAAACTGGAAACAAGCTTTCTGAGAAACTGCTCTGTGTTCTGTTAATTCATCTCACAGAGTTACATCTTTCCCTTCAAGGAGCCTTTCGCTAAGGCTGTTCTTGTGGAATTGGCAAAGGGATATTTGGAAGCCCATAGAGGGTTATGGTGAAAAAGGAAATATCTTCCGTTCAAAACTAGAAAGAAGCTTTCTGATAAACTGCTCTGTGTTCTGTTAATTAATCTCACAGAGTTACATCTTTCCCTTCAAGAAGCCTTTGGCTAAGGCTGTTCTTGTGGAATTGGCAAAGGGATATTTGGAAGCCCATAGAGGGCTATGGTGAAAAAGGAAATATCTTACGTTCAAAACTGGAAAGAAGCTTTCTGAGAAACTGCTCTGTGTTCTGTTAATTCATCTCACAGAGTTACATCTTTCCCTTCAAGAAGCCTTTCGCTAAGGCTGTTCTTGTGGAATTGGCAAAGGGATATTTGGAAGTCCATACAGGGCTATGGTGAAAAAGGAAATATCTTCCGTTCAAAACTGGAAAGAAGCTTTCTGAGAAACTGCTCTGTGTTCTGAAAATTCATCTCACAAAGTAACATCTTTCCCTTCAAGAAGCCTTTCGCTAAGGCTGTTCTTGTGGAATTGGCAAAGGGATATTTGGAAGCCCATAGAGGGCTATGGTGAAAAAGGAAATATCTTCCGTTCAAAACTGGAAAGAAGCTTTCTGAGAAACTGCTCTCTGTTCTGTTAATTCATCTCACAGAGGTACATCTTTCCCTTCAAGAAGCCTTTTGCTAAGGCTGTTCTTGTGGAATTGGCAAAGGGATATTTGGAAGCCCATAGAGGGCTATGGTGAAAAAGGAAATATCTTCCGTTCAAAACTGGAAAGAAGCTTTCTGAGAAACTGCTCTGTGTTCTGTTAATTCATCACACAGAGTTACATCGTTCCCTTCAAGCAGCCTTTCGCTAAGGCTGTTCTTGTGGAATTGGCAAAGGGATATTTGGAAGCCCATAGAGGGCTATGGTGAAAAAGGAAATATCTTCCGTTCAAAACTGGAAACAAGCTTTCTGAGAAACTGCTCTGTGTTCTGTTAATTCATCTCACAGAGATACATCTTTCCCTTCAAGAAGCCTTTCGCTAAGGCTGTTCTGGTGGAATTGGCAAAGGGATATTTGGAAGCCCATAGAGGGCTATGGTGAAAAAGGAAGTATCTTCCGTTCAAAACTGGAAAGAAGCTTTCTGAGAAACTGCTCTGTGTTCTGTTAATTCATCTCACAGAGTTACATCTTTCCCTTCAAGAAGCCTTTCGCTAAGGCTGTTCTTGTGGAATTGGCAAAGGGATATTTCGAAGCCCATAGAGGGCTATGGTGAAAAAGGAAATATCTTCCGTTCAAAACTGGAAAGAAACTTTCTGAGAAACTGCTCTGTGTTCTGTTAATTCATCTCACAGAGTTACATCTTTCCCTTCAAGAAGCCTTTCGCTAAGGCTGTTCTTGTGGAATTGGCAAAGGGATATTTGGAAGCCCATAGAGGGCTATGGTGAAAAAGGAAATATCTTCCGTTCAAAACCCGAAAGAAGCTTTCTGAGAAACTGCTCTGTGTTCTGTTAATTCATCTCACAGAGTTACATCTTTCCCTTCAAGAAGCCTTTCGCAAAGGCTGTTCTTGTGGAATTGGCAAAGGGATATTTGGAAGCCCATAGAGGGTTATGGTGAAAAAGGAAATATCTTCCGTTCAAAACTGGAAAGAAGCTTTCTGATAAACTGCTCTGTGTTCTGTTAATTAATCTCACAGAGTTACATCTTTCCCTTCAAGAAGCCTTTGGCTAAGGCTGTTCTTGTGGAATTGGCAAAGGGATATTTGGAAGCCCATAGAGGGCTATGGTGAAAAAGGAAATATCTTACGTTCAAAACTGGAAAGAAGCTTTCTGAGAAACTGCTCAGTGTTCTGTTAATTCATCTCACAGAGTTACATCTTTCCCTTCAAGAAGCCTTTCACTAAGGCTGTTCTTGTGGAATTGGCAAAGGGATATTTGGAAGTCCATACAGGGCTATGGTGAAAAAGGAAATATCTTCCGTTCAAAACTGGAAAGAAGCTTTCTGAGAAACTGCTCTGTGTTCTGTAAATTCATCTCACAAAGTAACATCTTTCCCTTCAAGAAGCCTTTCGCTAAGGCTGTTCTTGTGGAATTGGCAAAGGGATATTTGGAAGCCCTTAGAGGGCTATGGTGAAAAAGGAAATATCTTCCGTTCAAAACTGGAAAGAAGCTTTCTGAGAAACTGCTCTGTGTTCTGTTAATTAATCTCACAGAGTTACATCTTTCCCTTCAAGAAGCCTTTCGCTAAGGCTGTTCTTGTGGAATTGGAAAAGGGATATTTAGAAGCCCATAGAGGGCTATGGTGAAAAAGGAAATATCTTCCTTTCAAAACTGGAAAGAAGCTTTCTGAGAAACTGCTCTGTGTTCTGTTAATTCATCTCACGGTCTTACATCTTTCCCTTCAAGAAGCCTTTCGCTAAGGCTGTTCTCGTGGAATTGGCAAAGGGATATTTGGAAGCCCATAGGGGGCTATGGTGAAAAAGGAAATATCTTCCTTTCAAAACTGGAAAGAAGCTTTCTGAGAATCTGCTCTGAGTTCTGTTAATTCATCTAACAGAGTTACATCTTTCCCTTAAAGAAGCCTTTCGCTAAGGCTGTTCTTGTGGAATTGGCAAAGGGATATTTGGAAGCCCATAGAGGGCTATGGTGAAAAAGGAAATATCTTCCGTTCAAAAGTGGAAAGAAACTTTCTGAGAAACTGCTCTGTGTTCTGTTAATTCATCTCACAGAGTTTCATCTTTCCCTTCAAGAAGTCTTTCGCTAAGGCTGTTCTTGTGGAATTGGCAAAGGGATATTTGGAAGCCCATAGAGGGCTATGGTGAAAAACGAAATATCTTCCATTCAAACTGGAAAGAAGCTTTCTGAGAAACTGCTCTGTGTTCTGTTAATTCATCTCACAGAGTTACATCTTTCCCTTCAAGAAGCCTTTCGCTAAGGCTGTTCTTGTGGAATTGGTAAAGGGATATTTGGAAGCCCCTAGAGGGCTATGGTGAAAAAGGAAATATCTTCCATTCAAAACTGGAAAGAAGCTTTCTGAGAAACTGCTCTGTGTTCTGTTAATTCATCTCACAGAGTTACATCTTTCCCTTCAAGAAGCCTTTCGCTAAGTCTGTTCTTGTGGAATTGGAAAAGGGATATTTGGAAGCCCATAGTGGGCTATGGTGAAAAAGGAAATATCTTCCGTTCAAAACTGGAAAGAAGCTTTCTGAGAAACTGCTCTGTGTTCTGTTAATTCATCTCACAGAGTTACATCTTTCCCTTCAAGAAGTCTTTCGCTAAGGCTGTTCTTGTGGAATTGGCAAAGGGATATTTGGAAGCCAATAGAGGGCTATGGTGAAAAAGGAAATATCTTCCGTTCAAAACTGGAAAGAAGCTTTCTGAGAAACTGCTCTGTGTTCTGTTAATTCATCTCACAGAGTTACATCTTTCCCTTTAAGAAGCCTTTCGCTAAGGCTGTTCTTGTGTAATTGGCAAAGAGATATTTGGAAGCCCATATAGAGGGCTATGGTGAAAAAGGAAATATCTTCCGCTCAAAACTGGAAAGAAGCTTTCTGAGAAACTGCTCTGTGTTCTGTTAATTCATCTCACAGAGTTACATCTTTCCCTTCAAGAAGCCTTTCGCTAAGGCTGTTCTTGTGTAATTTGCATAGGGATATTTGGAAGCCCATAGAGGGCTATGGTGAAAAAGGAAATATCTTCCGTTCAAAACTGGAAAGAAGCTTTCTGAGAAACTGCTCTGTGTTCTGTTAATTCATCTCACAGAGTTACATCTTTCCCTTCAAGAAGCCTTTCGCTAATGCTGTTCTTGTGGAATTGGCATAGGGATATTTGGAAGCCCATAGAGGGCTATGGTGAAAAAGGAAATATCTTCCGTTCAAAACTGGAAAGAAGGTTTCTGAGAAACTGCTCTGTGTTCTGTTAATTCATTTCACAGAGTTACATATTTCCCTTCAAGAAGCCTTTCGCTAAGGCTGTTGTTGTGCAATTGGCAAAGGGATATTTGGAAGCCTATAGAGGGCTATGGTGAAAAAGAAAACATCTTCCGTTCAAACTGGAAAGAAGCTTTCTGAGAAACTGCTCTGTTTTCTGTTAATTCATCTCACAGAGTTACATCTTTCCCTTCAGGAAGCCTTTCGCTAAGGCTGTTCTTGTGGAATTGGCAAAGGGATATTTGGAAGCCCATAGAGGGCTACGGTGAAAAAGGAAATATCTTCCGTTCAAAACTGGAAAGAAGCTTTCTGAGAAACTGCTCTGTGTTCTGTTAATTCATCTCACAGAGTTACATCTTTCCCTTCAAGTAGCCTTTCGCTAAGGCTGATCTTGTGGAATTGGCAAAGGGATATTTTTAAGCCCATAGAGGGCTATGGAGAAAAAGGAAATATCTTCCGTTCAAAACTGGAAAGAAGCTTTCTGAGAAACTGCTCTGTGTTCTGTTAATTCATCTCACGGTCTTACATCTTTCCCTTCAAGAAGCCTTTCGCTAAGGCTGTTCTCGTGGAATTGGCAAAGGGATATTTGGAAGCCCATAGGGGGCTATGGTGAAAAAGGAATTATCTTCCTTTCAAAACTGGAAAGAAGCTTTCTGAGAATCTGCTCTGAGTTCTGTTAATTCATCTAACAGAGTTACATCTTTCCCTTAAAGAAGCCTTTCGCTAAGGCTGTTCTTGTGGAATTGGCAAAGGGATATTTGGAAGCCCATAGAGGGCTATGGTGAAAAAGGAAATATCTTCCGTTCAAAAGTGGAAAGAAACTTTCTGAGAAACTGCTCTGTGTTCTGTTAATTCATCTCACAGAGTTTCATCTTTCCCTTCAAGAAGTCTTTCGCTAAGGCTGTTCTTGTGGAATTGGCAAAGGGATATTTGGAAGCCCATAGAGGGCTATGGTGAAAAACGAAATATCTTCCATTCAAACTGGAAAGAAGCTTTCTGAGAAACTGCTCTGTGTTCTGTTAATTCATCTCACAGAGTTACATCTTTCCCTTCAAGAAGCCTTTCGCTAAGGCTGTTCTTGTGGAATTGGTAAAGGGATATTTGGAAGCCCTTAGAGGGCTATGGTGAAAAAGGAAATATCTTCCATTCAAAACTGGAAAGAAGCTTTCTGAGAAACTGCTCTGTGTTCTGTTAATTCATCTCACAGAGTTACATCTTTCCCTTCAAGAAGCCTTTCGCTAAGTCTGTTCTTGTGGAATTGGCAAAGGGATATTTGGAAGCCCATAGTGGGCTATGGTGAAAAAGGAAATATCTTCCGTTCAAAACTGGAAAGAAGCTTTCTGAGAAACTGCTCTGTGTTCTGTTAATTCATCTCACAGAGTTACATCTTTCCCTTCAAGAAGTCTTTCGCTAAGGCTGTTCTTGTGGAATTGGCAAAGGGATATTTGGAAGCCAATAGAGGGCTATGGTGAAAAAGGAAATATCTTCCGTTCAAAACTGGAAAGAAGCTTTCTGAGAAACTGCTCTGTGTTCTGTTAATTCATCTCACAGAGTTACATCTTTCCCTTTAAGAAGCCTTTCGCTAAGGCTGTTCTTGTGTAATTGGCAAAGAGATATTTGGAAGCCCATATAGAGGGCTATGGTGAAAAAGGAAATATCTTCCGCTCAAAACTGGAAAGAAGCTTTCTGAGAAACTGCTCTGTGTTCTGTTAATTCATCTCACAGAGTTACATCTTTCCCTTCAAGAAGCCTTTCGCTAAGGCTGTTCTTGTGTAATTTGCATAGGGATATTTGGAAGCCCATAGAGGGCTATGGTGAAAAAGGAAATATCTTCCGTTCAAAACTGGAAAGAAGCTTTCTGAGAAACTGCTCTGTGTTCTGTTAATTCATCTCACAGAGTTACATCTTTCCCTTCAAGAAGCCTTTCGCTAATGCTGTTCTTGTGGAATTGGCATAGGGATATTTGGAAGCCCATAGAGGGCTATGGTGAAAAAGGAAATATCTTCCGTTCAAAACTGGAAAGAAGGTTTCTGAGAAACTGCTCTGTGTTCTGTTAATTCATTTCACAGAGTTACATATTTCCCTTCAAGAAGCCTTTCGCTAAGGCTGTTGTTGTGCAATTGGCAAAGGGATATTTGGAAGCCTATAGAGGGCTATGGTGAAAAAGAAAACATCTTCCGTTCAAACTGGAAAGAAGCTTTCTGAGAAACTGCTCTGTTTTCTGTTAATTCATCTCACAGAGTTACATCTTTCCCTTCAGGAAGCCTTTCGCTAAGGCTGTTCTTGTGGAATTGGCAAAGGGATATTTGGAAGCCCATAGAGGGCTACGGTGAAAAAGGAAATATCTTCCGTTCAAAACTGGAAAGAAGCTTTCTGAGAAACTGCTCTGTGTTCTGTTAATTCATCTCACAGAGTTACATCTTTCCCTTCAAGTAGCCTTTCGCTAAGGCTGATCTTGTGGAATTGGCAAAGGGATATTTTTAAGCCCATAGAGGGCTATGGAGAAAAAGGAAATATCTTCCGTTCAAAACTGGAAAGAAGCTTTCTGAGAAACTGCTCTGTGTTCTGTTAATTCATCTCACGGTGTTACATCTTTCCATTCAAGAAGCCTTTCGCTAAGGCTGTTCTTGTGGAATTGGCTAAGGGATATTTCGAAGCCCATAGAGGGCTATGGTGAAAAAGGAAATATCTTCTTTTCAAAACTGGAAAGAAGCTTTCTGAGAATCTGCTCTGTGTTCTGTTAATTCATCTCACAGAGTTACATCTTTCCCTTCAAGAAGCCTTTCCCTAAGGCTGTTCTTGTGGAATTTGCAAAGGGATATTTCGAAGCCCATAGAGGGCTATGGTGAAAAAGGAAATATCTTCCGTTCAAAACTGGAAAGAAGCTTTCTGAGAAACTGCACTGTGTTCTTTTAATTCATCTCACAGAGTTACATCTTTCCCTTCAAGAAGCCTTTCGCTAAGGCTGTTCTTGTGGAATTGGCAAAGGGATATTTGGAAGCCCATAGAGGGCTATGGTGAAAAAGGAAATATCTTCCGTTCAAAACTGGAAAGAAGCTTTCTGAGAAACTGCTCTCTGTTCTGTTAATTCTTCTCACAGAGTTACATCTTTCCCTTCAAGCAGCCTTTCGCTAAGGCTGTTCTTGTGGAATTGGTAAAGGGATATTTCAAAGCCCATAGAGGGCTATGGTGAAAAAGGAAATATCTTCCGTTCAAAACTGGAAAGAAGGTTTCTGAGAAACTGCTCTGTGTTCTGTTAATTCATCTCACAGAGTTACATCTTTCCCTTCAAGAAGCCTTTCGCTAAGGCTGTTCTTGTGGAATTGGCAAAGGGATATTTGGAAGCCCTTAGAGGGCTATGGTGAAAAAGGAAATATCTTCAGTTCAATACTGGAAAGAAGCTTTCTGAGAAACTGCTCTGTGTTCTGTTAATTCATCTCACGGAGTTACATCTTTCCCTTCAAGAAGCCTTTCGCTAAGGCTGTTCTTGGGGAATTGGCAAAGGGATATTTGGAAACCCATAGAGGGCTATCATGAAAAAGGAAATATCTTCCGTTCAAAACTGGAAAGAAGCTTTCTGAGAAACTGCTCTGTGTTCTGTTTATTCATCTCAGAGAGTTACATCTTTCCCTTCAAGCAGCCTTTCGCTAAGGCTGTTCTTGTGGAATTGGCAAAGGGATATTTGGAAGCCCATAGAGGGCTATGGTGAAAAAGGAAATATCTTCCGTTCAAAACTGGAAAGAAGCTTTCTGAGAAACTGCTCTGTGTTCTGTTAATTCATCTCACAGAGTTACATCTTTCCCTTCAAGAAGTCTTTCGCTAAGGCTGTTCTTGTGGAATTGGCAAAGGGATATTTGGAAACCCATAGAGGGCTATGGTGAAAAAGGAAATATCTACCGTTCAAAACTGGAAACAAGCTTTCTGAGAAACTGCTCTGTGTTCTGTTAATTCATCTCACAGAGTTACATCTTTCCCTTCAAGAAGCCTTTCGCTAAGGCTGTTCTTGTGGAATTGGCAAAGGGATATTTGGAAGCCCATAGAGGGTTATGGTGAAAAAGGAAATATCTTCCGTTCAAAACTGGAAAGAAGCTTTCTGATAAACTGCTCTGTGTTCTGTTAATTAATCTCACAGAGTTACATCTTTCCCTTCAAGAAGCCTTTGGCTAAGGCTGTTCTTGTGGAATTGGCAAAGGGATATTTGGAAGCCCATAGAGGGCTATGGTGAAAAAGGAAATATCTTACGTTCAAAACTGGAAAGAAGCTTTCTGAGAAACTGCTCTGTGTTCTGTTAATTCATCTCACAGAGTTACATCTTTCCCTTCAAGAAGCCTTTCGCTAAGGCTGTTCTTGTGGAATTGGCAAAGGGATATTTGGAAGTCCATACAGGGCTATGGTGAAAAAGGAAATATCTTCCGTTCAAAACTGGAAAGAAGCTTTCTGAGAAACTGCTCTGTGTTCTGAAAATTCATCTCACAAAGTAACATCTTTCCCTTCAAGAAGCCTTTCGCTAAGGCTGTTCTTGTGGAATTGGCAAAGGGATATTTGGAAGCCCATAGAGGGCTATGGTGAAAAAGGAAATATCTTCCGTTCAAAACTGGAAAGAAGCTTTCTGAGAAACTGCTCTCTGTTCTGTTAATTCATCTCACAGAGGTACATCTTTCCCTTCAAGAAGCCTTTTGCTAAGGCTGTTCTTGTGGAATTGGCAAAGGGATATTTGGAAGCCCATAGAGGGCTATGGTGAAAAAGGAAATATCTTCCGTTCAAAACTGGAAAGAAGCTTTCTGAGAAACTGCTCTGTGTTCTGTTAATTCATCACACAGAGTTACATCGTTCCCTTCAAGCAGCCTTTCGCTAAGGCTGTTCTTGTGGAATTGGCAAAGGGATATTTGGAAGCCCATAGAGGGCTATGGTGAAAAAGGAAATATCTTCCGTTCAAAACTGGAAACAAGCTTTCTGAGAAACTGCTCTGTGTTCTGTTAATTCATCTCACAGAGATACATCTTTCCCTTCAAGAAGCCTTTCGCTAAGGCTGTTCTGGTGGAATTGGCAAAGGGATATTTGGAAGCCCATAGAGGGCTATGGTGAAAAAGGAAGTATCTTCCGTTCAAAACTGGAAAGAAGCTTTCTGAGAAACTGCTCTGTGTTCTGTTAATTCATCTCACAGAGTTACATCTTTCCCTTCAAGAAGCCTTTCGCTAAGGCTGTTCTTGTGGAATTGGCAAAGGGATATTTCGAAGCCCATAGAGGGCTATGGTGAAAAAGGAAATATCTTCCGTTCAAAACTGGAAAGAAACTTTCTGAGAAACTGCTCTGTGTTCTGTTAATTCATCTCACAGAGTTACATCTTTCCCTTCAAGAAGCCTTTCGCTAAGGCTGTTCTTGTGGAATTGGCAAAGGGATATTTGGAAGCCCATAGAGGGCTATGGTGAAAAAGGAAATATCTTCCGTTCAAAACCCGAAAGAAGCTTTCTGAGAAACTGCTCTGTGTTCTGTTAATTCATCTCACAGAGTTACATCTTTCCTTTCAAGAAGCCTTTCGCTAAGGCTGTTCATGTGGAATTGGCAAAGGGATATTTGGAAGCCCATAGAGGGCTATGGTGAAAAAGGAAATATCTTCAGTTCAAAACTGGAAAGAAGCTTTCTGAGAAACTGCTCTGTGTTCTGTTAATTCATCTCACAGAGTTACATCTTTCCCTTCAAGAAGCCTTTCGCTAAGGCTGTTCTTGGGGATTGGCAATGGGATATTTGGAAACCCATAGAGGGCTATCATGAAAAAGGAAATATCTTCCGTTCAAAACTGGAAACAAGCTTTCTGAGAAACTGCTCTGTGTTCTGTTAATTCATCTCACAGAGTTACATCTTTCCCTTCAAGAAGCCTTTCGCTAAGGCTGTTCTTGTGGAATTGGCAAAGGGATATTTGGAAGCCCATAGAGGGCTATGGTGAAAAAGGAAATATCTTCCTTTCAAAACTGGAAAGAATCTTTCTGAGAAACTGCTCTGTGTTCTGTTAATTCATCTCACAGAGTTACATCTTTCCCTTCAAGAAGCCTTTCGCTAAGGCTGTTCTTGTGGAATTGGTAAAGGGATATTAGGAAGCCCATAGAGGGCTATGGTGAAAAAGGAAATATATTCCGTTGAAAACTGGAAACAAGCTTTCTGAGGAACTGCTCTGTGTTCTGTTAATTCATCTCACAGAGTTACATCTTTCCCTTCAAGAAGCCTTCGTTAAGGCTGTTCTTGTGGAATTTTCAAAGGGATATTTGGAAGCCCATAGAGGTCTCTGGTGAAAAAGGAAATATCTTCCGGTCAAAACTGGAAAGAAGCTTTCTGAGAAACTGCTCTGTGTTCTGTTAATTCATCTCACAGAGTTACATCTTTCCCTTCAAGAAGCCTTTCGCTAAGGATGTTCTTGTGGAATTGGCAAAGGCATATTTGGAAGCCCATAGAGGGCTATGGTGAAAAAGGAAATATCTTCCGTTCAAAACTGGAAACAAGCTTTCTGAGAAACTGCTCTGTGTTCTGTTAATTCATCTCACAGAGTTACATCTTTCCCTTCAAGAAGCCTTTCGCTAAGGCTGTTCTTGTGGAATTGGCAAAGGGATATTTGGAAACCCATAGAGGGCTATGGTGAAAAAGGAAATATCTTCCGTTCAAAACTGGAAAGAAGCTTTCTGAGAAACTGCTCTGTGTTCTGTTAATTCATCTCACAGAGTTACATCTTTCCCTTAAGGAAGCCTTTCGCTAAGGCTGTTCTTGTGGAATTGGCAAAGGGATATATGGAAGCCCATAGAGGGCTATGGTGAAAAAGGAAATATCTTCCGTTCAAAACTGGAAAGAAGCTTTCTGAGAAACTGCTCTGTGTTCTGTTAATTCATCTCACAGAGTTACATCTTTCCCTTCAAGAAGCCTTTCGCTAAGGCTGTTCTTGTGGAATTGGCAAAGGGATATTTGGAAGCCCATAGAGGGCTATGGTGAAAAAGGAAATATCTTCCGTTCAAAACTGGAAAGAAGCTTTCTGAGAAACTGCTCTGTGTTCTGTTAATTCATCTCAGAGAGTTTCATCTTTCCCTTCAAGAAGACCTTCGCTAAGGCTGTTCTTGTGGAATTGGCAAAGGGATATTTGGAAGCCCATAGAGGGCTTTCGTGAAAAAGGAAATATCTTACGTTCAAAACTGGAAAGAAGCTTTCTGAGAAACTGCTCTGTGTTCTGTTATTTCATCTCACAGAGTTTCATCTTTCCCTTCAAGAAGTCTTTCGCTAAGGCTGTTCTTGTGGAATTGGCAAAGGGATATTTGGAAACCCATAGAGGGCTATCTTGAAAAAGGAAATATCTACCGTTCAAAACTGGAAACAAGCTTTCTGAGAAACTGCTCTGTGTTCTGTTAATTCATCTCACAGAGTTACATCTTTCCCTTCAAGAAGCCTTTCGCAAAGGCTGTTCTTGTGGAATTGGCAAAGGGATATTTGGAAGCCCATAGAGGGTTATGGTGAAAAAGGAAATATCTTCCGTTCAAAACTGGAAAGAAGCTTTCTGATAAACTGCTCTGTGTTCTGTTAATTAATCTCACAGAGTTACATCTTTCCCTTCAAGAAGCCTTTGGCTAAGGCTGTTCTTGTGGAATTGGCAAAGGGATATTTGGAAGCCCATAGAGGGCTATGGTGAAAAAGGAAATATCTTACGTTCAAAACTGGAAAGAAGCTTTCTGAGAAACTGCTCTGTGTTCTGTTAATTCATCTCACAGAGTTACATCTTTCCCTTCAAGAAGCCTTTCGCTAAGGCTGTTCTTGTGGAATTGGCAAAGGGATATTTGGAAGTCCATACAGGGCTATGGTGAAAAAGGAAATATCTTCCGTTCAAAACTGGAAAGAAGCTTTCTGAGAAACTGCTCTGTGTTCTGTAAATTCATCTCACAAAGTAACATCTTTCCCTTCAAGAAGCCTTTCGCTAAGGCTGTTCTTGTGGAATTGGCAAAGGGATATTTGGAAGCCCTTAGAGGGCTATGGTGAAAAAGGAAATATCTTCCGTTCAAAACTGGAAAGAAGCTTTCTGAGAAACTGCTCTGTGTTCTGTTAATTAATCTCACAGAGTTACATCTTTCCCTTCAAGAAGCCTTTCGCTAAGGCTGTTCTTGTGGAATTGGAAAAGGGATATTTAGAAGCCCATAGAGGGCTATGGTGAAAAAGGAAATATCTTCCTTTCAAAACTGGAAAGAAGCTTTCTGAGAAACTGCTCTGTGTTCTGTTAATTCATCTCACGGTCTTACATCTTTCCCTTCAAGAAGCCTTTCGCTAAGGCTGTTCTCGTGGAATTGGCAAAGGGATATTTGGAAGCCCATAGGGGGCTATGGTGAAAAAGGAAATATCTTCCTTTCAAAACTGGAAAGAAGCTTTCTGAGAATCTGCTCTGAGTTCTGTTAATTCATCTAACAGAGTTACATCTTTCCCTTAAAGAAGCCTTTCGCTAAGGCTGTTCTTGTGGAATTGGCAAAGGGATATTTGGAAGCCCATAGAGGGCTATGGTGAAAAAGGAAATATCTTCCGTTCAAAAGTGGAAAGAAACTTTCTGAGAAACTGCTCTGTGTTCTGTTAATTCATCTCACAGAGTTTCATCTTTCCCTTCAAGAAGTCTTTCGCTAAGGCTGTTCTTGTGGAATTGGCAAAGGGATATTTGGAAGCCCATAGAGGGCTATGGTGTAAAACGAAATATCTTCCATTCAAACTGGAAAGAAGCTTTCTGAGAAACTGCTCTGTGTTCTGTTAATTCATCTCACAGAGTTACATCTTTCCCTTCAAGAAGCCTTTCGCTAAGGCTGTTCTTGTGGAATTGGTAAAGGGATATTTGGAAGCCCCTAGAGGGCTATGGTGAAAAAGGAAATATCTTCCATTCAAAACTGGAAAGAAGCTTTCTGAGAAACTGCTCTGTGTTCTGTTAATTCATCTCACAGAGTTACATCTTTCCCTTCAAGAAGCCTTTCGCTAAGTCTGTTCTTGTGGAATTGGCAAAGGGATATTTGGAAGCCCATAGAGGGCTATGGTGAAAAAGGAAATATCTTCCGTTCAAAACTGGAAAGAAGCTTTCTGAGAAACTGCTCTGTGTTCTGTTAATTCATCTCACAGAGTTACATCTTTCCCTTCAAGAAGTCTTTCGCTAAGGCTGTTCTTGTGGAATTGGCAAAGGGATATTTGGAAGCCAATAGAGGGCTATGGTGAAAAAGGAAATATCTTCCGTTCAAAACTGGAAAGAAGCTTTCTGAGAAACTGCTCTGTGTTCTGTTAATTCATCTCACAGAGTTACATCTTTCCCTTTAAGAAGCCTTTCGCTAAGGCTGTTCTTGTGTAATTGGCAAAGAGATATTTGGAAGCCCATATAGAGGGCTATGGTGAAAAAGGAAATATCTTCCGCTCAAAACTGGAAAGAAGCTTTCTGAGAAACTGCTCTGTGTTCTGTTAATTCATCTCACAGAGTTACATCTTTCCCTTCAAGAAGCCTTTCGCTAAGGCTGTTCTTGTGTAATTTGCATAGGGATATTTGGAAGCCCATAGAGGGCTATGGTGAAAAAGGAAATATCTTCCGTTCAAAACTGGAAAGAAGCTTTCTGAGAAACTGCTCTGTGTTCTGTTAATTCATCTCACAGAGTTACATCTTTCCCTTCAAGAAGCCTTTCGCTAATGCTGTTCTTGTGGAATTGGCATAGGGATATTTGGAAGCCCATAGAGGGCTATGGTGAAAAAGGAAATATCTTCCGTTCAAAACTGGAAAGAAGGTTTCTGAGAAACTGCTCTGTGTTCTGTTAATTCATTTCACAGAGTTACATATTTCCCTTCAAGAAGCCTTTCGCTAAGGCTGTTGTTGTGCAATTGGCAAAGGGATATTTGGAAGCCTATAGAGGGCTATGGTGAAAAAGAAAACATCTTCCGTTCAAACTGGAAAGAAGCTTTCTGAGAAACTGCTCTGTTTTCTGTTAATTCATCTCACAGAGTTACATCTTTCCCTTCAGGAAGCCTTTCGCTAAGGCTGTTCTTGTGGAATTGGCAAAGGGATATTTGGAAGCCCATAGAGGGCTACGGTGAAAAAGGAAATATCTTCCGTTCAAAACTGGAAAGAAGCTTTCTGAGAAACTGCTCTGTGTTCTGTTAATTCATCTCACAGAGTTACATCTTTCCCTTCAAGTAGCCTTTCGCTAAGGCTGATCTTGTGGAATTGGCAAAGGGATATTTTTAAGCCCATAGAGGGCTATGGAGAAAAAGGAAATATCTTCCGTTCAAAACTGGAAAGAAGCTTTCTGAGAAACTGCTCTGTGTTCTGTTAATTCATCTCACGGTGTTACATCTTTCCATTCAAGAAGCCTTTCGCTAAGGCTGTTCTTGTGGAATTGGCTAAGGGATATTTCGAAGCCCATAGAGGGCTATGGTGAAAAAGGAAATATCTTCTTTTCAAAACTGGAAAGAAGCTTTCTGAGAATCTGCTCTGTGTTCTGTTAATTCATCTCACAGAGTTACATCTTTCCCTTCAAGAAGCCTTTCCCTAAGGCTGTTCTTGTGGAATTTGCAAAGGGATATTTCGAAGCCCATAGAGGGCTATGGTGAAAAAGGAAATATCTTCCGTTCAAAACTGGAAAGAAGCTTTCTGAGAAACTGCACTGTGTTCTTTTAATTCATCTCACAGAGTTACATCTTTCCCTTCAAGAAGCCTTTCGCTAAGGCTGTTCTTGTGGAATTGGCAAAGGGATATTTGGAAGCCCATAGAGGGCTATGGTGAAAAAGGAAATATCTTCCGTTCAAAACTGGAAAGAAGCTTTCTGAGAAACTGCTCTCTGTTCTGTTAATTCTTCTCACAGAGTTACATCTTTCCCTTCAAGCAGCCTTTCGCTAAGGCTGTTCTTGTGGAATTGGTAAAGGGATATTTCAAAGCCCATAGAGGGCTATGGTGAAAAAGGAAATATCTTCCGTTCAAAACTGGAAAGAAGGTTTCTGAGAAACTGCTCTGTGTTCTGTTAATTCATCTCACAGAGTTACATCTTTCCCTTCAAGAAGCCTTTCGCTAAGGCTGTTCTTGTGGAATTGGCAAAGGGATATTTGGAAGCCCTTAGAGGGCTATGGTGAAAAAGGAAATATCTTCAGTTCAAAACTGGAAAGAAGCTTTCTGAGAAACTGCTCTGTGTTCTGTTAATTCATCTCACGGAGTTACATCTTTCCCTTCAAGAAGCCTTTCGCTAAGGCTGTTCTTGGGGAATTGGCAAAGGGATATTTTTAAACCCATAGAGGGCTATCATGAAAAAGGAAATATCTTCCGTTCAAAACTGGAAAGAAGCTTTCTGAGAAACTGCTCTGTGTTCTGTTTATTCATCTCAGAGAGTTACATCTTTCCCTTCAAGCAGCCTTTCGCTAAGGCTGTTCTTGTGGAATTGGCAAAGGGATATTTGGAAGCCCATAGAGGGCTATGGTGAAAAAGGAAATATCTTCCGTTCAAAACTGGAAAGAAGCTTTCTGAGAAACTGCTCTGTGTTCTGTTAATTCATCTCACAGAGTTACATCTTTCCCTTCAAGAAGTCTTTCGCTAAGGCTGTTCTTGTGGAATTGGCAAAGGGATATTTGGAAGCCAATAGAGGGCTATGGTGAAAAAGGAAATATCTTCCGTTCAAAACTGGAAAGAAGCTTTCTGAGAAACTGCTCTGTGTTCTGTTAATTCATCTCACAGAGTTACATCTTTCCCTTCAAGAAGCCTTTCGCTAAGGCTGTTCTTGTGTAATTTGCATAGGGATATTTGGAAGCCCATAGAGGGCTATGGTGAAAAAGGAAATATCTTCCGTTCAAAACTGGAAAGAAGCTTTCTGAGAAACTTCTCTGTGTTCTGTTAATTCATCTCACAGAGTTACATCTTTCCCTTCAAGAAGCCTTTCGCTAATGCTGTTCTTGTGGAATTGGCATAGGGATATTTGGAAGCCCATAGAGGGCTATGGTGAAAAAGGAAATATCTTCCGTTCAAAACTGGAAAGAAGGTTTCTGAGAAACTGCTCTGTGTTCTGTTAATTCATTTCACAGAGTTACATATTTCCCTTCAAGAAGCCTTTCGCTAAGGCTGTTGTTGTGCAATTGGCAAAGGGATATTTGGAAGCCTATAGAGGGCTATGGTGAAAAAGAAAACATCTTCCGTTCAAACTGGAAAGAAGCTTTCTGAGAAACTGCTCTGTGTTCTGTTAATTCATCTCACAGAGTTACATCTTTCCCTTCAGGAAGCCTTTCGCTAAGGCTGTTCTTGTGGAATTGGCAAAGGGATATTTGGAAGCCCATAGAGGGCTACGGTGAAAAAGGAAATATCTTCCGTTCAAAACTGGAGAGAAGCTTTCTGAGAAACTGCTCTGTGTTCTGTTAATTCATCTCACAGAGTTACATCTTTCCCTTCAAGTAGCCTTTCGCTAAGGCTGATCTTGTGGAATTGGCAAAGGGATATTTTTAAGCCCATAGAGGGCTATGGAGAAAAAGGAAATATCTTTCGTTGAAAACTGGAAGCAATCCTTCTTAGAAACTGCTCTATGTTCTGTTAATTCATCTCACGGTGTTACATCTTTCCATTCAAGAAGCCTTTCGCTAAGGCTGTTCTTGTGGAATTGGCTAAGGGATATTTCGAAGCCCATAGAGGGCTATGGTGAAAAAGGAAATATCTTCTTTTCAAAACTGGAAAGAAGCTTTCTGAGAATCTGCTCTGTGTTCTGTTAATTCATCTCACAGAGTTACATCTTTCCCTTCAAGAAGCCTTTCCCTAAGGCTGTTCTTGTGGAATTTGCAAAGGGATATTTCGAAGCCCATAGAGGGCTACGGTGAAAAAGGAAATATCTTCCGTTCAAAACTGGAAAGAAGCTTTCTGAGAAACTGCTCTGTGTTCTGTTAATTCATCTCACAGAGTTACATCTTTCCCTTCAAGCAGCCTTTCGCTAAGGCTGTTCTTGTGGAATTTTCAAAGGGATATTTGGAAGCCCATAGAGGGCTATGGAGAAAAAGGAAATATCTTCCGTTCAAAAGTGGAAAGAAGCTTTCTGAGAAACTGCTCTGTGTTCTGTTAATTCATCTCACGGTGTTACATCTTTCCCTTCAAGAAGCCTTTCGCTAAGTCTGTTCTTGTGGAATTGGCAAAGGGATATTTGGAAGCCCATAGAGGGCTATGGTGAAAAAGGAAATATCTTCTTTTCAAAACTGGAAAGAAGCTTTCTGAGAATCTGCTCTGTGTTCTGTTAATTCATCTCACAGAGTTACATCGTTCCCTTCAAGAAGCCTTTCCCTAAGGCTGTTCTTGTGGAATTTGCAAAGGGATATTTCGAAGCCCATAGAGGGCTATGGTGAAAAAGGAAATATCTTCCGTTCAAAACTGGAAAGAAGCTTTCTGAGAAACTGCACTGTGTTCTGTTTATTCATCTCACAGAGTTACATCTTTCCCTTCAAGAAGCCTTTGGCTAAGGCTGTTCTTGTGGAATTGGCAAAGGGATATTTGGAAGCCCATAGAGGGCTATGGTGAAAAAGGAAATATCTTCCGTACAAAACTGGAAAGAAGCTTTCTGAGAAACTGCTCTGTGTTCTGTTAATTCATCTCACAGAGTTACATCTTTCCCTTCAAGAAGCCTTTCGCTAAGGCTGTTCTTGTGGAATTGGCAAAGGGATATTTGGAAGCCCTTAGAGGGCTATGGTGAAAAAGGAAATATCTTCCGTTCAAAACTGGAAAGAAGCTTTCTGAGAAACTGCTCTATGTTCTGTTAATTCATCTCACAGAGTTACATCTTTCCCTTAAAGAAGCCTTTCGCTAAGGCTGTTCTTGTGGAATTGGCAAAGGGATATTTGGAAGCCCATAGAGGGCTATGGTGAAAAAGGAAATATCTTCCGTTCAAACTGGAAACAAGCTTTCTGAGAAACTGCTCTGTGTTCTGTTAATTCATCTCACAGAGTTACATCTTTCCCTTCAAGAAGCCTTTCGCTAAGGCTGTTCTTGTGGAATTGGTAAAGGGATATTAGGAAGCCCATAGAGGGCTATGGTGAAAAAGGAAATATCTTCCGTTGAAAACTGGAAACAAGCTTTCTGAGGAACTGCTCTGTGTTCTGTTAATTCATCTCACAGAGTTACATCTTTCCCTTCAAGAAGCCTTCGTTAAGGCTGTTCTTGTGGAATTTTCAAAGGGATATTTGGAAGCCCATAGTGGGCTCTGGTGAAAAAGGAAATATCTTCCGGACAAAACTGGAAAGAAGCTTTCTGAGAAACTGCTCTGTGTTCTGGTAATTCATCTCACAGAGTTACATCTTTCCCTTCAAGAAGCCTTTCGCTAAGGATGTTCTTGTGGAATTGGCAAAGGGATATTTGGAAGCCCATAGAGGGCTACGGTGAAAAAGGAAATATCTTCCGTTCAAAACTGGAAACAAGCTTTCTGAGAAACTGCTCTGTGTTCTGTTAATTCATCTCACAGAGTTACATCTTTCCCTTCAAGAAGCCTTTCGCTAAGGCTGTTCTTGTGGAATTGGTAAAGGGATATTTGGAAGCCCCTAGAGGGCTATGGTGAAAAAGGAAATATCTTCCATTCAAAACTGGAAAGAAGCTTTCTGAGAAACTGCTCTGTGTTCTGTTAATTCATCTCACAGAGTTACATCTTTCCCTTCAAGAAGCCTTTCGCTAAGTCTGTTCTTGTGGAATTGGCAAAGGGATATTTGGAAGCCCATAGAGGGCTATGGTGAAAAACGAAATATCTTCCGTTCAAAACTGGAAAGAAGCTTTCTGAGAAACTGCTCTGTGTTCTGTTAATTCATCTCACAGAGTTACATCTTTCCCTTCAAGAAGTCTTTCGCTAAGGCTGTTCTTGTGGAATTGGCAAAGGGATATTTGGAAGCCAATAGAGGGCTATGGTGAAAAAGGAAATATCTTCCGTTCAAAACTGGAAAGAAGCTTTCTGAGAAACTGCTCTGTGTTCTGTTAATTCATCTCACAGAGTTACATCTTTCCCTTTAAGAAGCCTTTCGCTAAGGCTGTTCTTGTGTAATTGGCAAAGAGATATTTGGAAGCCCATATAGAGGGCTACGGTGAAAAAGGAAATATCTTCCGCTCAAAACTGGAAAGAAGCTTTCTAAGAAACTGCTCTGTGTTCTGTTAATTCATCTCACAGAGTTACATCTTTCCCTTCAAGAAGCCTTTCGCTAAGGCTGTTCTTGTGTAATTTGCATAGGGATATTTGGAAGCCCATAGAGGGCTATGGTGAAAAAGGAAATATCTTCCGTTCAAAACTGGAAAGAAGCATTCTGAGAAACTGCTCTGTGTTCTGTTAATTCATCTCACAGAGTTACATCTTTCCCTTCAAGAAGCCTTTCGCTAATGCTGTTCTTGTGGAATTGGCATAGGGATATTTGGAAGCCAATAGAGGGCTATGGTGAAAAAGGAAATATCTTCCGTTCAAAACTGGAAAGAAGGTTTCTGAGAAACTGCTCTGTGTTCTGTTAATTCATTTCACAGAGTTACATATTTCCCTTCAAGAAGCCTTTCGCTAAGGCTGTTGTTGTGCAATTGGCAAAGGGATATTTGGAAGCCCATAGAGGGCTATGGTGAAAAAGAAAACATCTTCCGTTCAAACTGGAAAGAAGCTTTCTGAGAAACTGCTCTGTGTTCTGTTAATTCATCTCACAGAGTTACATCTTTCCCTTCAGGAAGCCTTTCGCTAAGGCTGTTCTTGTGGAATTGGCAAAGGGATATTTGGAAGCCCATAGAGGGCTACGGTGAAAAAGGAAATATCTTCCGTTCAAAACTGGAAAGAAGCTTTCTGAGAAACTGCTCTGTGTTCTGTTAATTCATCTCACAGAGTTACATCTTTCCCTTCAAGCAGCCTTTCGCTAAGGCTGATCTTGTGGAATTGGCAAAGGGATATTTTTAAGCCCATAGAGGGCTACGGAGAAAAAGGATATATCTTCCGTTCAAAACTGGAAAGAAGCTTTCTGAGAAACTGCTCTGTGTTCTGTTAATTCATCTCACGGTGTTACATCTTTCCATTCAAGAAGCCTTTCGCTAAGGCTGTTCTTGTGGAATTGGCTAAGGGATATTTCGAAGCCCATAGAGGGCTATGGTGAAAAAGGAAATATCTTCTTTTCAAAACTGGAAAGAAGCTTTCTGAGAATCTGCTCTGTGTTCTGTTAATTCATCTCACAGAGTTACATCTTTCCCTTCAAGAAGCCTTTCCCTAAGGCTGTTCTTGTGGAATTTGCAAAGGGATATTTCGAAGCCCATAGAGGGCTATGGTGAAAAAGGAAATATCTTCCGTTCAAAACTGGAAAGAAGCTTTCTGAGAAACTGCACTGTGTTCTCTTAATTCATCTCACAGAGTTACATCTTTCCCTTCAAGAAGCCGTTCGCTAAGGCTGTTCTTGTGGAATTGGCAAAGGGATATTTGGAAGCCCATAGAGGGCTATGGTGAAAAAGGAAATATCTTCCGTTCAAAACTGGAAAGAAGCTTTCTGAGAAACTGCTCTCTGTTCTGTTAATTCTTCTCACAGAGTTACATCTTTCCCTTCAAGCAGTCTTTCGCTAATTCTGTTCTTGTGGAATTGGTAAAGGGATATTTCGAAGCCCATAGAGGGCTATGGTGAAAAAGGAAATATCTTCCGTTCAAAACTGGAAAGAAGGTTTCTGAGAAACTGCTCTGTGTTCTGTTAATTCATCTCACAGAGTTACATCTTTCCCTTCAAGAAGCCTTTCGCTAAGGCTGTTCTTGTGGAATTGGCAAAGGGATATTTGGAAGCCCTTAGAGGGCTATGGTGAAAAAGGAAATATCTTCAGTTCAAAACTGGAAAGAAGCTTTCTGAGAAACTGCTCTGTGTTCTGTTAATTCATCTCAACGGAGTTACATCTTTCCCTTCAAGAAGCCTTTCGCTAAGGCTGTTCTTGGGGAATTGGCAAAGGGATATTTGGAAACCCATAGAGGGCTATCATGAAAAAGGAAATATCTTCCGTTCAAAACTGGAAAGAAGCTTTCTGAGAAACTGCTCTGTGTTCTGTTTATTCATCTCAGAGAGTTACATCTTTCCCTTCAAGCAGCCTTTGGCTAAGGCTGTTCTTGTGGAATTGGCAAAGGGATATTTGGAAGCCCATAGAGGGCTATGGTGAAAAAGGAAATATCTTCCGTTCAAAACTGGAAAGAAGCTTTCTGAGAAACTGCTCTGTGTTCTGTTAATTCGTCTCACAGAGTTACATCTTTCCCTTCAAGAAGCCTTTCGCTAAGGCTGTTCTTGTGCAATTGGCAAAGGGATATTTGGAAGCCCCTAGAGGGCTATGGTGAAAAAGGAAATATCTTCCGTTCAAAACTGGAAAGAAGCTTTCTGAGAAACTGCTCTATGTTCTGTTAATTCATCTCACAGAGTTACATCTTTCCCTTAAAGAAGCCTTTCGCTAAGGCTGTTCTTGTGGAATTGGCAAAGGGATATTTGGAAGCCCATAGAGGGCTATGGTGAAAAAGGAAATATCTTCCGTTCAAAACTGGAAAGAAACTTTCTGAGAAACTGCTCTGTGTTCTGTTAATTCATCTCACAGTGTTACATCTTTCCCTTCAAGAAGCCATTCGCTAAGGCTGTTCTTGTGGAATTGGCAAAGGGATATTTGGAAGACCATAGAGGGCTATGGTGAAAAAGGAAATATCTACCGTTCACAACTGGAAAGAAGCTTTCTGAGAAACTGCTCTGTGTTCTGTTAATTCGTCTCACAGAGTTACATCTTTCCCTTCAAGAAGCCTTTCGCTAAGGCTGTTCTTGTGGAATTGGCAAAGGGATATTTGGAAGCCCATAGAGGGCTATGGTGAAACAGGAAACATCTTCCGTTCAAAACTGGAAACAAGCTTTCTGAGAAACTGCTCTGTGTTCTGTTAATTCATCTCACAGAGTTACATCTTTCCCTTCAAGAAGCCTTTCGCTAAGGCTGTTCTTGTGGAATTGGCAAAGGGATATTTCGAAGCCCATAGAGGGCTACGGTGAAAAAGGAAATATCTTCGTTCAAAACTGGAAAGAAGCTTTCTGAGAAACTGCTCTGTGTTCTGTTAATTCATCTCACAGAGTTACATCTTTCCCTTCAAGAAGTCTTTCGCTAAGGCTGTTCTTGTGGAATTGGCAAAGGGATATTTGGAAGCCCATAGAGGGCTATGGTGAAAAAGGAAATATCTTCCGTTCAAAACTGGAAAGAAGCTTTCTGAGAAACTGCTCTATGTTCTGTTAATTCATCTCACAGAGTTACATATTTCCCTTCAAGAAGCCTTTCGCTAAGGCTGTTCTTGTGGAATTGGCAAAGGGATATTTGGAAGCCCATAGAGGGCTATGGTGAAAAAGGAAATATCTTCCGTTCAAAACTGCAAAGAAGCTTTCTGAGAAACTGCTCTGTGTTCTGTTAATTAATCTCACAGAGTTACATCTTTCCCTTCAAGAAGTCTTTCGCTAAGGCTGTTCTTGTGGAATTGGCAAAGGGATATTTGGAAGCCCATAGAGGGCTATGGTGAAAAAGGAAATATCTTCCGTTCAAAACTGGAAAGAAGCTTTCTGAGAAACTGCTCTGTGTTCTGTTAATTCATCTCACAGAGTTACATCTTTCCCTTCAAGAAGCCTTTCGCTAAGGCTGTTCTTGTGGAATTGGCAAAGTGATATTTGAAAGCCCTTAGAGGGCTATGGTGAAAAAGGAAATATCTTCCGTTCAAAACTGGAAAGAAGCTTTCTGAGAAACTGCTCTGTGTTCTGTTAATTCATCTCACAGAGTTACATCTTTCCCTTCAAGAAGCCTTTCGCTAAGGCTGTTCTTGTGGAATTGGCAAAGGGATATTTGGAAGCCCATAGAGGGCTATGGTGAAAAAGGAAATATCTTCCGTTCAAAACTGGAAACAAGCTTTCTGAGAAACTGCTCTGTGTTCTGTTAATTCATCTCACAGAGTTACATCTTTCCCTTCAAGAAGCCTTTCGCTAAGTCTGTTCTTGTGAAATTGGCAAAGGGATATTTAGAAGCCCATAGAGGGCTATGGTGAAAAAGGAAATATCTTCCGTTCAAAACTGGAAAGAAGCTTTCTGAGAAACTGCTCTGTGTTCTGTTAATTCATCTCACAGAGTTACATCTTTCCCTTCAAGAAGCCTTTCGCTAAGGCTGTTCTTGTGGAATTGGCAAAGGGATATTTGGAAGCCCATAGAGGGCTATGGTGAAAAAGGAAATATCTTCCGTTCAAAACTGGAAAGAAGCTTTCTGAGAAACTGCTCTATGTTCTGTTAATTCATCTCACAGAGGTACATCTTTCCCTTCAAGAAGCCTTTTGCTAAGGCTGTTCTTGTGGAATTGGCAAAGGGATATTTGGAAGCCCATAGAGGGCTATGGTGAAAAAGGAAATATCTTCCGTTCAAAACTGGAAAGAAGCTTTCAGAGAAACTGCTCTGTGTTCTGTTAATTCATCTCACAGAGTTACATCGTTCCCTTCAAGCAGCCTTTCGCTAAGGCTGTTCTTGTGGAATTGGCAAAGGGATATTTGGAAGCCCATAGAGGGCTATGGTGAAAAAGGAAATATCTTCCGTTCAAAACTGGAAACAAGCTTTCTGAGAAACTGCTCTGTGTTCTGTTAATTCATCTCACAGAGTTACATCTTTCCCTTCAAGAAGCCTTTCGCTAAGGCTGTTCTTGGGGATTGGCAATGGGATATTTGAAAACCCATAGTGGGCTATCATGAAAAAGGAAATATCTTCCGTTCAAAACTGGAAAGAAGCTTTCTGAGAAACTGCTCTGTGTTCTGTTAATTCATCTCACAGAGTTACA
Source organism: Chlorocebus sabaeus (assembly GCF_047675955.1). Classification (NCBI taxonomy): domain Eukaryota; kingdom Metazoa; phylum Chordata; class Mammalia; order Primates; family Cercopithecidae; genus Chlorocebus; species Chlorocebus sabaeus. The sequence goes on along the minus strand of NW_027327925.1, from coordinate 2,622,774 downwards.
TCTTTCCCTTCAAGAAGCCTTTCGCTAAGGCTGTTCTTGGGGAATTGGCAAAGGGATATTTGGAAGCCCATAGAGGGCTATGGTGAAAAAGGAAATATCTTCCGTTCAAAACTGGAAAGAAGCTTTCTGAGAAACTGCTCTGTGTTCTGTTAATTCATCTCACAGAGTTACAACTTTCCCTTCAAGAAGCCTTTCGCTAAGGCTGTTCTTGTGGAATTGGCAAAGGGATATTTGGAAGCCCATAGAGGGCTATGATGAAAAAGGAAATATCTTCCGTTCAAAACTGAAAAGAAGCTTTCTGAGAAACTGCTCTATGTTCTGTTAATTCATCTCACAGAGGTACATCTTTCCCTTCAAGAAGGCTTTTGCTAAGGCTGTTCTTGTGGAATTGGCAAAGGGATATTTGGAAGCCCATAGAGGGCTATGGTGAAAAAGGAAATATCTTCCGTTCAAAACTGGAAAGAAGCTTTCTGAGAAACTGCTCTGTGTTCTGTTAATTCATCTCACAGAGTTACATCGTTCAATTCAAGCAGCCTTTCGCTAAGGCTGTTCTTGTGGAATTGGCAAAGGGATATTTGGAAGCCCATAGAGGGCTATGGTGAAAAAGGAAATATCTTCCGTTCAAAACTGGAAACAAGCTTTCTGAGAAACTGCTCTGTGTTCTGTTAATTCATCTCACAGAGTTACATCTTTCCCTTCAAGAAGCCTTTCGCTAAGGCTGTTCTTGGGGATTGGCAATGGGATATTTGGAAACCCATAGTGGGCTATCATGAAAAAGGAAATATCTTCCGTTCAAAACTGGAAACAAGCTTTCTGAGAAACTGCTCTGTGTTCTGTTAATTCATCTCACAGAGTTACATCTTTCCCTTAAAGAAGCCTTTCGCTAAGGCTGTTCTTGTGGAATTGGCAAAGGGATATTTGGAAGCCCATAGAGGGCTATGGTGAAAAAGGAAATATCTTCCTTTCAAAACTGGAAAGAAGCTTTCTGAGAAACTGCTCTGTGTTCTGTTAATTCATCTCACAGAGTGACATCTTTCCCTTCAAGAAGCCTTTCGCTAAGGCTGTTCTTGTGGAATTGGTAAAGGGATATTAGGAAGCCCATAGAGGGCTATGGTGAAAAAGGAAATATCTTCCGTTGAAAACTGGAAACAAGCTTTCTGAGGAACTGCTCTGTGTTCTGTTAATTCATCTCACAGAGTTACATCTTTCCCTTCAAGAAGCCTTCGTTAAGGCTGTTCTTGTGGAATTTTCAAAGGGATATTTGGAAGACCATAGAGGGCTCTGGTGAAAAAGGAAATATCTTCCGGTCAAAACTGGAAAGAAGCTTTCTGAGAAACTGCTCTGTGTTCTGGTAATTCATCTCACAGAGTTACATCTTTCCCTTCAAGAAGCCTTTCGCTAAGGATGTTCTTGTGGAATTGGCAAAGGGATATTTGGAAGCCCATAGAGGGCTACGGTGAAAAAGGAAATATCTTCCGTTCAAAACTGGAAACAAGCTTTCTGAGAAACTGCTCTGTGTTCTGTTAATTCATCTCACAGAGTTACATCTTTCCCTTCAAGAAGCCTTTCGCTAAGGCTGTTCTTGTGGAATTGGCAAAGGGATATTTGGAAACCCATAGAGGGCTATGGTGAAAAAGGAAATATCTTCCGTTCAAAACTGGAAAGAAGCTTTCTGAGAAACTGCTCTGTGTTCTGTTAATTCATCTCACAGAGTTACATCTTTCCCTTAAGGAAGCCTTTCGCTAAGGCTGTTCTTGTGGAATTGGCAAAGGGATATTTGGAAGCCCATAGAGGGCTATGGTGAAAAAGGAAATATCTTCCGTTCAAAACTGGAAAGAAGCTTTCTGAGAAACTGCTCTGTGTTCTGTTAATTCATCTCACAGAGTTACATCTTTCCCTTCAAGCAGCCTTTCTCTAAGGCTGTTCTTGTGGAATTGGCAAAGGGATATTTGGAAGCCCATAGAGGGCTATGGTGAAAAAGGAAATATCTTCCGTTCAAAACTGGAAAGAAGCTTTCTGAGAAACTGCTCTGTGTTCTGTTAATTCATCTCACAGAGTTTCATCTTTCCCTTCAAGAAGCCTTTCGCTAAGGCTGTTCTTGTGGAATTGGCAAAGGGATATTTGGAAGCCCATAGAGGGCTTTGGTGAAAAAGGAAATATCTTACGTTCAAAACTGGAAAGAAGCTTTCTGAGAAACTGCTCTGTGTTCTGTTAATTCATCTCACAGAGTTTCATCTTTCCCTTCAAGAAGTCTTTCGCTAAGGCTGTTCTTGTGGAATTGACAAAGGGATATTTGGAAACCCATAGAGGGCTATGGTGAAAAAGGAAATATCTACCGTTCAAAACTGGAAACAAGCTTTCTGAGAAACTGCTCTGTGTTCTGTTAATTCATCTCACAGAGTTACATCTTTCCCTTCAAGAAGCCTTTCCCTAAGGCTGTTCTTGTGGAATTGGCAAAGGGATATTTGGAAGCCCATAGAGGGTTATGGTGAAAAAGGAAATATCTACCGTTCACAACTGGAAAGAAGCTTTCTGAGAAACTGCTCTGTGTTCTGTTAATTCATCTCACAGAGTTACATCTTTCCCTTCAAGAAGCCTTTCGCTAAGGCTGTTCTTGTGTAATTGGCAAAGGGATATTTGGAAGCCCATAGAGGGCTATGGTGAAACAGGAAACATCTTCCGTTCAAAACTGGAAACAAGCTTTCTGAGAAACTGCTCTGTGTTCTGTTAATTCATCTCACAGAGTTACATCTTTCCCTTCAAGAAGCCTTTCGCTAAGGCTGTTCTTGTGGAATTGGTAAAGGGATATTAGGAAGCCCATAGAGGGCTATGGTGAAAAAGGAAATATCTTCCGTTGAAAACTGGAAACAAGCTTTCTGAGGAACTGCTCTGTGTTCTGTTAATTCATCTCACAGAGTTACATCTTTCCCTTCAAGAAGCCTTCGTTAAGGCTGTTCTTGTGGAATTTTCAAAGGGATATTTGGAAGCCCATAGTGGGCTCTGGTGAAAAAGGAAATATCTTCCGGACAAAACTGGAAAGAAGCTTTCTGAGAAACTGCTCTGTGTTCTGGTAATTCATCTCACAGAGTTACATCTTTCCCTTCAAGAAGCCTTTCGCTAAGGATGTTCTTGTGGAATTGGCAAAGGGATATTTGGAAGCCCATAGAGGGCTACGGTGAAAAAGGAAATATCTTCCGTTCAAAACTGGAAACAAGCTTTCTGAGAAACTGCTCTGTGTTCTGTTAATTCATCTCACAGAGTTACATCTTTCCCTTCAAGAAGCCTTTCGCTAAGGCTGTTCTTGTGGAATTGGTAAAGGGATATTTGGAAGCCCCTAGAGGGCTATGGTGAAAAAGGAAATATCTTCCATTCAAAACTGGAAAGAAGCTTTCTGAGAAACTGCTCTGTGTTCTGTTAATTCATCTCACAGAGTTACATCTTTCCCTTCAAGAAGCCTTTCGCTAAGTCTGTTCTTGTGGAATTGGCAAAGGGATATTTGGAAGCCCATAGAGGGCTATGGTGAAAAACGAAATATCTTCCGTTCAAAACTGGAAAGAAGCTTTCTGAGAAACTGCTCTGTGTTCTGTTAATTCATCTCACAGAGTTACATCTTTCCCTTCAAGAAGTCTTTCGCTAAGGCTGTTCTTGTGGAATTGGCAAAGGGATATTTGGAAGCCAATAGAGGGCTATGGTGAAAAAGGAAATATCTTCCGTTCAAAACTGGAAAGAAGCTTTCTGAGAAACTGCTCTGTGTTCTGTTAATTCATCTCACAGAGTTACATCTTTCCCTTTAAGAAGCCTTTCGCTAAGGCTGTTCTTGTGTAATTGGCAAAGAGATATTTGGAAGCCCATATAGAGGGCTACGGTGAAAAAGGAAATATCTTCCGCTCAAAACTGGAAAGAAGCTTTCTAAGAAACTGCTCTGTGTTCTGTTAATTCATCTCACAGAGTTACATCTTTCCCTTCAAGAAGCCTTTCGCTAAGGCTGTTCTTGTGTAATTTGCATAGGGATATTTGGAAGCCCATAGAGGGCTATGGTGAAAAAGGAAATATCTTCCGTTCAAAACTGGAAAGAAGCATTCTGAGAAACTGCTCTGTGTTCTGTTAATTCATCTCACAGAGTTACATCTTTCCCTTCAAGAAGCCTTTCGCTAATGCTGTTCTTGTGGAATTGGCATAGGGATATTTGGAAGCCAATAGAGGGCTATGGTGAAAAAGGAAATATCTTCCGTTCAAAACTGGAAAGAAGGTTTCTGAGAAACTGCTCTGTGTTCTGTTAATTCATTTCACAGAGTTACATCTTTCCCTTCAAGAAGCCTTTCGCTAAGGCTGTTGTTGTGCAATTGGCAAAGGGATATTTGGAAGCCCATAGAGGGCTATGGTGAAAAAGAAAACATCTTCCGTTCAAACTGGAAAGAAGCTTTCTGAGAAACTGCTCTGTGTTCTGTTAATTCATCTCACAGAGTTACATCTTTCCCTTCAGGAAGCCTTTCGCTAAGGCTGTTCTTGTGGAATTGGCAAAGGGATATTTGGAAGCCCATAGAGGGCTACGGTGAAAAAGGAAATATCTTCCGTTCAAAACTGGAAAGAAGCTTTCTGAGAAACTGCTCTGTGTTCTGTTAATTCATCTCACAGAGTTACATCTTTCCCTTCAAGCAGCCTTTCGCTAAGGCTGATCTTGTGGAATTGGCAAAGGGATATTTTTAAGCCCATAGAGGGCTACGGAGAAAAAGGATATATCTTCCGTTCAAAACTGGAAAGAAGCTTTCTGAGAAACTGCTCTGTGTTCTGTTAATTCATCTCACGGTGTTACATCTTTCCATTCAAGAAGCCTTTCGCTAAGGCTGTTCTTGTGGAATTGGCTAAGGGATATTTCGAAGCCCATAGAGGGCTATGGTGAAAAAGGAAATATCTTCTTTTCAAAACTGGAAAGAAGCTTTCTGAGAATCTGCTCTGTGTTCTGTTAATTCATCTCACAGAGTTACATCTTTCCCTTCAAGAAGCCTTTCCCTAAGGCTGTTCTTGTGGAATTTGCAAAGGGATATTTCGAAGCCCATAGAGGGCTATGGTGAAAAAGGAAATATCTTCCGTTCAAAACTGGAAAGAAGCTTTCTGAGAAACTGCACTGTGTTCTCTTAATTCATCTCACAGAGTTACATCTTTCCCTTCAAGAAGCCGTTCGCTAAGGCTGTTCTTGTGGAATTGGCAAAGGGATATTTGGAAGCCCATAGAGGGCTATGGTGAAAAAGGAAATATCTTCCGTTCAAAACTGGAAAGAAGCTTTCTGAGAAACTGCTCTCTGTTCTGTTAATTCTTCTCACAGAGTTACATCTTTCCCTTCAAGCAGTCTTTCGCTAATTCTGTTCTTGTGGAATTGGTAAAGGGATATTTCGAAGCCCATAGAGGGCTATGGTGAAAAAGGAAATATCTTCCGTTCAAAACTGGAAAGAAGCTTTCTGAGAAACTGCTCTGTGTTCTGTTAATTCATCTCACAGAGTTACATCGTTCCCTTCAAGCAGCCTTTCGCTAAGGCTGTTCTTGTGGAATTGGCAAAGGGATATTTGGAAGCCCATAGAGGGCTATGGTGAAAAAGGAAATATCTTCCGTTCAAAACTGGAAACAAGCTTTCTGAGAAACTGCTCTGTGTTCTGTTAATTCATCTCACAGAGATACATCTTTCCCTTCAAGAAGCCTTTCGCTAAGGCTGTTCTGGTGGAATTGGCAAAGGGATATTTGGAAGCCCATAGAGGGCTATGGTGAAAAAGGAAATATCTTCCGTTCAAAACTGGAAAGAAGCTTTCTGAGAAACTGCTCTGTGTTCTGTTAATTCATCTCACAGAGTTACATCTTTCCCTTCAAGAAGCCTATCGCTAAGGCTGTTCTTGTGGAATTGGCAAAGGGATATTTCGAAGCCCATAGAGGGCTATGGTGAAAAAGGAAATATCTTCCGTTCAAAACTGGAAAGAAACTTTCTGAGAAACTGCTCTGTGTTCTGTTAATTCATCTCACAGAGTTACATCTTTCCCTTCAAGAAGCCTTTCGCTAAGGCTGTTCTTGTGGAATTGGCAAAGGGATATTTGGAAGCCCATAGAGGGCTATGGTGAAAAAGGAAATATCTTCCGTTCAAAACTGGAAAGAAGCTTTCTGAGAAACTGCTCTGTGTTCTGTTAATTCATCTCACAGAATTACATCTTTCCCTTCAAGAAGCCTTTCGCTAAGGCTGTTCATGTGGAATTGGCAAAGGGATATTTGGAAGCCCATAGAGGGCTATGGTGAAAAAGGAAATATCTTCAGTTCAAAACTGGAAAGAAGCTTTCTGAGAAACTGCTCTGTGTTCTGTTAATTCATCTCACAGAGTTACATCTTTCCCTTCAAGAAGCCTTTCGCTAAGGCTGTTCTTGGGGATTGGCAATGGGATATTTGGAAACCCATAGAGGGCTATCATGAAAAAGGAAATATCTTCCGTTCAAAACTGGAAACAAGCTTTCTGAGAAACTGCTCTGTGTTCTGTTAATTCATCTCACAGAGTTACATCTTTCCCTTCAAGAAGCCTTTCGCTAAGGCTGTTCTTGTGGAATTGGCAAAGGGATATTTGGAAGCCCATAGAGGGCTATGGTGAAAAAGGAAATATCTTCCTTTCAAAAGTGGAAAGAATCTTTCTGAGAAACTGCTCTGTGTTCTGTTAATTCATCTCACAGAGTTACATCTTTCCCTTCAAGAAGCCTTTCGCTAAGGCTGTTCTTGTGGAATTGGTAAAGGGATATTAGGAAGCCCATAGAGGGCTATGGTGAAAAAGGAAATATCTTCCGTTGAAAACTGGAAACAAGCTTTCTGAGGAACTGCTCTGTGTTCTGTTAATTCATCTCACAGAGTTACATCTTTCCCTTCAAGAAGCCTTCGTTAAGGCTGTTCTTGTGGAATTTTCAAAGGGATATTTGGAAGCCCATAGAGGTCTCTGGTGAAAAAGGAAATATCTTCCGGTCAAAACTGGAAAGAAGCTTTCTGAGAAACTGCTCTGTGTTCTGTTAATTCATCTCACAGAGTTACATCTTTCCCTTCAAGAAGCCTTTCGCTAAGGATGTTCTTGTGGAATTGGCAAAGGCATATTTGGAAGCCCTTAGAGGGCTATGGTGAAAAAGGAAATATCTTCCGTTCAAAACTGGAAACAAGCTTTCTGAGAAACTGCTCTGTGTTCTGTTAATTCATCTCACAGATTTACATCTTTCCCTTCAAGAAGCCTTTCGCTAAGGCTGTTCTTGTGGAATTGGCAAAGGGATATTTGGAAGCCCATAGAGGGCTATGGTGAAAAAGGAAATATCTTCCGTTCAAAACTGGAAAGAAGCTTTCTGAGAAACTGCTCTGTGTTCTGTTAATTCATCTCACAGAGTTACATCTTTCCCTTAAGGAAGCCTTTCGCTAAGGCTGTTCTTGTGGAATTGGCAAAGGGATATATGGAAGCCCATAGAGGGCTATGGTGAAAAAGGAAATATCTTCCGTTCAAAACTGGAAAGAAGCTTTCTGAGAAACTGCTCTGTGTTCTGTTAATTCATCTCACAGAGTTACATCTTTCCCTTCAAGAAGCCTTTCGCTAAGGCTGTTCTTGTGGAATTGGCAAAGGGATATTTGGAAGCCCATAGAGGGCTATGGTGAAAAAGGAAATATCTTCCGTTCAAAACTGGAAATAAGCTTTCTGAGAAACTGCTCTGTGTTCTGTTAATTCATCTCAGAGAGTTTCATCTTTCCCTTCAAGAAGACCTTCGCTAAGGCTGTTCTTGTGGAATTGGCAAAGGGATATTTGGAAGCCCATAGATTACTTTGGTGAAAAAGGAAATATCTTACGTTCAAAACTGGAAAGAAGCTTTCTGATAAACTGCTCTGTGTTCTGTTAATTAATCTCACAGAGTTACATCTTTCCCTTCAAGAAGCCTTTGGCTAAGGCTGTTCTTGTGGAATTGGCAAAGGGATATTTGGAAGCCCATAGAGGGCTATGGTGAAAAAGGAAATATCTTCCGTTCAAAACTGGAAAGAAGCTTTCTGAGAAACTGCTCTGTGTTCTGTAAATTCATCTCACAGAGTTACATCTTTCCCTGCAAGAAGCCTTTCGCTAAGGCTGTTCTTCTGGAAATGGCAAAGGGATATTTGGAAGCCAATAGAGGGCTATGGTGAAAAAGGAAATATCTTCCGTTCAAAACTGGAAAGAAGCTTTCTGAGAAACTGCTCTGTGTTCTGTTAATTCATCTCACAGAGTTACATCTTTCCCTTCAAAAAGCCTTTCGCTAAGGCTGTTCTTGTGGAATTGGAAAAGGGATATTTGGAAGCCCATAGAGGGCTATGGTGAAAAAGCAAATATCTTCCGTTCAAAACTGGAAAGTAGCTTTATGAGAAACCGCTCTGTGTTTTGTTAATTCATCTCACAGAGTTACATCTTTCCCTTCAAGAAGGCTTTCGCTAAGGCTGTTCTTGTGGAATTGGCAAAGGGATATTTGGAAGCCCATAGAGGGCTATGGTGAAAAAGGAAATATCTTCCGTTCAAAACTGGAAAGAAGCTTTCTGAGATACTGCTCTGTGTTCTGTTAATACATCTCACAGAGTTACATCTTTCCCTTCAAGAAGCCTTTCGCTAAGGCTGTTCTTGTGGAATTGGCAAAGGGATATTTCGAAGCCCATAGAGGGCTATGGTGAAAAAGGAAATATCTTCCGTTGAAAACTGGAAACAAGCCTTCTGAGAAACTGCTCTGTGTTCTGTTAATTCATCTCACAGTGTTACATCTTTCCCTTCAAGAAGCCTTTCGCTAAGGCTGTTCTTGTGGAATTGGTAAAGGGATATTTGGAAGCCCATAGAGGGCTATGGTGAAAAAGGAAATATCTTCCGTTGAAAACTGGAAAGAAGCCTTCTGAGAAACTGCTCTGTGTTCTGTTAATTCATCTCATAGAGTTACATCTTTCCCTTCTAGAAGCCTTTCGCTAAAGCTGTTCTTGTGGAATTGGCAAAGGGATATTTGGAAGCCCATAGAGGGCTATGGTGAAAAAGGAAATATCTTCCGTTCAAAACTGGAAAGAAGCTTTCAGAGAAACTGCTCTGTGTTCTGTTAATTCATCTCACAGAGTTACATCTTTCCCATCAAGAAGCCTTTAGCTAAGTCTGTTCTTGTGGAATTGGCAAAGGGATATTTGGAAGCCCATAGAGGGCTATGGTGAAAAAGGAAATATCTTCCTTTCAAAACTGGAAAGAAGCTTTCTGAGAAACTGCTCTGTGTTCTGTTAATTCATCTCACAGAGTCACATCTTTCCCTTCAAGAAGTCTTTCGCTAAGGCTGTTCTTGTGGAATTGGCAAAGGGATATTTGGAAGCCCATAGAGGGCTATGGTGAGAAAGGAAATATCTTCCGTTCAAAACTGGAAAGAAGCTTTCTGAGAAACTGCTCTATGTTCTGTTAATTCATCTCACAGAGTTACATCTTTCCCTTCAAGAAGCCTTTCGCTAAGGCTGTTCTTGTGGAATTGGCAAAGTAATATTTGGAAGCCCATTGAGGGCTATGGTGAAAAAGGAAATATCTTCCTTTCAAAATGGAAAGAAGCTTTCTGAGAAACTGCTCTGTGTTCTGTTAATTAATCTCACAGAGTTACATCTTTCCCTTCAAGAAGCCTTTCGCTAAGGCTGTTCTTGTAGAATTGGCAAAGGGATATTTGGAAGCCCATAGAGGGTTAGGGTGAAAAAGGAAATATCTTCCGTTCAAAACTGGAAAGAAGCTTTCTGATAAACTGCTCTGTGTTCTGTTAATTAATCTCACAGAGTTACATCTTTCCCTTCAAGAAGCCTTTGGCTAAGGCTGTTCTTGTGGAATTGGCAAAGGGATATTTGGAAGCCCATAGAGGGCTACGGTGAAAAAGGAAATATCTTCCGTTCAAAACTGGAAAGAAGCTTTCTGAGAAAGTGCTCTGTGTTCTGTTAATTCATCTCACGGAGTTACATATTTCCCTTCAAGAAGCCTTTCGCTAAGGCTGTTCTTGGGGAATTGGCAAAGGGATATTTGGAAACCCATAGAGGGCTATCATGAAAAAGGAAATATCTTCCTTTCAAAACTGGAAAGAAGCTTTCTGGGAAACTGCTCTGTGTTCTGTTTATTCATCTCACAGAGTTACATCTTTCCCTTCAAGCAGCCTTTCGCTAAGGCTGTTCTTGTGGAATTGGCAAAGGGATATTTGGAAGCCCATAGAGGGCTATGGTGAAAAAGGAAATATCTTCCGTTCAAAACTGGAAAGAAGCTTTCTGAGAAACTGCTCTGTGTTCTGTAAATTCATCTCACAGAGTTACATCTTTCCCTTCAAGAAGCCTTTCGCTAAGGCTGTTCTTCTGGAAATGGCAAAGGGATATTTGGAAGCCCATAGAGGGCTATGGTGAAAAAGGAAATATCTTCCGTTCAAAACTGGAAAGAAGCTTTCTGAGAAACTGCTCTGTGTTCTGTTAATTCATCTCACAGAGTTACATCTTTCCCTTCAAGAAGCCTTTCGCTAAGGCTGTTCTTGTGGAATTGGAAAAGGGATATTTGGAAGCCCATAGAGGGCTATGGTGAAAAAGCAAATATCTTCCGTTCAAAACTGGAAAGTAGCTTTATGAGAAACTGCTCTGTGTTTTGTTAATTCATCTCACAGAGTTACATCTTTCCCTTCAAGAAGGCTTTCGCTAAGGCTGTTCTTGTGGAATTGGCAAAGGGATATTTGGAAGCCCATAGAGGGCTATGGTGAAAAAGGAAATATCTTCCGTTCAAAACTGGAAAGAAGCTTTCTGAGATACTGCTCTGTGTTCTGTTAATTCATCTCACAGAGTTACATCTTTCCCTTCAAGAAGCCTTTCGCTAAGGCTGTTCTTGTGGAATTGGCAAAGGGATATTTCGAAGCCCATAGAGGGCTATGGTGAAAAAGGAAATATCTTCCGTTGAAAACTGGAAACAAGCCTTCTGAGAAACTGCTCTGTGTTCTGTTAATTCATCTCACAGTGTTACATCTTTCCCTTCAAGAAGCCTTTCGCTAAGGCTGTTCTTGTGGAATTGGTAAAGGGATATTTGGAACCCCATAGAGGGCTATGGTGAAAAAGGAAATATCTTCCGTTGAAAACTGGAAAGAAGCCTTCTGAGAAACTGCTCTGTGTTCTGTTAATTCATCTCATAGAGTTACATCTTTCCCTTCTAGAAGCCTTTCGCTAAAGCTGTTCTTGTGGAATTGGCAAAGGGATATTTGGAAGCCCATAGAGGGCTATGGTGAAAAAGGAAATATCTTCCGTTCAAAACTGGAAAGAAGCTTTCTGAGAAACTGCTCTGTGTTCTGTTAATTCATCTCACAGAGTTACATCTTTCCCATCAAGAAGCCTTTAGCTAAGTCTGTTCTTGTGGAATTGGCAAAGGGATATTTGGAAGCCCATAGAGGGCTATGGTGAAAAAGGAAATATCTTCCGTTCAAAACTGGAAAGAAGCTTTCTGAGAAAGTGCTCTGTGTTCTGTTAATTCATCTCACGGAGTTACATATTTCCCTTCAAGAAGCCTTTCGCTAAGGCTGTTCTTGGGGAATTGGCAAAGGGATATTTGGAAACCCATAGAGGGATACCATGAAAAAGGAAATATCTTCCTTTCAAAACTGGAAAGAAGCTTTCTGGGAAACTGCTCTGTGTTCTGTTAATTCATCTCACAGAGTTACATCTTTCCCTTCAAGAAGCCTTCGTTAAGGCTGTTCTTGTGGAATTTTCAAAGGGATATTTGGAAGCCCATAGAGGTCTCTGGTGAAAAAGGAAATATCTTCCGGTCAAAACTGGAAAGAAGCTTTCTGAGAAACTGCTCTGTGTTCTGTTAATTCATCTCACAGAGTTACATCTTTCCCTTCAAGAAGCCTTTCGCTAAGGATGTTCTTGTGGAATTGGCAAAGGCATATTTGGAAGCCCTTAGAGGGCTATGGTGAAAAAGGAAATATCTTCCGTTCAAAACTGGAAACAAGCTTTCTGAGAAACTGCTCTGTGTTCTGTTAATTCATCTCACAGATTTACATCTTTCCCTTCAAGAAGCCTTTCGCTAAGGCTGTTCTTGTGGTATTGGCAAAGGGATATTTGGAAGCCCATAGAGGGCTATGGTGAAAAAGGAAATATCTTCCGTTCAAAACTGGAAAGAAGCTTTCTGAGAAACTGCTCTGTGTTCTGTTAATTCATCTCACAGAGTTACATCTTTCCCTTAAGGAAGCCTTTCGCTAAGGCTGTTCTTGTGGAATTGGCAAAGGGATATATGGAAGCCCATAGAGGGCTATGGTGAAAAAGGAAATATCTTCCGTTCAAAACTGGAAAGAAGCTTTCTGAGAAACTGCTCTGTGTTCTGTTAATTCATCTCACAGAGTTACATCTTTCCCTTCAAGAAGCCTTTCGCTAAGGCTGTTCTTGTGGAATTGGCAAAGGGATATTTGGAAGCCCATAGAGGGCTATGGTGAAAAAGGAAATATCTTCCGTTCAAAACTGGAAATAAGCTTTCTGAGAAACTGCTCTGTGTTCTGTTAATTCATCTCAGAGAGTTTCATCTTTCCCTTCAAGAAGACCTTCGCTAAGGCTGTTCTTGTGGAATTGGCAAAGGGATATTTGGAAGCCCATAGAGGACTTTGGTGAAAAAGGACATATCTTACGTTCAAAACTGGAAAGAAGCTTTCTGAGAAACTGCTCTGTGTTCTGTTAATTCATCTCACAGAGTTTCATCTTTCCCTTCAAGAAGTCTTTCGCTAAGGCTGTTCTTGTGGAATTGGCAAAGGGATATTTGGAAACCCATAGAGGGCTATGGTGAAAAAGGAAATATCTACCGTTCAAAACTGGAAAGAAGCTTTCTGAGAAACTGCTCTGTGTTCTGTTAATTCATCTCACAGAGTTACATCTTTCCCTTCAAGAAGCCTTTCGCTAAGGCTGTTCTTGTGGAATTGGCAAAGGGATATTTGGAAGCCCATAGAGGGTTATGGTGAAAAAGGAAATATCTTCCGTTCAAAACTGGAAAGAAGCTTTCTGATAAACTGCTCTGTGTTCTGTTAATTAATCTCACAGAGTTACATCTTTCCCTTCAAGAAGCCTTTGGCTAAGGCTGTTCTTGTGGAATTGGCAAAGGGATATTTTTCAGCCCATAGAGGGCTATGGTGAAAAAGGAAATATCTTCCGTTCAAAACTGGAAAGAAGCTTTCTGAGAAACTGCTCTGTGTTCTGTTAATTCATCTCACAGAGTTACATCTTTCCCTTCAAGAAGCCTTTCGCTAAGGCTGTTCTTGTGGAATTGGCAAAGGGATATTTGGAAGTCCATACAGGGCTATGGTGAAAAAGGAAATATCTTCCGTTCAAAACTGGAAAGAAGCTTTCTGAGAAACTGCTCTGTGTTCTGTAAATTCATCTCACAAAGTAACATCTTTCCCTTCAAGAAGCCTTTCGCTAAGGCTGTTCTTGTGGAATTGGCAAAGGGATATTTGGAAGCCCTTAGAGGGCTATTTTGAAAAAGGAAATATCTTCCGTTCAAAACTGGAAAGAAGCTTTCTGAGAAACTGCTTTGTGTTCTGTTAATTAATCTCACAGAGTTACATCTTTCCCTTCAAGAAGCCTTTCGCTAAGGCTGTTCTTGTGGAATTGGAAAAGGGATATTTAGAAGCCCATAGAGGGCTATGGTGAAAAAGGAAATATCTTCCTTTCAAAACTGGAAAGAAGCTTTCTGAGAAACTGCTCTGTGTTCTGTTAATTCATCTCACAGAGTCACATCTTTCCCTTCAAGAAGTCTTTCGCTAAGGCTGTTCTTGTGGAATTGGCAAAGGGATATTTGGAAGCCCATAGAGGGCTATGGTGAGAAAGGAAATATCTTCCGTTCAAAACTGGAAAGAAGCTTTCTGAGAAACTGCTCTATGTTCTGTTAATTCATCTCACAGAGTTACATCTTTCCCTTCAAGAAGCCTTTCGCTAAGGCTGTTCTTGTGGAATTGGAAAAGTAATATTTGGAAGCCCATTGAGGGCTATGGTGAAAAAGGAAATATCTTCCTTTCAAAATGGAAAGAAGCTTTCTGAGAAACTGCTCTGTGTTCTGTTAATTAATCTCACAGAGTTACATCTTTCCCTTCAAGAAGCCTTTCGCTAAGGCTGTTCTTGTGGAATTGGCAAAGGGATATTTGGAAGCCCATAGAGGGTTAGGGTGAAAAAGGAAATATCTTCCGTTCAAAACTGGAAAGAAGCTTTCTGATAAACTGCTCTGTGTTCTGTTAATTAATCTCACAGAGTTACATCTTTCCCTTCAAGAAGCCTTTGGCTAAGGCTGTTCTTGTGGAATTGGCAAAGGGATATTTGGAAGCCCATAGAGGGCTATGGTGAAAAAGGAAATATCTTCCGTTCAAAACTGGAAAGAAGCTTTCTGAGAAACTGCTCTGTGTTCTGTAAATTCATCTCACAGAGTTACATCTTTCCCTTCAAGAAGCCTTTCGCTAAGGCTGTTCTTCTGGAAATGGCAAAGGGATATTTGGAAGCCAATAGAGGGCTATGGTGAAAAAGGAAATATCTTCCGTTCAAAACTGGAAAGAAGCTTTCTGAGAAACTGCTCTGTGTTCTGTTAATTCATCTCACAGAGTTACATCTTTCCCTTCAAAAAGCCTTTCGCTAAGGCTGTTCTTGTGGAATTGGAAAAGGGATATTTGGAAGCCCATAGAGGGCTATGGTGAAAAAGCAAATATCTTCCGTTCAAAACTGGAAAGTAGCTTTATGAGAAACCGCTCTGTGTTTTGTTAATTCATCTCACAGAGTTACATCTTTCCCTTCAAGAAGGCTTTCGCTAAGGCTGTTCTTGTGGAATTGGCAAAGGGATATTTGGAAGCCCATAGAGGGCTATGGTGAAAAAGGAAATATCTTCCGTTCAAAACTGGAAAGAAGCTTTCTGAGATACTGCTCTGTGTTCTGTTAATACATCTCACAGAGTTACATCTTTCCCTTCAAGAAGCCTTTCGCTAAGGCTGTTCTTGTGGAATTGGCAAAGGGATATTTGGAAGCCCATAGAGGGCTATGGTGAAAAAGGAAATATCTTCCGTTGAAAACTGGAAACAAGCCTTCTGAGAAACTGCTCTGTGTTCTGTTAATTCATCTCACAGTGTTACATCTTTCCCTTCAAGAAGCCTTTCGCTAAGGCTGTTCTTGTGGAATTGGTAAAGGGATATTTGGAAGCCCATAGAGGGCTATGGTGAAAAAGGAAATATCTTCCGTTGAAAACTGGAAAGAAGCCTTCTGAGAAACTGCTCTGTGTTCTGTTAATTCATCTCATAGAGTTACATCTTTCCCTTCTAGAAGCCTTTCGCTAGAGCTGTTCTTGTGGAATTGGCAAAGGGATATTTGGAAGCCCATAGAGGGCTATGGTGAAAAAGGAAATATCTTCCGTTCAAAACTGGAAAGAAGCTTTCTGAGAAACTGCTCTGTGTTCTGTTAATTCATCTCACAGAGTTACATCTTTCCCATCAAGAAGCCTTTAGCTAAGTCTGTTCTTGTGGAATTGGCAAAGGGATATTTGGAAGCCCATAGAGGGCTATGGTGAAAAAGGAATTATCTTCCTTTCAAAACTGGAAAGAAGCTTTCTGAGAAACTGCTCTGTGTTCTGTTAATTCATCTCACAGAGTCACATCTTTCCCTTCAAGAAGTCTTTCGCTAAGGCTGTTCTTGTGGAATTGGCAAAGGGATATTTGGAAGCCCATAGAGGGCTATGGTGAGAAAGGAAATATCTTCCGTTCAAAACTGGAAAGAAGCTTTCTGAGAAACTGCTCTATGTTCTGTTAATTCATCTCACAGAGTTACATCTTTCCCTTCAAGAAGCCTTTCGCTAAGGCTGTTCTTGTGGAATTGGCAAAGTAATATTTGGAAGCCCATTGAGGGCTATGGTGAAAAAGGAAATATCTTCCTTTCAAAATGGAAAGAAGCTTTCTGAGAAACTGCTCTGTGTTCTGTTAATTAATCTCACAGAGTTACATCTTTCCCTTCAAGAAGCCTTTCGCTAAGGCTGTTCTTGTGGAATTGGCAAAGGGATATTTGGAAGCCCATAGAGGGTTAGGGTGAAAAAGGAAATATCTTCCGTTCAAAACTGGAAAGAAGCTTTCTGATAAACTGCTCTGTGTTCTGTTAATTAATCTCACAGAGTTACATCTTTCCCTTCAAGAAGCCTTTGGCTAAGGCTGTTCTTGTGGAATTGGCAAAGGGATATTTGGAAGCCCATAGAGGGCTACGGTGAAAAAGGAAATATCTTCCGTTCAAAACTGGAAAGAAGCTTTCTGAGAAAGTGCTCTGTGTTCTGTTAATTCATCTCACGGAGTTACATATTTCCCTTCAAGAAGCCTTTCGCTAAGGCTGTTCTTGGGGAATTGGCAAAGGGATATTTGGAAACCCATAGAGGGCTATCATGAAAAAGGAAATATCTTCCTTTCAAAACTGGAAAGAAGCTTTCTGGGAAACTGCTCTGTGTTCTGTTTATTCATCTCACAGAGTTACATCTTTCCCTTCAAGCAGCCTTTCGCTAAGGCTGTTCTTGTGGAATTGGCAAAGGGATATTTGGAAGCCCATAGAGGGCTATGGTGAAAAAGGAAATATCTTCCGTTCAAAACTGGAAAGAAGCTTTCTGAGAAACTGCTCTGTGTTCTGTAAATTCATCTCACAGAGTTACATCTTTCCCTTCAAGAAGCCTTTCGCTAAGGCTGTTCTTCTGGAAATGGCAAAGGGATATTTGGAAGCCCATAGAGGGCTATGGTGAAAAAGGAAATATCTTCCGTTCAAAACTGGAAAGAAGCTTTCTGAGAAACTGCTCTGTGTTCTGTTAATTCATCTCACAGAGTTACATCTTTCCCTTCAAGAAGCCTTTCGCTAAGGCTGTTCTTTTGGAATTGGAAAAGGGATATTTGGAAGCCCATAGAGGGCTATGGTGAAAAAGCAAATATCTTCCGTTCAAAACTGGAAAGTAGCTTTATGAGAAACTGCTCTGTGTTTTGTTAATTCATCTCACAGAGTTACATCTTTCCCTTCAAGAAGGCTTTCGCTAAGGCTGTTCTTGTGGAATTGGCAAAGGGATATTTGGAAGCCCATAGAGGGCTATGGTGAAAAAGGAAATATCTTCCGTTCAAAACTGGAAAGAAGCTTTCTGAGATACTGCTCTGTGTTCTGTTAATTCATCTCACAGAGTTACATCTTTCCCTTCAAGAAGCCTTTCGCTAAGGCTGTTCTTGTGGAATTGGCAAAGGGATATTTCGAAGCCCATAGAGGGCTATGGTGAAAAAGGAAATATCTTCCGTTGAAAACTGGAAACAAGCCTTCTGAGAAACTGCTCTGTGTTCTGTTAATTCATCTCACAGTGTTACATCTTTCCCTTCAAGAAGCCTTTCGCTAAGGCTGTTCTTGTGGAATTGGTAAAGGGATATTTGGAACCCCATAGAGGGCTATGGTGAAAAAGGAAATATCTTCCGTTGAAAACTGGAAAGAAGCCTTCTGAGAAACTGCTCTGTGTTCTGTTAATTCATCTCATAGAGTTACATCTTTCCCTTCTAGAAGCCTTTCGCTAAAGCTGTTCTTGTGGAATTGGCAAAGGGATATTTGGAAGCCCATAGAGGGCTATGGTGAAAAAGGAAATAT
The DNA here is from genome assembly GCF_047675955.1 of Chlorocebus sabaeus. Classification (NCBI taxonomy): domain Eukaryota; kingdom Metazoa; phylum Chordata; class Mammalia; order Primates; family Cercopithecidae; genus Chlorocebus; species Chlorocebus sabaeus. The sequence goes on along the minus strand of NW_027327925.1, from coordinate 2,605,140 downwards.
CTTCCGTTCAAAACTGGAAAGAAGCTTTCTGAGAAACTGCTCTGTGTTCTGTTAATTCATCTCACAGAGTTACATCTTTCCCATCAAGAAGCCTTTAGCTAAGTCTGTTCTTGTGGAATTGGCAAAGGGATATTTGGAAGCCCATAGAGGGCTATGGTGAAAAAGGAAATATCTTCCGTTCAAAACTGGAAAGAAGCTTTCTGAGAAAGTGCTCTGTGTTCTGTTAATTCATCTCACGGAGTTACATATTTCCCTTCAAGAAGCCTTTCGCTAAGGCTGTTCTTGGGGAATTGGCAAAGGGATATTTGGAAACCCATAGAGGGATACCATGAAAAAGGAAATATCTTCCTTTCAAAACTGGAAAGAAGCTTTCTGGGAAACTGCTCTGTGTTCTGTTTATTCATCTCACAGAGTTACATCTTTCCCTTCAACCAGCCTTTCGCGAAGGCTGTTCTTGTGGAATTGGCAAAGGGATATTTGGAAGCCCATAGAGGGCTATGGTGAAAAAGGAAATATCTTCCGTTCAAAACTGGAAAGAAGCTTTCTGAGAAACTGCTCTGTGTTCTGTAAATTCATCTCACAGAGTTACATCTTTCCCTTCAAGAAGCCTTTCGCTAAGGCTGTTCTTCTGGAAATGGCAAAGGGATATTTGGAAGCCCATAGAGGGCTATGGTGAAAAAGGAAATATCTTCCGTTCAAAACTGGAAAGAAGCTTTCTGAGAAACTGCTCTGTGTTCTGTTAATTCATCTCACAGAGTTACATCTTTCCCTTCAAGAAGCCTTTCGCTAAGGCTGTTCTTGTGGAATTGGAAAAGGGATATTTGGAAGCCCATAGAGGGCTATGGTGAAAAAGCAAATATCTTCCGTTCAAAACTGGAAAAAAGCTTTCTGAGAAACTGCTCTGTGTTCTGTTAATTCATCTCACAGAGTTACATCTTTCCCTTCTAGAAGCCTTTCGCTAAGGCTGTTCTTGTGGAATTGGCAAAGGGATATTTGGAAACCCATAGAGGGCTATGGTGAAAAAGGAAATATCTTCCGTTCAAAACTGGAAAGAAACTTTCTGAGAAACTGCTCTGTGTTCTGTTAATTCATCTCACAGAGTTACATCTTTCCCTTCAAGAAGCCTTTCGTTAAGGCTGTTCTTGTGGAATTGGCAAAGGGATATTTGGAAGCCCTTAGAGGGCTATGGTGAAAAAGGAAATATCTTCCGTCAAAACTGGAAAGTAGCTTTATGAGAAACTGCTCTGTGTTTTGTTAATTCATCTCACAGAGTTACATCTTTCCCTTCAAGAAGGCTTTCGCTAAGGCTGTTCTTGTGGAATTGGCAAAGGGATATTTGGAAGCCCATAGAGGGCTATGGTGAAAAAGGAAATATCTTCCGTTCAAAACTGGAAAGAAGCTTTCTGAGAAACTGCTCTGTGTTCTGTTAATTCATCTCACAGAGTTACATCTTTCCCTTCAAGAAGCCTTTCGCTAAGGCTGTTCTTGTGGAATTGGCAAAGGGATATTTCGAAGCCCATAGAGGGCTATGGTGAAAAAGGAAATATCTTCCGTTGAAAACTGGAAACAAGCCTTCTGAGAAACTGCTCTGTGTTCTGTTAATTCATCTCACAGTGTTACATCTTTCCCTTCAAGAAGCCTTTCGCTAAGGCTGTTCTTGTGGAATTGTAAAGGGATTTTTGGAAGCCCATAGAGGGCTATGGTGAAAAAGGAAATATCTTCCGTTGAAAACTGGAAAGAAGCCTTCTGAGAAACTGCTCTGTGTTCTGTTAATTCATCTCATAGAGTTACATCTTTCCCTTCTAGAAGCCTTTCGCTAAAGCTGTTCTTGTGGAATTGGCAAAGGGATATTTGGAAGCCCATAGAGGGCTATGGTGAAAAAGGAAATATCTTCCGTTCAAAACTGGAAAGAAGCTTTATGAGAAACTGCTCTGTGTTCTGTTAATTCATCTCACAGAGTTACATCTTTCCCATCAAGAAGCCTTTAGCTAAGTCTGTTCTTGTGGAATTGGCAAAGGGATATTTGGAAGCCCATAGAGGGCTATGGTGAAAAAGGAAATATCTTCCGTTCAAAACTGGAAAGAAGCTTTCTGAGAAACTGCTCTGTGTTCTGTTATTTCATCTCACAGAGTTACATCTTTCCCTTCAAGAAGCCTTTCGCTAAGGCTGTTCTTGTGGAATTGGCAAAGGGATATTTGGAAGCCCATAGAGGGCTATGGTGAAAAAGGAAATATCTTCCGTTCAAAACTGGAAAGAAGCTTTCTGAGAAGCTGCTCTGTGTTCTGTTAATTCATATCACAGAGTTACATCTTTCCCTTCTAGAAGCCTTTCGCTAAAGCTGTTCTGGTGGAATTGGCAAAGGAATATTTGCAAGCCCATAGAGGGCTATGGTGAAAAAGGAAATATCTTCCGTTCAAAACTGGAAAGAAGCTTCCTGAGAAACTGCTCTGTGTTCTGTTAATTCATCTCACAGAGTTACATCTTTCCCTTCAAGCAGCCTTTCGCTAAGGCTGTTCTTGTGGAATTGGCAAAGGGATATTTGGAAGCCCATAGAGGGCTATGGTGAAAAAGGAAATATCTTCCGTTCAAAACTGGAAAGAAGCTTTCTGAGAAACTGCTCTGTGTTCTGTAAATTCATCTCACAGAGTTACATCTTTCCCTTCAAGAAGCCTTTCGCTAAGGCTGTTCTTCTGGAAATGGCAAAGGGATATTTGGAAGCCCATAGAGGGCTATGGTGAAAAAGGAAATATCTTCCGTTTAAAACTGGAAAGAAGCTTTCTGAGAAACTGCTCTGTGTTCTGTTAATTCATCTCACAGAGTTACATCTTTCCCTTCAAGAAGCCTTTCGCTAAGGCTGTTCTTGTGGAATTGGTAAAATGATATTAGGAAGCCCATAGAGGGCTATGGTGAAAAACGAAATATCTTCCGTTGAAAACTGGAAACAAGCTTTATGAGGAACTGCTCTGTGTTCTGTTAATTCATCTCACAGAGTTACATCTTTCCCTTCAAGAAGCCTTTCGCTAATGCTGTTCTTGGGGAATGGGCAAAGGGATATTTGGAAACCCATAGAGGGCTATGGTGAAAAAGGAAATATCTTCCGTTCAAAACTGGAAAGAAGCTTTCTGAGAAACTGCTCTGTGTTCTGTTAATTCATCTCACAGTGTTACCTCTTTCCCTTCAAGAAGCCTTTCGCTAAGGCTGTTCTTGTGGAATTGGCAAAGGTATATTTGGAAGCCCATAGAGGGCTATGGTGAAAAAGGAAATATCTTCCGTTCAAAACTGGAAACAAGCTTTCTGAGAAACTGCTCCGTGTTCTGTTAATTCATCTCACAGAGTTACATCTTTCCCTTCAAGCAGCCTTTCGCTAAGGCTGTTCTTGTGGAATTGGCAAAGGGATATTTGGAAGCCCATAGAGGGCTATGGTGAAACAGGAAATATCTTCCGTTCAAAACTGGAAAGAAGCTTTCTGAGAAACTGCTCTGTGTTCTGTTAATTCATCTCACAGAGTTACATCTTTCCCTTCAAGAAGCCTTTCGCTAAGGCTGTTCTTGTGGAATTGGAAAAGGGATATTTGGAAGCCCATAGAGGGCTATGGTGAAAAAGGAAATATCTTCCGTTCAAAACTGGAAAGAAGCTTTCTGAGAAACTGCTCTGTGTTCTGTTAATTCATCTCACAGAGTAACATTTTTCCCTTCAAGAAGCCTTTCGCTATGGCTGTTCTTGTGGAATTGGCAAAGGGATATTTGGAAGCCCATAGAGGGCTATGGTGAAAAAGGAAATATCTTCCGTTCAAAACTGGAAAGAAACTTTCTGAGAAACTGCTCTGTGTTCTGTTAATTCATCTCACAGAGTTACATCTTTCCCTTCAAGAAGCCTTTCGCTAAGGCTGTTCTTGTGGAATTGGCAAAGGGATATTTGGAAGCCCATAGAGGGCTATGGTGAAAAAGGAAATATCTTCCGTTCAAAACTGGAAAGAAGCATTCTGAGAAACTGCTCTGTGTTCTGTTAATTCATCTCACAGAGTTACATCTTTCCCTTCAAGAAGTCTTTCGCTAAGGCTGTTCTTGTGGAATTGGCAAAGGGATATTTGGAAGCCCATAGAGGGCTATGGTGAAAAACGAAATATCTTCCATTCAAAACTGGAAAGAAGCTTTCTGAGAAACTGCTCTGTGTTCTGTTAATTCATCTCACAGAGTTACATCTTTCCCTTCAAGAAGTCTTTCGCTAAGGCTGTTCTTGTGGAATTGGCAAAGGGATATTTGGAAGCCCATAGAGGGCTATGGTGAAAAAGGAAATATCTTCCGTTCAAAACTGGAAAGAAGCTTTCTGAGAAAGTGCTCTGTGTTCTGTTAATTCATCTCACGGAGTTACATATTTCCCTTCAAGAAGCCTTTCGCTAAGGCTGTTCTTGGGGAATTGGCAAAGGGATATTTCTAAACCCATAGAGGGCTATCATGAAAAAGGAAATATCTTCCTTTCAAAACTGGAAAGAAGCTTTCTGGGAAACTGCTCTGTGTTCTGTTTATTCATCTCACAGAGTTACATCTTTCCCTTCAAGCAGCCTTTCGCTAAGGCTGTTCTTGTGGAATTGGCAAAGGGATATTTGGAAGCCCATAGAGGGCTATGGTGAAAAAGGAAATATCTTCCGTTCAAAACTGGAAAGAAGCTTTCTGAGAAACTGCTCTGTGTTCTGTAAATTCATCTCACAGAGTTACATCTTTCCCTTCAAGAAGCCTTTCGCTAAGGCTGTTCTTCTGGAAATGGCAAAGGGATATTTGGAAGCCCATAGAGGGCTATGGTGAAAAAGGAAATATCTTCCGTTCAAAACTGGAAAGAAGCTTTCTGAGAAACTGCTCTGTGTTCTGTTAATTCATCTCACAGAGTTACATCTTTCCCTTCAAGAAGCCTTTCGCTAAGGCTGTTCTTGTGGAATTGGAAAGGGGATATTTGGAAGCCCATAGAGGGCTATGGTGAAAAAGCAAATATCTTCCGTTCAAAACTGGAAAAAAGCTTTCTGAGAAACTGCTCTGTGTTCTGTTAATTCATCTCACAGAGTTACATCTTTCCCTTCTAGAAGCCTTTCGCTAAGGCTGTTCTTGTGGAATTGGCAAAGGGATATTTGGAAACCCATAGAGGGCTATGGTGAAAAAGGAAATATCTTCCGTTCAAAACTGGAAAGAAACTTTCTGAGAAACTGCTCTGTGTTCTGTTAATTCATCTCACAGAGTTACATCTTTCCCTTCAAGAAGCCTTTCGCTAAGGCTGTTCTTGTGGAATTGGCAAAGGGATATTTGGAAGCCCTTAGAGGGCTATGGTGAAAATGGAAATATATTCCGTCAAAACTGGAAAGTAGCTTTATGAGAAACTGCTCTGTGTTTTGTTAATTCATCTCACAGAGTTACATCTTTCCCTTCAAGAAGGCTTTCGCTAAGGCTGTTCTTGTGGAATTGGCAAAGGGATATTTGGAAGCCCATAGAGGGCTATGGTGAAAAAGGAAATATCTTCCGTTCAAAACTGGAAAGAAGCTTTCTGAGAAACTGCTCTGTGTTCTGTTAATTCATCTCACAGAGTTACATCTTTCCCTTCAAGAAGCCTTTCGCTAAGGCTGTTCTTGTGGAATTGGAAAAGGGATATTTGGAAGCCCATAGAGGGCTATGGTGAAAAAGCAAATATCTTCCGTTCAAAACTGGAAAAAAGCTTTCTGAGAAACTGCTCTGTGTTCTGTTAATTCATCTCACAGAGTTACATCTTTCCCTTCTAGAAGCCTTTTGCTAAGGCTGTTCTTGTGGAATTGGCAAAGGGATATTTGGAAACCCATAGAGGGCTATGGTGAAAAAGGAAATATCTTCCGTTCAAAACTGGAAAGAAACTTTCTGAGAAACTGCTCTGTGTTCTGTTAATTCATCTCACAGAGTTACATCTTTCCCTTCAAGAAGCCTTTCGCTAAGGCTGTTCTTGTGGAATTGGCAAAGGGATATTTGGAAGCCCTTAGAGGGCTATGGTGAAAATGGAAATATCTTCCGTCAAAACTGGAAAGTAGCTTTATGAGAAACTGCTCTGTGTTTTGTTAATTCATCTCACAGAGTTACATCTTTCCCTTCAAGAAGCCTTTCGCTAAGGCTGTCCTTGTGGAATTGGCAAAGGGATATTTCGAAGCCCATAGAGGGCTATGGTGAAAAAGGAAATATCTTCCGTTGAAAACTGGAAACAAGCCTTCTGAGAAACTGCTCTGTTTTCTGTTAATTCATCTCACAGAGTTACATTTTTCCCTTCAAGAAGCCTTTCGCTAAGGCTGTTCTTGTGGAATTGGTAAAGGGATATTTGGAAGCCCATAGAGGGCTATGGTGAAAAAGGAAATATCTTCCGTTCAAAACTGGAAAGAAGCTTCCTGAGAAACTGCTCTGTGTTCCGTTAATTCATCTCACAGAGTTACATCTTTCCCTTCAAGAAGCCTTTCGCTAAGGCTGTTCTTGTGGAATTGGCAAAGGGATATTTGGAAGCCCATAGAGGGCTATGGTGAAAAAGGAAATATCTTACGTTCAAAACTGGAAAGAAGCTTTCTGAGAAACTGCTCTGTGTTCTGTTAATTCATCTCACGGAGATACATCTTTCCCTTCAAGAAGCCTTTCACTAAGGCTGTTCTTGGGGAATTGGCAAAGGGATATTTGGAAACCCATAGAGGGCTATCATGAAAAAGGAAATATCTTCCTTTCAAAACTGGAAAGAAGCTTTCTGGGAAACTGCTCTGTGTTCTGTTTATTCATCTCACAGAGTTACATCTTTCCCTTCATGCAGCCTTTCGCTAAGGCTTTTCTTGTGGAATTGGCAAAGGGATATTTGGAAGCCCATAGAGGGCTATGGTGAAAAAGGAAATATCTTACGTTCAAAATTGGAAAGAAGCTTTCTGAGAAACTGCTCTGTGTTCTGTTAATTCATCTCACAGAGTTACATCTTTCCCTTCAAGAAACCTTTCGCTAAGGCTATTCTTCTGGAAATGGCAAAGGGATATTTGGAAGCCCATAGAGGGCTATGGTGAAAAAGGAAATATCTTCCGTTCAAAACTGGAAAGAAGCTTTCTGAGAAACTGCTCTGTGTTCTGTTAATTCATCTCACAGAGTTACATCTTTCCCTTCAAGAAGCCTTTCGCTCAGGCTGTTCTTGTGGAATTTGCATAGGGATATTTGGAAGCCTATAGAGGGCTATGGTGAAAAAGGAAATATCTTCCGTTCAAAACTGGAAAGAAGCTTTCTGAGAAACTGCTCTGTGTTCTGTTAATTCATCTCACAGAGTTACATTTTTCCCTTCTAGAAGCTTTTCGCTAAGGCTGTTCTTGTGGAATTGGCAAAGGGATATTTGGAAGCCCATAGAGGGCTATGGTGAAAAAAGAAATATCTTCCGTTCAAAACTGGAAAGAAACTTTCTGAGAAACTGCTCTGTGTTCTGTTAATTCATCTCACAGAGTTACATCTTTCCCTTCAAGAAGCCTTTCGCTAAGGCTGTTCTTGTGGAATTGGCAAAGGGATATTTGGAAGCCCTTAGAGGTCTAGGGTGAAAAAGAAAATATATTCCGTTCAAAACTGGAAAGTAGCTTTCTGAGAAACTGCTCTGTGTTCTGTTAATTCATCTCCCAGAGTTACATCTTTCCCTTCAAGAAGGCTTTCGCTAAGGCTGTTCTTGTGGAATTGGCAAAGGGATATTTGGAAGCCCATAGAGGGCTATGGTGAAAAAGGAAATATCTTCCGTTCAATACTGGAAAGAAGCTTTCTGAGAAACTGCTCTGTGTTCTGTTAATTCATCTCACAGAGTTACATCTTTCCCTTCAAGAAGCCTTTCGCTAAGGCTGTTCTTGTGGAATTGGCAAAGGGATATTTCGAAGCCCCTAGAGGGCTATGGTGAAAAAGGAAATATCTTCCGTTGAAAACTGGAAACAAGCCTTCTGAGAAACTGCTCTGTGTTCTGTTAATTCATCTCACAGAGTTACATCTTTCCCTTCAAGAAGCCTTTCGCTAAGGCTGTTCTTGTGGAATTGGTAAAGGGATATTTGGAAGCCCATAGAGGGCTATGGTGAAAAAGGAAATATCTTCCGTTCAAAACTGGAAAGAAGCTTTCTGAGAAACTGCTCTGTGTTCTGTTAATTCATCTCACGGAGTTACATCTTTCCCTTCAAGAAGCCTTTCGCTAAGGCTGTTCTTGGGGAATTGGCAAAGGGATATTTGGAAACCCATAGAGGGCTACCATGAAAAAGGAAATATCTTCAGTTCAAAACTGGAAAGAAGCTTTCTGAGAAACTGCTCTGTGTTCTGTTTATTCCTCTCACAGAGTTACATCTTTCCCTTCAAGCAGCCTTTCGCTAAGGCTGTTCTTGTGGAATTGGCAAAGGGATATTTGGAAGCCCATAGAGGGCTATGGTGAAAAAGGAAATATCTTCCGTTCAAAACTGGAAAGAAGCTTTCTGAGAAACTGCTCTGTGTTCTGTTAATTCATCTCACAGAGTTACATCTTTCCCTTCAAGAAGCCTTTCGCTAAGGCTGTTCTTGTGGAATTGGTAAAGGGATATTTGGAAGCCCATAGAGGGCTATGATGAAAAAGGAAATATCTTCCGTTCAAAACTGGAAAGAAGCTTTCTGAGAAACTGCTCTGTGTTCTGTTAATTCATCTCACAGAGTTACATCTTTCCCTTCAGGAAGCCTTTCGCTAAGGCTGTTCTTGTGGAATTGGCAAAGGGATATTTGGAAGCCCATAGAGGGCTATGGTGAAAAAGGAAATATCTTCCGTTCAAAACTGGAAAGAAGCTTTCTGAGAAACTGCTCTGTGTTCTGTTAATTCATCTCACAGAGTTACATCTTTCCCTTCAAGAAGCCTTTCGCTAAGGCTGTTCTTGTGGAATTGGCAAAGGGATATTTGGAAGCCCATAGAGGGCTATGGTGAAAAAGGAAATATCTTCCGTTCAAAACTGGAAAGAAACTTTCTGAGAAACTGCTCTGTGTTCTGTTAATTCATCTCACGGTGTTACATCTTTCCCTTCAAGAAGCCTTTCGCTAAGGCTGTTCTCGTGGAATTGGCAAAGGGATATTTGGAAGCCCATAGAGGGCTATGGTGAAAAAGGAAATATCTTCCTTTCAAAACTGGAAAGAAGCTTTCTGAGAATCTGCTCTGAGTTCTGTTAATTCATCCAACAGAGTTACATCTTTCCCTTCAAGAAGCCTTTCGCTAAGGCTGTTCTTGTGGAATTGGCAAAGGGATATTTGGAAGCCCATAGAGGGCTATGGTGAAAAAGGAAATATCTTCCGTTCAAAACTGGAAAGAAACTTTCTGAGAAACTGCTCTGTGTTCTGTTAATTCATCTCACAGAGTTTCATCTTTCCCTTCAAGAAGTCTTTCGCTAAGGCTGTTCTTGTAGAATTGGCAAAGGGATATTTGGAAGCCCATAGAGGGCTATGGTGAAAAACGAAATATCTTCCATTCAAACTGGAAAGAAGCTTTCTGAGAAACTGCTCTGTGTTCTGTTAATTCATCTCACAGAGTTACATCTTTCCCTTCAAGAAGCCTTTCTCTAAGGCTGTTCTTGTGGAATTGGTAAAGGGATATTTGGAAGCCCCTAGAGGGCTATGGTGAAAAAGGAAATATCTTCCATTCAAAACTGGAAAGAAGCTTTCTGAGAAACTGCTCTGTGTTCTGTTAATTCATCTCACAGAGTTACATCTTTCCCATCAAGAAGCCTTTCGCTAAGTCTGTTCTTGTGGAATTGGCAAAGGGATATTTGGAAGCCCATAGAGGGCTATGGTGAAAAAGGAAATATCTTCCGTTCAAAACTGGAAATAAGCTTTCTGAGAAACTGCTCTGTGTTCTGTTAATTCATCTCACAGAGTTACATCTTTCCCTTCAAGAAGCCTTTCGCTAAGGCTGTTCTTGTGGAATTGGTAAAGGGATATTTGGAAGCCCATAGAGGGCTATGATGAAAAAGGAAATATCTTCCGTTCAAAACTGGAAAGAAGCTTTCTGAGAAACTGCTCTGTGTTCTGTTAATTCATCTCACAGAGTTACATCTTTCCCTTCAGGAAGCCTTTCGCTAAGGCTGTTCTTGTGGAATTGGCAAAGGGATATTTGGAAGCCCATAGAGGGCTATGGTGAAAAAGGAAATATCTTCCGTTCAAAACTGGAAAGAAGCTTTCTGAGAAACTGCTCTGTGTTCTGTTAATTCATCTCACAGAGTTACATCTTTCCCTTCAAGCAGCCTTTCGCTAAGGCTGTTCTTGTGGAATTGGCAAAGGGATATTTGGAAGTCCATAGAGGGCTATGGAGAAAAAGGAAATATCTTCCGTTCAAAAGTGGAAAGAAGCTTTCTGAGAAACTGCTCTGTGTTCTGTTAATTCATCTCACGGTGTTACATCTTTCCCTTCAAGAAGCCTTTCGCTAAGGCTGTTCTTGTGGAATTGGCAAAGGGATATTTGGAAGCCCATAGAGGGCTATGGTGAAAAAGGAAATATCTTCTTTTCAAAACTGGAAAGAAGCTTTCTGAGAATCTGCTCTGTGTTCTGTTAATTCATCTCACAGAGTTACATCTTTCCCTTCAAGAAGCCTTTCCCTAAGGCTGTTCTTGTGGAATTTGCAAAGGGATATTTCGAAGCCCATAGAGGGCTATGGTGAAAAAGGAAATATCTTCCGTTCAAAACTGGAAAGAAGCTTTCTGAGAAACTGCACTGTGTTCTGTTAATTCATCTCACAGAGTTACATCTTTCCCTTCAAGAAGCCTTTCGCTAAGGCTGTTCTTGTGGAATTGGCAAAGGGATATTTGGAAGCCCATAGAGGTCTATGGTGAAAAAGGAAATATCTTCCGTACAAAACTGGAAAGAAGCTTTCTGAGAAACTGCTCTGTGTTCTGTTAATTCATCTCACAGAGTTACATCTTTCCCTTCAAGAAGCCTTTCGCTAAGGCTGTTCTTGTGGAATTGGTAAAGGGATATTTGGAAGCCCATAGAGGGCTATGGTGAAAAAGGAAATATCTTCCGTTCAAAACTGGAAAGAAGCTTTCTGAGAAACTGCTCTGTGTTCTGTTAATTCATCTCACGGAGTTACATCTTTCCCTTCAAGAAGCCTTTCGCTAAGGCTGTTCTTGTGGAATTGGTAAAGGGATATTTGGAAGCCCATAGAGGGCTATGATGAAAAAGGAAATATCTTCCGTTCAAAACTGGAAAGAAGCTTTCTGAGAAACTGCTCTGTGTTCTGTTAATTCATCTCACAGAGTTACATCTTTCCCTTCAAGAAGCCTTTCGCTAAGGCTGTTCTTGTGGAATTGGCAAAGGGATATTTGGAAGCCCTTAGAGGGCTATGGTGAAAATGGAAATATCTTCCGTCAAAACTGGAAAGTAGCTTTATGAGAAACTGCTCTGTGTTTTGTTAATTCATCTCACAGAGTTACATCTTTCCCTTCAAGAAGGCTTTCGCTAAGGCTGTTCTTGTGGAATTGGCAAAGGGATATTTGGAAGCCCATAGAGGGCTATGGTGAAAAAGGAAATATCTTCCGTTCAAAACTGGAAAGAAGCTTTCTGAGAAACTGCTCTGTGTTCTGTTAATTCATGTCACAGAGTTACATCTTTCCCTTCAAGAAGCCTTTCGCTAAGGCTGTTCTTGTGGAATTGGAAAAGGGATATTTGGAAGCCCATAGAGGGCTATGGTGAAAAAGCAAATATCTTCCGTTCAAAACTGGAAAAAAGCTTTCTGAGAAACTGCTCTGTGTTCTGTTAATTCATCTCACAGAGTTACATCTTTCCCTTCTAGAAGCCTTTCGCTAAGGCTGTTCTTGTGGAATTGGCAAAGGGATATTTGGAAACCCATAGAGGGCTATGGTGAAAAAGGAAATATCTTCCGTTCAAAACTGGAAAGAAACTTTCTGAGAAACTGCTCTGTGTTCTGTTAATTCATCTCACAGAGATACATCTTTCCCTTCAAGAAGCCTTTCGCTAAGGCTGTTCTTGTGGAATTGGCAAAGGGATATTTGGAAGCCCTTAGAGGGCTATGGTGAAAATGGAAATATCTTCCGTCAAAACTGGAAAGTAGCTTTATGAGAAACTGCTCTCTGTTTTGTTAATTCATCTCACAGAGTTACATCTTTCCCTTCAAGAAGCCTTTCGCTAAGGCTGTCCTTGTGGAATTGGCAAAGGGATATTTCGAAGCCCATAGAGGGCTATGGTGAAAAAGGAAATATCTTCCGTTGAAAACTGGAAACAAGCCTTCTGAGAAACTGCTCTGTGTTCTGTTAATTCATCTCACAGAGTTACATTTTTCCCTTCAAGAAGTCTTTCGCTAAGGCTGTTCTTGTGGAATTGGTAAAGGGATATTTGGAAGCCCATAGAGGGCTATGGTGAAAAAGGAAATATCTTCCGTTCAAAACTGGAAAGAAGCTTCCTGAGAAACTGCTCTGTGTTCTGTTAATTCATCTCACAGAGTTACATCTTTCCCTTCAAGAAGCCTTTCGCTAAGGCTGTTCTTGTGGAATTGGCAAAGGGATATTTGGAAGCCCATAGAGGGCTATGGTGAAAAAGGAAATATCTTACGTTCAAAACTGGAAAGAAGCTTTCTGAGAAACTGCTCTGTGTTCTGTTAATTCATCTCACGGAGATACATCTTTCCCTTCAAGAAGCCTTTCGCTAAGGCTGTTCTTGGGGAATTGGCAAAGGGATATTTGGAAACCCATAGAGGGCTATCATGAAAAAGGAAATATCTTCCTTTCAAAACTGGAAAGAAGCTTTCTGGGAAACTGCTCTGTGTTCTGTTTATTCATCTCACAGAGTTACATCTTTCCCTTCATGCAGCCTTTCGCTAAGGCTTTTCTTGTGGAATTGGCAAAGGGATATTTGGAAGCCCATAGAGGGCTATGGTGAAAAAGGAAATATCTTACGTTCAAAACTGGAAAGAAGCTTTCTGAGAAACTGCTCTGTGTTCTGTTAATTCATCTCACAGAGTTACATCTTTCCCTTCAAGAAACCTTTCGCTAAGGCTGTTCTTCTGGAAATGGCAAAGGGATATTTGGAAGCCCATAGAGGGCTATGGTGAAAAAGGAAATATCTTCCGTTCAAAACTGGAAAGAAGCTTTCTGAGAAACTGCTCTGTGTTCTGTTAATTCATCTCACAGAGTTACATCTTTCCCTTCAAGAAGCCTTTCGCTCAGGCTGTTCTTGTGGAATTTGCATAGGGATATTTGGAAGCCTATAGAGGGCTATGGTGAAAAAGGAAATATCTTCCGTTCAAAACTGGAAAGAAGCTTTCTGAGAAACTGCTCTGTGTTCTGTTAATTCATCTCACAGAGTTACATTTTTCCCTTCTAGAAGCTTTTCGCTAAGGCTGTTCTTGTGGAATTGGCAAAGGGATATTTGGAAGCCCATAGAGGGCTATGGTGAAAAAAGAAATATCTTCCGTTCAAAACTGGAAAGAAACTTTCTGAGAAACTGCTCTGTGTTCTGTTAATTCATCTCACAGAGTTACATCTTTCCCTTCAAGAAGCCTTTCGCTAAGGCTGTTCTTGTGGAATTGGCAAAGGGATATTTGGAAGCCCTTAGAGGTCTAGGGTGAAAAAGAAAATATCTTCCGTTCAAAACTGGAAAGTAGCTTTCTGAGAAACTGCTCTGTGTTCTGTTAATTCATCTCACAGAGTTACATCTTTCCCTTCAAGAAGGCTTTCGCTAAGGCTGTTCTTGTGGAATTGGCAAAGGGATATTTGGAAGCCCATAGAGGGCTATGGTGAAAAAGGAAATATCTTTCGTTCAATACTGGAAAGAAGCTTTCTGAGAAACTGCTCTGTGTTCTGTTAATTCATCTCACAGAGTTACATCTTTCCCTTCAAGAAGCCTTTCGCTAAGGCTGTTCTTGTGGAATTGGCAAAGGGATATTTCGAAGCCCCTAGAGGGCTATGTTGAAAAAGGAAATATCTTCCGTTGAAAACTGGAAACAAGCCTTCTGAGAAACTGCTCTGTGTTCTGTTAATTCATCTCACAGAGTTACATCTTTCCCTTCAAGAAGCCTTTCGCTAAGACTGTTCTTGTGGAATTGGTAAAGGGATATTTGGAAGCCCATAGAGGGCTATGGTGAAAAAGGAAATATCTTCCGTTCAAAACTGGAAAGAAGCTTTCTGAGAAACTGCTCTGTGTTCTGTTAATTCATCTCACGGAGTTACATCTTTCCCTTCAAGAAGCCTTTCGCTAAGGCTGTTCTTGGGGAATTGGCAAAGGGATATTTGGAAACCCATAGAGGGCTACCATGAAAAAGGAAATATCTTCCGTTCAAAACTGGAAAGAAGCTTTCTGAGAAACTGCTCTGTGTTCTGTTTATTCCTCTCACAGAGTTACATCTTTCCCTTCAAGCAGCCTTTCTCTAAGGCTGTTCTTGTGGAATTGGCAAAGGGATATTTGGAAGCATTTAGAGGGCTATGGTGAAAAAGGAAATATCTTCCGTTCAAAACTGGAAAGAAGCTTTCTGAGAAACTGCTCTGTGTTCTGTTAATTCATCTCACAGAGTTACATCTTTCCCTTCAGGAAGCCTTTCGCTAAGGCTGTTCTTGTGGAATTGGCAAAGGGATATTTGGAAGCCCATAGAGGGCTATGGTGAAAAAGGAAATATCTTCCGTTCAAAACTGGAAAGAAGCTTTCTGAGAAACTGCTCTGTGTTCTGTTAATTCATCTCACAGAGTTACATCTTTCCCTTCAAGAAGCCTTTCGCTAAGGCTGTTCTTGTGGAATTGGCAAAGGGATATTTGGAAGCCCATAGAGGGCTATGGTGAAAAAGGAAATATCTTCCGTTCAAAACTGGAAAGAACCTTTCTGAGAAACTGCTCTGTGTTCTGTTAATTCATCTCACGGTGTTACATCTTTCCCTTCAAGAAGCCTTTCGCTAAGGCTGTTCTCGTGGAATTGGCAAAGGGATATTTGGAAGCCCATAGAGGGCTATGGTTAAAAAATGAAATATCTTCCTTTCAAAACTGGAAAGAAGCTTTCTGAGAATCTGCTCTGAGTTCTGTTAATTCATCCAACAGAGTTACATCTTTCCCTTCAAGAAGCCTTTCGCTAAGGCTGTTCTTGTGGAATTGGCAAAGGGATATTTGGAAGCCCATAGAGGGCTATGGTGAAAAAGGAAATATCTTCCGTTCAAAACTGGAAAGAAACTTTCTGAGAAACTGCTCTGTGTTCTGTTAATTCATCTCACAGAGTTTCATCTTTCCCTTCAAGAAGTCTTTCGCTAAGGCTGTTCTTGTAGAATTGGCAAAGGGATATTTGGAAGCCCATAGAGGGCTATGGTGAAAAACGAAATATCTTCCATTCAAACTGGAAAGAAGCTTTCTGAGAAACTGCTCTGTGTTCTGTTAATTCATCTCACAGAGTTACATCTTTCCCTTCAAGAAGCCTTTCTCTAAGGCTGTTCTTGTGGAATTGGTAAAGGGATATTTGGAAGCCCCTAGAGGGCTATGGTGAAAAAGGAAATATCTTCCATTCAAAACTGGAAAGAAGCTTTCTGAGAAACTGCTCTGTGTTCTGTTAATTCATCTCACAGAGTTACATCTTTCCCATCAAGAAGCCTTTCGCTAAGTCTGTTCTTGTGGAATTGGCAAAGGGATATTTGGAAGTCCATAGAGGGCTATGGTGAAAAAGGAAATATCTTCCGTTCAAAACTGGAAAGAAGCTTTCTGAGAAACTGCTCTGTGTTCTGTTAATTCATCTCACAGAGTTACATCTTTCCCTTAAAGAAGCCTTTCGCTAAGGCTGTTCTTGTGGAATTGGTAAAGGGATATTTGGAAGCCCATAGAGGGCTATGATGAAAAAGGAAATATCTTCCGTTCAAAACTGGAAAGAAGCTTTCTGAGAAACTGCTCTGTGTTCTGTTAATTCATCTCACAGAGTTACATCTTTCCCTTCAGGAAGCCTTTCGCTGAGGCTGTTCTTGTGGAATTGGCAAAGGGATATTTGGAAGCCCATAGAGGGCTATGGTGAAAAAGGAAATATCTTCCGTTCAAAACTGGAAAGAAGCTTTCTGAGAAACTGCTCTGTGTTCTCTTAATTCATCTCACAGAGTTACATCTTTCCCTTCAAGAAGCCTTTCGCTAAGGCTGTTCTTGTGGAATTGGCAAAGGGATATTTGGAAGCCCATCGAGGGCTATGGTGAAAAAGGAAATATCTTCCGTTCAAAACTGGAAAGAAGCTTTTGGAGAAACTGCTCTGTGTTCTGTTAATTCAGCTCACGGTGTTACATCTTTCCCTTCAAGAAGCCTTTCGCTAAGGCTGTTCTCGTGGAATTGGCAAAGGGATATTTGGAAGCCCATAGAGGGCTATGGTGAAAAAGGAAATATCTTCCTTTCAAAACTGGAAAGAAGCTTTCTGAGAATCTGCTCTGAATTCTGTTAATTCATCCAACAGAGTTACATCTTTCCCTTCATAAGCCTTTCGCTAAGGCTGTTCTTGTGGAATTGGCAAAGGGATATTTGGAAGCCCATAGAGGGCTAAGGTGAAAAAGGAAATATCTTCCGTTCAAAACTGGAAAGAAACTTTCTGAGAAACTGCTCTGTGTTCTGTTAATTCATCTCACAGAGTTTCATCTTTCCCTTCAAGAAGTCTTTCGCTAAGGCTGTTCTTGTAGAATTGGCAAAGGGATATTTGGAAGCCCATAGAGGGCTATGGTGAAAAACGAAATATCTTCCATTCAAACTGGAAAGAAGCTTTCTGAGAAACTGCTCTGTGTTCTGTTAATTCATCTCACAGAGTTACATCTTTCCCTTCAAGAAGCCTTTCTCTAAGGCTGTTCTTGTGGAATTGGTAAAGGGATATTTGGAAGCCCCTAGAGGGCTATGGTGAAAAAGGAAATATCTTCCATTCAAAACTGGAAAGAAGCTTTCTGAGAAACTGCTCTGTGTTCTGTTAATTCATCTCACAGAGTTACATCTTTCCCATCAAGAAGCCTTTCGCTAAGTCTGTTCTTGTGGAATTGGCAAAGGGATATTTGGAAGCCCATAGAGGGCTATGGTGAAAAAGGAAATATCTTCCGTTCAAAACTGGAAAGCAGCTTTCTGAGAAACTGCTCTATGTTCTGTTAATTCATCTCACAGAGTTACATCTTTCCCTTAAAGAAGCCTTTCGCTAAGGCTGTTCTTGTGGAATTGGCAAAGGGATATTTGGAAGCCCATAGAGGGCTACGGTGAAAAAGGAAATATCTTCCGTTCAAAACTGGAAAGAAACTTTCTGAGAAACTGCTCTGTGTTCTGTTAATTCATCTCACAGTGTTACATCTTTCCCTTCAAGAAGCCATTCGCTAAGGCTGTTCTTGTGGAATTGGCAAAGGGATATTTGGAAGACCATAGAGGGCTATGGTGAAAAAGGAAATATCTACCGTTCACAACTGGAAAGAAGCTTTCTGAGAAACTGCTCTGTGTTCTCTTAATTCATCTCACAGAGTTACATCTTTCCCTTCAAGAAGCCTTTCGCTAAGGCTGTTCTTGTGGAATTGGCAAAGGGATATTTTGAAGCCCATAGAGGGCTATGGTGAAAAAGGAAATATCTTCCGTTCAAAACTGGAAACAAGCTTTCTGAGAAACTGCTCTGTGTTCTGTTAATTCATCTCACAGAGTTACATCTTTCCCTTCAAGAAGCCTTTCGCTAAGGCTGTTCTTGTGGAATTTGCAAAGGGATATTTCGAAGCCCATAGAGGGCTACGGTGAAAAAGGAAATATCTTCGTTCAAAACTGGAAAGAAGCTTTCTGAGAATCTGCTCTGTGTTCTGTTAATTCATCTCACAGAGTTACATCTTTCCCTTCAAGAAGTCTTTCGCTAAGGCTGTTCTTGTGGAATTGGCAAAGGGATATTTGGAAGCCCATAGAGGGCTATGGTGAAAAAGGAAATATCTTCCGTTCAAAACTGGAAAGAAGCTTTCTGAGAAACTGCTCTATGTTCTGTTAATTCATCTCACAGAGTTACATATTTCCCTTCAAGAAGCCTTTCGCTAAGGCTGTTCTTGTGGAATTGGCAAAGGGATATTTGGAAGCCCATAGAGGGCTATGGTGAAAAAGGAAATTTCTTCCGTTCAAAACTGGAAAGAAGCTTTCTGAGAAACTGCTCTGTGTTCTGTTAATTAATCTCACAGAGTTACATCGTTCCCTTCAAGCAGCCTTTCGCTAAGGCTGTTCTTGTGGAATTGGAAAAGGGATATTTGGAAGCCCATAGAGGGCTATGGTGAAAAAGGAAATATCTTCCGTTCAAAACTGGAAACAAGCTTTCTGAGAAACTGCTCTGTGTTCTGTTAATTCATCTCACAGAGATACATCTTTCCCTTCAAGAAGCCTTTCCCTAAGGCTGTTCTGGTGGAATTGGCAAAGGGATATTTGGAAGCCCATAGAGGGCTATGGTGAAAAAGGAAATATCTTCCGTTCAAAACTGGAAAGAAGCCTTCTGAGAAACTGCTCTGTGTTCTGTTAATTCATCTCACAGAGTTACATCTTTCCCTTCAAGAAGCCTTTCGCTAAGGCTGTTCTTGTGGAATTGGAAAAGGGATATTTAGAAGCCCATAGAGGGCTATGGTGAAAAAGGAAATATCTTCCTTTCAAAACTGGAAAGAAGCTTTCTGAGAAACTGCTCTGTGTTCTGTTAATTCATCTCACAGAGTCACATCTTTCCTTCAAGAAGTCTTTCGCTAAGGCTGTTCTTGTGGAATTGGCAAAGGGATATTTGGAAGCCCATAGAGGGCTATTGGGAGAAAGGAAATATCTTCCGTTCAAAACTGGAAAGAAGCTTTCTGAGAAACTGCTCTATCTTCTGTTAATTCATCTCACAGAGTTACATCTTTCCCTGCAAGAAGCCTTTCGCTAAGGCTGTTCTTGTGGAATTGGCAAAGTAATATTTGGAAGCCCATTGAGGGCTATGGTGAAAAAGGAAATATCTTCCTTTCAAAATGGAAAGAAGCTTTCTGAGAAACTGCTCTGTGTTCTGTTAATTAATCTCACAGAGTTACATCTTTCCCTTCAAGAAACCTTTCGCTAAGGCTGTTCTTGTGGAATTGGCAAAGGGATATTTGGAAGCCCCTAGAGGGCTATGGTGAAAAAGGAAATATCTTCCGTTCAAAACTGGAAAGAAGCTTTCTGAGAAACTGCTCTGTGTTCTGTTAATTCATCTCACAGAGTTACATCTTTCCCTTCAAGAAGCCTTTCGCTAAGGCTGTTCTTGTGGAATTGGCAAAGGGATATTTGGAAGCCCATAGAGGGCTATGGTGAAAAAGGAAATATCTTCCGTTCAAAACTGGAAAGAAGCTTTCTGAGAAACTGCTCTGTGTTCTGTTAATTCATCTCACAGTGTTACATCTTTCCCTTCAAGAAGCCTTTCGCTAAGGCTGATCTTGTGGAATTGGCAAAGGGATATTTGGAAGCCCATAGAGGGCTATGGTGAAAAAGGAAATATCTTCCGTTCAAAACTGGAAAGAAGCTTTCTGAGAAACTGCTCTGTGTTCTGTTAATTCATCTCACAGAGTTACATCTTTCCCTTCAAGAAGCCTTTCGCTAAGGCTGTTCTTGTGGAATTGGCAAAGGGATATTTGGAAGCCCATAGAGGGTTATGGTGAAAAAGGAAATATCTTCCGTTCAAAACTGGAAAGAAGCTTTCTGATAAACTGCTCTGTGTTCTGTTAATTAATCTCACAGAGTTACATCTTTCCCTTCAAGAAGCCTTTGGCTAAGGCTGTTCTTGTGGAATTGGCAAAGGGATATTTGGAAGCCCATAGAGGGCTATGGTGAAAAAGGAAATATCTTCCGTTCAAAACTGGAAAGAAGCTTTCTGAGAAACTGCTCTGTGTTCTGTTAATTCATCTCACAGAGTTACATCTTTCCCTTCAAGAAGCCTTTCGCTAAGGCTGTTCTTGTGGAATTGGCAAAGGGATATTTGGAAGTCCATACAGGGCTATGGTGAAAAAGGAAATATCTTCCGTTCAAAACTGGAAAGAAGCTTTCTGAGAAACTGCTCTGTGTTCTGTTAATTCATCTCACAGAGTTACATCTTTCCCTTCAAGAAGCCTTTCGCTAAGGCTGTTCTTGTGGAATTGGAAAAGGGATATTTAGAAGCCCATAGAGGGCTATGGTGAAAAAGGAAATATCTTCCTTTCAAAACTGGAAAGAAGCTTTCTGAGAAACTGCTCTGTGTTCTGTTAATTCATCTCACAGAGTCACATCTTTCACTTCAAGAAGCCTTTCGCTAAGGCTGTTCTTGTGGAATTGGCAAAGGGATATTTGGAAGCCCATAGAGGGCTATGGTGAGAAAGGAAATATCTTCCGTTCAAAACTGGAAAGAAGCTTTCTGAGAAACTGCTCTATGTTCTGTTAATTCATCTCACAGAGTTACATCTTTCCCTTCAAGAAGCCTTTCGCTAAGGCTGTTCTTGTGGAATTGGCAAAGTAATATTTGGAAGCCCATTGAGGGCTATGGTGAAAAAGGAAATATCTTCCTTTCAAAATGGAAAGAAGCTTTCTGAGAAACTGCTCTGTGTTCTGTTAATTAATCTCACAGAGTTACATCTTTCCCTTCAAGAAGCCTTTCGCTAAGGCTGTTCTTGTGGAATTGGCAAAGGGATATTTGGAAGCCCCTAGAGGGCTATGGTGAAAAAGGAAATATCTTCCGTTCAAAACTGGAAGGAAGCTTTCTGAGAAACTGCTCTGTGTTCTGTTAATTCATCTCACAGAGTTACATCTTTCCCTTCAAGAAGCCTTTCGCTAAGGCTGTTCTTGTGGAATTGGCAAAGGGATATTTCGAAGCCCATAGAGGGCTATGGTGAAAAAGGAAATATCTTCCGTTCAAAACTGGAAAGAAGCTTTCTGAGAAACTGCTCTGTGTTCTCTTAATTCATCTCACAGAGTCACATCTTTCCTTCAAGAAGTCTTTCGCTAAGGCTGTTCTTGTGGAATTGGCAAAGGGATATTTGGAAGCCCATAGAGGGCTATTGGGAGAAAGGAAATATCTTCCGTTCAAAACTGGAAAGAAGCTTTCTGAGAAACTGCTCTATCTTCTGTTAATTCATCTCACAGAGTTACATCTTTCCCTGCAAGAAGCCTTTCGCTAAGGCTGTTCTTGTGGAATTGGCAAAGTAATATTTGGAAGCCCATTGAGGGCTATGGTGAAAAAGGAAATATCTTCCTTTCAAAATGGAAAGAAGCTTTCTGAGAAACTGCTCTGTGTTCTGTTAATTAATCTCACAGAGTTACATCTTTCCCTTCAAGAAGCCTTTCGCTAAGGCTGTTCTTGTGGAATTGGCAAAGGGATATTTGGAAGCCCCTAGAGGGCTATGGTGAAAAAGGAAATATCTTCCGTTCAAAACTGGAAAGAAGCTTTCTGAGAAACTGCTCTGTGTTCTGTTAATTCATCTCACAGAGTTACATCTTTCCCTTCAAGAAGCCTTTCGCTAAGGATGTTCTTGTGGAATTGGCAAAGGGATATTTGGAAGCCCATAGAGGGCTATGGTGAAAAAGGAAATATCTTCCGTTCAAAACTGGAAAGAAGCTTTCTGAGAAACTGCTCTGTGTTCTGTTAATTCATCTCACAGTGTTACATCTTTCCCTTCAAGAAGCCTTTCGCTAAGGCTGATCTTGTGGAATTGGCAAAGGGATATTTGGAAGCCCATAGAGGGCTATGGTGAAAAAGGAAATATCTTCCGTTCAAAACTGGAAAGAAGCTTTCTGAGAAACTGCTCTGTGTTCTGTTAATTCATCTCACAGAGTTACATCTTTCCCTTCAAGAAGCCTTTCGCTAAGGCTGTTCTTGTGGAATTGGCAAAGGGATATTTGGAAGCCCATAGAGGGTTATGGTGAAAAAGGAAATATCTTCCGTTCAAAACTGGAAAGAAGCTTTCTGATAAACTGCTCTGTGTTCTGTTAATTAATCTCACAGAGTTACATCTTTCCCTTCAAGAAGCCTTTGGCTAAGGCTGTTCTTGTGGAATTGGCAAAGGGATATTTGGAAGCCCATAGAGGGCTATGGTGAAAAAGGAAATATCTTCCGTTCAAAACTGGAAAGAAGCTTTCTGAGAAACTGCTCTGTGTTCTGTTAATTCATCTCACAGAGTTACATCTTTCCCTTCAAGAAGCCTTTCGCTAAGTCTGTTCTTGTGGAATTGGCAAAGGGATATTTGGAAGTCCATACAGGGCTATGGTGAAAAAGGAAATATCTTCCGTTCAAAACTGGAAAGAAGCTTTCTGAGAAACTGCTCTGTGTTCTGTTAATTCATCTCACAGAGTTACATCTTTCCCTTCAAGAAGCCTTTCGCTAAGGCTGTTCTTGTGGAATTGGAAAAGGGATATTTAGAAGCCCATAGAGGGCTATGGTGAAAAAGGAAATATCTTCCTTTCAAAACTGGAAAGAAGCTTTCTGAGAAACTGCTCTGTGTTCTGTTAATTCATCTCACAGAGTCACATCTTTCCCTTCAAGAAGTCTTTCGCTAAGGCTGTTCTTGTGGAATTGGCAAAGGGATATTTGGAAGCCCATAGAGGGCTATGGTGAGAAAGGAAATATCTTCCGTTCAAAACTGGAAAGAAGCTTTCTGAGAAACTGCTCTATGTTCTGTTAATTCATCTCACAGAGTTACATCTTTCCCTTCAAGAAGCCTTTCGCTAAGGCTGTTCTTGTGGAATTGGCAAAGTAATATTTGGAAGCCCATTGAGGGCTATGGTGAAAAAGGAAATATCTTCCTTTCAAAATGGAAAGAAGCTTTCTGAGAAACTGCTCTGTGTTCTGTTAATTAATCTCACAGAGTTACATCTTTCCCTTCAAGAAACCTTTCGCTAAGGCTGTTCTTGTGGAATTGGCAAAGGGATATTTGGAAGCCCCTAGAGGGCTATGGTGAAAAAGGAAATATCTTCCGTTCAAAACTGGAAAGAAGCTTTCTGAGAAACTGCTCTGTGTTCTGTTAATTCATCTCACAGAGTTACATCTTTCCCTTCAAGAAGCCTTTCGCTAAGGCTGTTCTTGTGGAATTGGCAAAGGGATATTTCGAAGCCCATAGAGGGCTATGGTGAAAAAGGAAATTTCTTCCGTTCAAAACTGGAAAGAAGCTTTCTGAGAAACTGCTCTGTGTTCTGTTAATTCATCTCACAGAGTTACATCTTTCCCTTCAAGAAGCCTTTCGCTAAGGCTGTTCTTGTGGAATTGGTAAAGGGATATTTGGAAGCCCAAAGAGGGCAATGGTGAAAAAGGAAATATCTTCCGTTCAAAACTGGAAAGAAGCTTTCTGAGAAACTGCTCTGTGTTCTGTTAATTCATCTCACAGATTTACATCTTTCCCTTCAAGAAGCCTTTCGCTAAGGCTGTTCTTGTGGAATTGGCAAAGGGATATTTGGAAGCCCATAGAGGACTATGGTGAAAAAGGAAATATCTTCCGTTCAAAACTGGAAAGAAGCTTTCTGAGAAACTGCTCTGTGTTCTGTTAATTCATCTCACAGAGTTACATCTTTCCCTTCAAGAAGCCTTTCGCTAAGGCTGTTCTTGTGGAATTGGCAAAGTGATATTTGGAAGCCCATAGAGGGCTATGGTGAAAAAGGAAATAGCTTCCGTTCAAAACTGGAAAGAAGCTTTCTGAGAAACTGCTCTGTGTTCTGTTAATTAATCTCACACAGTTACATCTTTTCCTTCAAGAAGCCTTTCGCTAAGGCTGTTCTTGTGGAATTGGCAAAGGGATATTTGGAAGCCCCTAGAGGGCTATGGTGAAAAAGGAAATATCTTCCGTTCAAAACTGGAAACAAGCTTTCTGAGAAACTGCTCTGTGTTCTGTTAATTCATCTCACAGAGTTACATCTTTCCCTTCAAGAAGCCTTTCGCTAAATCTCTTCTTGTGGAATTGGCAAAGGGATATTTGGAAGCCCATAGAGGTCTATGGAGAAAAAGGAAATATCTTCCGTTCAAAACTGGAAAGAAGCTTTCTGAGAAACTGCTCTGTGTTCTGTTAATTCATCTCACAGAGTTACATCTTTCCCTTCAAGAAGTCTTTCGCTAAGGCTGTTCTTGTGGAATTGGCAAAGGGATATTTGGAAGCCCATAGAGGGCTATGGTGAAAAACGAAATATCTTCCATTCAAAACTGGAAAGAAGTTTTCTGAGAAACTGCTCTGTGTTCTGTTAATTCATCTCACAGAGTTACATCTTTCCCTTCAAGTAGCCTTTCGCTAAGGCTGTTCTTGTGGAATTGGAAAAGGGATATTTGGAACCCCATAGAGGGCTATGGTGAAAAAGGAAATATCTTCCATTCAAAACTGGAAAGAAGCTTTCTGAGAAACTGCTCTGTGTTCTGTTAATTCATCTCACAGAGTTACATCTTTCCCTTCAAGAAGCCTTTCACTAAGGCTGTTCTTGTGGAATTGGCAAAGGGATATTTGGAAGCCCATAGAGGGCTATGGTGAAAAAGGAAATATCTTCCGTTCAAAACTGGAAAGAAGCTTTCTGAGAAACTGCTCTATGTTCTGTTAATTCATCTCACAGAGTTACATCTTTCCCTTTAAGAAGCCTTTCGCTAAGGCTGTTGTTGTGTAATTGGCAAAGAGATATTTGGAAGCCCATAGAGGGCTATGGTGAAAAAGGAAATATCTTCCGTTCAAAACTGGAAAGAAGCTTTCTGAGAAACTGCTCTGTGTTCTGTTAATTCATCTCACAGAGTTACATCTTTCCCTTCAAGAAGCCTTTCGCTAAGGCTGTTCTTGTGTAATTAGCATAGGGATATTTGGAAGCCCTTAGAGGGCTATGGTGAAAAAGGAAATATCTTCCGTTCAAAACTGGAAAGAAGGTTTCTGAGAAACTGCTCTGTGTTCTGTTAATTCATCTCACAGAGTTACATCTTTCCCTTCAAGAAGCCTTTCGCTAAGGCTGTTCTTGTGCAATTGGCAAAGGGATATTTGGAAGCCCATAGAGGGCTATGGTGAAAAAGAAAACATCTTCCGTTCAAACTTGAAAGAAGCCTTCTGAGAAACTGCTCTGTGTTCTGTTAATTCATCTCACAGTGTTACATCTTTCCCTTCAAGAACGCTTTCGCTAAGGCTGTTCTTGTGGAATTGGCAAAGGGATATTTGGAAGCCCATAGAGGGCTATGGTGAAAAAGGAAATATCTTCCGTTCAAAACTGTAAAGAAGCTTTCTGAGAAAGTGCTCTGTGTTCTGTTAATTCATCTCACAGAGTTACATCTTTCCCTTCAAGAAGCCTTTCGCTAAGGCTGTCCTTGTGGAATTGGCAAAGGGATATTTCGAAGCCCATAGAGGGCTATGGTGAAAAAGGAAATATCTTCCGTTGAAAACTGGAAACAAGCCTTCTGAGAAACTGCTCTGTGTTCTGTTAATTCATCTCACAGAGTTACATTTTTCCCTTCAAGAAGCCTTTCGCTAAGGCTGTTCTTGTGGAATTGGTAAAGGGATATTTGGAAGCCCATAGAGGGCTATGGTGAAAAAGGAAATATCTTCCGTTGAAAACTGGAAACAAGCCTTCTGAGAAACTGCTCTGTGTTCTGTTAATTCATCTCACAGAGTTACATCTTTCCCTTCAAGAAACTTTTCGCTAAAGCTGTTCTTGTGGAATTGGCAAAGGGATATTTGGAAGCCCATAGAGGGCTATGGTGAAAAAGGAAATATCTTCCGTTCAAAACTGGAAAGAAGCTTCCTGAGAAACTGCTCTGTGTTTGTTAATTCATCTCACAGAGTTACATCTTTCCCTTCAAGAAGCCTTTCGCTAAGGCTGTTCTTGTGGAATTGGCAAAGGGATATTTGGAAGCCCATAGAGGGCTATGGTGAGAAAGGAAATATCTTCAGTTCAAAACTGGAAAGAAGCTTTCTGAGAAAGTGCTCTGTGTTCTGTTAATTCATCTCACGGAGATACATCTTTCCCTTCAAGAAGCCTTTCGCTAAGGCTGTTCTTGGGGAATTGGCAAAGGGATATTTGAAAACCCATAGAGGGCTATCATGAAAAAGGAAATATCTTCCTTTCAAAACTGGAAAGAAGCTTTCTGAGAAACTGCTCTGTGTTCTGTAAATTCATCTCAGAGAGTTACATCTTTCCCTTCAAGAAGCCTTTCGCTAAGGCTGTTCTTGTGGAATTGGCAAAGGGATATTTGGAAGCCCATAGAGGGCTCTGGTGAAAAAGGAAATATCTTGAGTTCAAAACTGGAAAGAAGCTTTCTGAGAAAGTGCTCTGTGTTCCGTTAATTCATCTCACGGAGATACATCTTTCCCTTCAAGAAGCCTTTCGCTAAGGCTGTTCTTGGGGAATTGGCAAAGGGATATTTGAAAACCCATAGAGGGCTATGGTGAAAAAGGAAATATCTTCCTTTCAAAACTGGAAAGAAGCTTTCTGGGAAACTGCTCTGTGTTCTGTTTATTCATCTCACAGAGTTACATCTTTCCCTTCATGCAGCCTTTCGCTAATGCTGTTCTTGTGGAATTCGCAAAGGGATATTTGGAAGCCCATAGAGGGCTATGGTGAAAAATTAAATATCTTCCGTTCAAAACTGGAAAGAAGCTTTCTGAGAAACTGCTCTGTGTTCTGTTAATTCATCTCACAGAGTTACATCTTTCCCTTCAAGAAACCTTTCGCTAAGGCTGTTCTTCTGGAAATGGCAAAGGGATATTTGGAAGCCCCTAGAGGGCTATGGTGAAAAAGGAAATATCTTCCGTTCAAAACTGGAAAGAAGCTTTCTGAGAAACTGCTCTGTGTTCTGTTAATTCATCTCACAGAGTTACATCTTTCCCTTCAAGAAGCCTTTCGCTCAGGCTGTTCTTGTGGAATTTGCATAGGGATATTTGGAAGCCCATAGAGGGCTATGGTGAAAAAGGAAATATCTTCCGTTCAAAACTGGAAAGAAGCTTTCTGAGAAACTGCTCTGTGTTCTGTTAATTCATCTCACAGAGTTACATTTTTCCCTTCTAGAAGCCTTTCGCTAAGGCTGTTCTTGTGGAATTGGCAAAGGGATATTTGGAAGCCCATAGAGGGCTATGGTGAAAAAAGAAATATCTTCCGTTCAAAACTGGAAAGAAACTTTCTGAGAAACTGCTCTGTGTTCTGTTAATTCATCTCACAGAGTTACATCTTTCCCTTCAAGAAGCCTTTCGCTAAGGCTGTTCTTGTGGAATTGGCAAAGGGATATTTGGAAGCCCTTAGAGGGCTATGGTGAAAAAGAAAATATCTCCCGTTCAAAACTGGAAAGTAGCTTTCTGAGAAACTGCTCTGTGTTCTGTTAATTCATCTCACAGAGTTACATCTTTCCCTTCAAGAAGGCTTTCGCTAATGATGTTCTTGTGGAATTGGCAAAGGGATATTTGGAAGCCCATAGAGGGCTATGGTGAAAAAGGAAATATCTTCCGTTCAATACTGGAAAGAAGCTTTCTGAGAAACTGCTCTGTGTTCTGTTAATTCATCTCACAGAGTTACATCTTTCCCTTCAAGAAGCCTTTCGCTAAGGCTGTTCTTGTGGAATTGGCAAAGGGATATTTCGAAGCCCCTAGAGGGCTATGGTGAAAAAGGAAACATCTTCCGTTGAAAACTGGAAACAAGCCTTCTGAGAAACTGCTCTGTGTTCTGTTAATTCATCTCACAGAGTTACATCTTTCCCTTCAAGAAGCCTTTCGATAAGGCTGTTCTTGTGGAATTGGTAAAGGGATATTTGGAAGCCCATAGAGGGCTATGGTGAAAAAGGAAATATCTTCCGTTCAAAACTGGAAAGAAGCTTTCTGAGAAACTGCTCTGTGTTCTGTTAATTCATCTCACGAGGTTACATCTTTCCCTTCAAGAAGCCTTTCGCTAAGGCTGTTCTTGGGGAATTGGCAAAGGGATATTTGGAAACCCATAGAGGGCTATCATGAAAAAGGAAATATCTTCCGTTCAAAACTGGAAAGAAGCTTTCTGAGAAACTGCTCTGTGTTCTGTTTATTCATCTCACAGAGTTACATCTTTCCCTTCAAGCAGCCTTTCGCTAAGGCTGTTCTTGTGGAATTGGCAAAGGGATATCTGGAAGCCCATAGAGGGCTATGGTGAAAAAGGAAATATCTTCCGTTCAAAACTGGAAAGAAGCTTTCTGAGAAACTGCTCTGTGTTCTGTTAATTCATCTCACAGAGTTACATCTTTCCCTTCAAGCAGCCTTTCGGTAAGGCTGATCTTGTGGAATTGGCAAAGGGATATTTTTAAGCCCATAGAGGGCTATGGAGAAAAAGTAAATATCTTCCGTTCAAAACTGGAAAGAAGCTTTCTGAGAAACTGCTCTGTGTTCTGTTAATTCATCTCACGGTGTTACATCTTTCCCTTCAAGAAGCCTTTCGCTAAGGCTGTTCTTGTGGAATTGGCTAAGGGATATTTCGAAGCCCATAGAGGGCTATGGTGAAAAAGGAAATATCTTCTTTTCAAAACTGGAAAGAAGCTTTCTGAGAATCTGCTCTGTGTTCTGTTAATTCATCTCACAGAGTTACATCTTTCCCTTCAAGAAGCCTTTCCCTAAGGCTGTTCTTGTGGAATTTGCAAAGGGATATTTCGAAGCCCATAGAGGGCTATGGTGAAAAAGGAAATATCTTCCGTTTAAAACTGGAAAGAAGCTTTCTGAGAAACTGCACTGTGTTCTGTTAATTCATCTCACAGAGTTACATCTTTCCCTTCAAGAAGCCTTTCGCTAAGGCTGTTCTTGTGGAATTGGCAAAGGGATATTTGGAAGCCCATAGAGGGCTATGGTGAAAAAGGAAATATGTTCCGTACAAAACTGGAAAGAAGCTTTCTGAGAAACTGCTCTGTGTTCTGTTAATTCATCTCACAGAGTTACATCTTTCCCTTAAAGAAGCCTTTCGCTAAGGCTGTTCTTGTGGAATTGGCAAAGGGATATTTGGAAGCCCATAGAGGGCTATGGTGAAAAACGAAATATCTTCCATTCAAACTGGAAAGAAGCTTTCTGAGAAACTGCTCTGTGTTCTGTTAATTCATCTCACAGAGTTACATCTTTCCCTTCAAGAAGCCTTTCGCTAAGGCTGTTCTTGTGGAATTGGTAAAGGGATATTTGGAAGCCCCTAGAGGGCTATGGTGAAAAAGGAAATATCTTCCATTCAAAACTGGAAAGAAGCTTTCTGAGAAACTGCTCTGTGTTCTGTTAATTCATCTCACAGAGTTACATCTTTCCCATCAAGAAGCCTTTCGCTAAGTCTGTTCTTGTGGAATTGGCAAAGGGATATTTGGAAGCCCATAGAGGGCTATGGTGAAAAAGGAAATATCTTCCGTTCAAAACTGGAAAGAAGCTTTCTGAGAAACTGCTCTGTGTTCTGTTAATTCATCTCACAGAGTTACATCTTTCCCTTCAAGAAGTCTTTCGCTAAGGCTGTTCTTGTGGAATTGGCAAAGGGATATTTGGAAGCCAATAGAGGGCTATGGTGAAAAAGGAAATATCTTCCGTTCAAAACTGGAAAGAAGCTTTCTGAGAAACTGCTCTGTGTTCTGTTAATTCATCTCACAGAGTTACATCTTTCCCTTTAAGAAGCCTTTCGCTAAGGCTGTTCTTGTGTAATTGGCAAAGAGATATTTGGAAGCCCATAGAGGGCTATGGTGAAAAAGGAAATATCTTCCGCTCAAAACTGGAAAGAAGCTTTCTGAGAAACTGCTCTGTGTTCTGTTAATTCAGCTCACAGAGTTACATCTTTCCCTTCAAGAAGCCTTTCGCTAAGGCTGTTCTTGTGTAATTTGCATAGGGATATTTGGAAGCCCATAGAGGGCTATGGTGAAAAAGGAAATAACTTCCGTTCAAAACTGGAAAGAAGCTTTCTGAGAAACTGCTCTGTGTTCTGTTAATTCATCTCACAGAGTTACATCTTTCCCTTCAAGAAGCCTTTCGCTAATGCTGTTCTTGTGGAATTGGCATAGGGATATTTGGAAGCCCATAGAGGGCTATGGTGAAAAAGGAAATATCTTCCGTTCAAAACTGGAAAGAAGGTTTCTGAGAAACTGCTCTGTGTTCTGTTAATTCATCTCACAGAGTTACATATTTCCCTTCAAGAAGCCTTTCGCTAAGGCTGTTCTTGTGCAATTGGCAAAGGGATATTTGGAAGCCCATAGAGGGCTATGGTGAAAAAGAAAACATCTTCCGTTCAAACTGGAAAGAAGCTTTCTGAGAAACTGCTCTGTGTTCTGTTAATTCATCTCACAGAGTTACATCTTTCCCTTCAGGAAGCCTTTCGCTAAGCCTGTTCTTGTGGAATTGGCAAAGGGATATTTGGAAGACCATAGAGGGCTATGGTGAAAAAGGAAATATCTACCGTTCACAACTGGAAAGAAGCTTTCTGAGAAACTGCTCTGTGTTCTGTTAATTCATCTCACAGAGTTACATCGTTCCCTTCAAGAAGCCTTTCGCTAAGGCTGTTCTTGTGGAATTGGCAAAGGGATATTTGGAAGCCCATAAAGGGCTATGGTGAAAAAGGAAATATCTTCCGTTCAAAACTGGAAACAAGCTTTCTGAGAAACTGCTCTGTGTTCTGTTAATTCATCTCACAGAGTTACATCTTTCCCTTCAAGAAGCCTTTCGCTAAGGCTGTTCTTGTGGAATTGGCAAAGGGATATTTCGAAGCCCATAGAGGGCTACGGTGAAAAAGGAAATATCTTCGTTCAAAACTGGAAAGAAGCTTTCTGAGAAACTGCTCTGTGTTCTGTTAATTCATCTCACAGAGTTACATCTTTCCCTTCAAGAAGTCTTTCGCTAAGGCTGTTCTTGTGGAATTGGCAAAGGGATATTTGGAAGCACATAGAGGGCTATGGTGAAAAAGGAAATAACTTCCGTTCAAAACTGGAAAGAAGCTTTCTGAGAAACTGCTCTATGTTCTGTTAATTCATCTCACAGAGTTACATATTTCCCTTCAAGAAGCCTTTCGCTAAGGCTGTTCTTGTGGAATTGGCAAAGGGATATTTGGAAGCCCATAGAGGGCTATGGTGGAAAAGGAAATATCTTCCGTTCAAAACTGGAAAGAAGCTTTCTGAGAAACTGCTCTGTGTTCTGTTAATTCATCTCACAGAGTTACATCTTTCCCTTCAAGAAGCCTTTCGCTAAGGCTGTTCTTGTGGAATTGGCAAAGGGATATTTCGAAGCCCATAGAGGGCTACGGTTAAAAAGGAAATATCTTCGTTCAAAACTGGAAAGAAGCTTTCTGAGAAACTGCTCTGTGTTCTGTTAATTCATCTCACAGAGTTACATCTTTCCCTTCAAGAAGTCTTTCGCTAAGGCTGTTCTTGTGGAATTGGCAAAGGGATATTTGGAAGCCCATAGAGGGCTATGGTGAAAAAGGAAATAACTTCCGTTCAAAACTGGAAAGAAGCTTTCTGAGAAACTGCTCTATGTTCTGTTAATTCATCTCACAGAGTTACATATTTCCCTTCAAGAAGCCTTTCGGTAAGGCTGTTCTTGTGGAATTGGCAAAGGGATATTTGGAAGCCCATAGAGGGCTATGGTGGAAAAGGAAATATCTTCCGTTCAAAACTGGAAAGAAGCTTTCTGAGAAACTGCTCTGTGTTCTGTTAATTAATCTCACAGAGTTACATCTTTCCCTTCAAGAAGTCTTTCGCTAAGGCTGTTCTTGTGGAATTGGCAAAGGGATATTTGGAAGCCCATAGAGGGCTATGGTGAAAAAGGAAATATCTTCCGTTCAAAACTGGAAACAAGCTTTCTGAGAAACTGCTCTGTGTTCTGTTAATTCATCTCACATAGTTACATCTTTCCCTTAAAGAAGCCTTTCGCTAATGCTGTTCTTGTGGAATTGGCAAAGTGATATTTGGAAGCCCTTAGAGGGCTATGGTGAAAAAGGAAATATCTTCCGTTCAAAACTGGAAAGAAGCTTTCTGAGAAACTGCTCTGTGTTCTGTTAATTCATCTCACAGAGTTACATCTTTCCCTTCAAGAAGCCTTTCGCTAAGGCTGTTCTTGTGGAATTGGCAAAGGGATATTTGGAAGCCCATAGAGGGCTATGGTGAAAAAGGAAATATCTTCCGTTCAAAACTGGAAACAAGCTTTCTGAGAAACTGCTCTGTGTTCTGTTAATTCATCTCACAGAGTTACATCTTTCCCTTCAAGAAGCCTTTCGCTAAGTCTGTTCTTGTGAAATTGGCAAAGGGATATTTAGAAGCCCATAGAGGGCTATGGTGAAAAAGGAAATATCTTCCGTTCAAAACTGGAAAGAAGCTTTCTGAGAAACTGCTCTGTGTTCTGTTAATTCATCTCAGAGAGTTACATCTTTCCCTTCAAGAAGCCTTTCGCTAAGGCTGTTCATGTGGAATTGGCAAAGGGATATTTGGAAGCCCATAGAAGGCTATGGTGAAAAAGGAAATATCTTCAGTTCAAAACTGGAAAGAAGCTTTCTGAGAAACTGCTCTGTGTTCTGTTAATTCATCTCACAGAGTTACATCTTTCCCTTCAAGAAGCCTTTCGCTAAGGCTGTTCTTGGGGATTGGCAATGGGATATTTGGAAACCCATAGTGGGCTATCATGAAAAAGGAAATATCTTCCGTTCAAAACTGGAAACAAGCTTTCTGAGAAACTGCTCTGTGTTCTGTTAATTCATCTCACAGAGTTACATCTTTCCCTTCAAGAAGCCTTTCGCTAAGGCTGTTCTTGTGGAATTGGCAAAGGGATATTTGGAAGCCCATAGAGGGCTATGGTGAAAAAGGAAATAGATTCCTTTCAAAACTGGAAAGAAACTTTCTGAGAAACTGCTCTGTGTTCTGTTAATTCATCTCACAGAGTGACATCTTTCCCTTCAAGAAGCCTTTCGCTAAGGCTGTTCTTGTGGAATTGGTAAAGGGATATTAGGAAGCCCATAGAGGGCTATGGTGAAAAAGGAAATATCTTCCGTTGAAAACTGGAAACAAGCTTTCTGAGGAACTGCTCTGTGTTCTGTTAATTCATCTCACAGAGTTACATCTTTCCCTTCAAGAAGCCTTCGTTAAGGCTGTTCTTGTGGAATTTTCAAAGGGATATTTGGAAGCCCATAGAGGGCTCTGGTGAAAAAGCAAATATCTTCCGGTCAAAACTGGAAAGAAGCTTTCTGAGAAACTGCTCTGTGTTCTGGTAATTCATCTCACAGAGTTACATCTTTCCCTTCAAGAAGCCTTTCGCTAAGGATGTTCTTGTGGAATTGGCAAAGGGATATTTGGAAACCCATAGAGGGCTACGGTGAAAAAGGAAATATCTTCCGTTCAAAACTGGAAACAAGCTTTCTGAGAAACTGCTCTGTGTTCTGTTAATTCATCTCACAGAGTTACATCTTTCCCTTCAAGAAGCCTTTCGCTAAGGCTGTTCTTTTGGAATTGGCAAAGGGATATTTGGAAACCCATAGAGGGCTATGGTGAAAAAGGAAATATCTTCCGTTCAAAACTGGAAAGAAGCTTTCTGAGAAACTGCTCTGTGTTCTGTTAATTCATCTCACAGAGTTACATCTTTCCCTAAAGGAAGCCTTTCGCTAAGGCTGTTCTTGTGGAATTGGCAAAGGGATATTTGGAAGCCCATAGAGGGCTATGGTGAAAAAGGAAATATCTTCCGTTCAAAACTGGAAAGAAGCTTTCTGAGAAACTGCTCTGTGTTCTGTTAATTCATCTCACAGAGTTACATCTTTCCCTTCAAGAAGCCTTTCTCTAAGGCTGTTCTTGTGGAATTGGCAAAGGGATATTTGGAAGCCCATAGAGGGCTATGGTGAAAAAGGAAATATCTTCCGTTCAAAACTGGAAAGAAGCTTTCTGAGAAACTGCTCTGTGTTCTGTTAATTCATCTCACAGAGTTTCATCTTTCCCTTCAAGAAGCCTTTCGCTAAGGCTGTTCTTGTGGAATTGGCAAAGGGATATTTGGAAACCCATAGAGGGCTATGGTGAAAAAGGAAATATCTACCGTTCAAAACTGGAAACAAGCTTTCTGAGAAACTGCTCTGTGTTCTGTTAATTCATCTCACAGAGTTACATCTTTCCCTTCAAGAAGCCTTTCGCTAAGGCTGTTCTTGTGGAATTGGCAAAGGGATATTTGGAAGCCCATAGAGGGTTATGGTGAAAAAGGAAATATCTTCCGTTCAAAACTGGAAAGAAGCTTTCTGATAAACTGCTCTGTGTTCTGTTAATTAATCTCACAGAGTTACATCTTTCCCTTCAAGAAGCCTTTGGCTAAGGCTGTTCTTGTGGAATTGGCAAAGGGATATTTGGAAGCCCATAGAGGGCTATGGTGAAAAACGAAATATCTTCCGTTCAAAACTGGAAAGAAGCTTTCTGAGAAACTGCTCTGTGTTCTGTTAATTCATCTCACAGAGTTACATCTTTCCCTTCAAGAAGCCTTTCGCTAAGGCTGTTCTTGTGGAATTGGCAAAGGGATATTTGGAAGTCCATACAGGGCTATGGTGAAAAAGGAAATATCTTCCGTTCAAAACTGGAAAGAAGCTTTCTGAGAAACTGCTCTCTGTTCTGAAAATTCATCTCACAAAGTAACATCTTTCCCTTCAAGAAGCCTTTCGCTAAGGCTGTTCTTGTGGAATTGGAAAAGGGATATTTCGAAGCCCTTAGAGGGCTATGGTGAAAAAGGAAATATCTTCCGTTCAAAACTGGAAAGAAGCTTTCTGAGAAACTGCTCTATGTTCTGTTAATTAATCTCACAGAGGTACATCTTTCCCTTCAAGAAGCCTTTTGCTAAGGCTGTTCTTGTGGAATTGGCAAAGGGATATTTGGAAGCCCATAGAGGGCTATGGTGAAAAAGGAAATATCTTCCGTTCAAAACTGGAAAGAAGCTTTCTGAGAAACTGCTCTGTGTTCTGTTAATTCATCTCACAGAGTTACATCGTTCCCTTCAAGCAGCCTTTCGCTAAGGCTGTTCTTGTGGAATTGGCAAAGGGATATTTGGAAGCCCATAGAGGGCTATGGTGAAAAAGGAAATATCTTCCGTGCAAAACTGGAAACAAGCTTTCTGAGAAACTGCTCTGTGTTCTGTTAATTCATCTCACATAGATACATCTTTCCCTTCAAGAAGCCTTTCGCTAAGGCTGTTCTGGTGGAATTGGCAAAGGGATATTTGGAAGCCCATAGAGGGCTATGGTGAAAAAGGAAATATCTTCCGTTCAAAACTGGAAAGAAGCTTTCTGAGGAACTGCTCTGTGTTCTGTTAATTCATCTCACAGAGTTACATCTTTCCCTTCAAGAAGCCTTCGTTAAGGCTGTTCTTGTGGAATTTTCAAAGGGATATTTGGAAGCCCATAGAGGGCTCTGGTGAAAAAGGAAATATCTTCCGGTCAAAACTGGAAAGAAGCTTTCTGATAAACTGCTCTGTGTTCTGGTAATTCATCTCACAGAGTTACATCTTTCCCTTCAAGAAGCCTTTCGCTAAGGATGTTCTTGTGGAATTGGCAAAGGGATATTTGGAAGCCCATAGAGGGCTACGGTGAAAAAGGAAATATCTTCCGTTCAAAACTGGACACAAGCTTTCTGAGAAACTGCTCTGTGTTCTGTTAATTCATCTCACAGAGTTACATCTTTCCGTTCAAGAAGGCTTTCGCTAAGGCTGTTCTTGTGGAATTGGCAAAGGGATATTTGGAAACCCATAGAGGGCTATGGTGAAAAAGGAAATATCTTCCGTTCAAAACTGGAAAGAAACTTTCTGAGAAACTGCTCTGTGTTCTGTTAATTCATCTCACAGAGTTACATCTTTCCCTAAAGGAAGCCTTTCGCTAAGGCTGTTCTTGTGGAATTGGCAAAGGGATATTTGGAAGCCCATAGAGGGCTATGGTGAAAAAGGAAATATCTTCCTTTCAAAACTGGAAAGAAGCTTTCTGAGAAACTGCTCTGTGTTCTGTTAATTCATCTCACAGAGTTACATCTTTCCCTTCAAGAAGCCTTTCTCTAAGGCTGTTCTTGTGGAATTGGCAAAGGGATATTTGGAAGCCCATAGAGGGCTATGGTGAAAAAGGAAATATCTTCCGTTCAAAACTGGAAAGAA
Organism: Chlorocebus sabaeus; assembly: GCF_047675955.1. Classification (NCBI taxonomy): domain Eukaryota; kingdom Metazoa; phylum Chordata; class Mammalia; order Primates; family Cercopithecidae; genus Chlorocebus; species Chlorocebus sabaeus. Next base: position 2,569,194 of record NW_027327925.1, on the reverse strand, counting down.
GCTTTCTGAGAAACTGCTCTGTGTTCTGTTAATTCATCTCACAGAGTTTCATCTTTCCCTTCAAGAAGCCTTTCGCTAAGGCTGTTCTTCTGGAATTGGCAAAGGGATATTTGGAAGCCCATAGAGGGCTTTGGTGAAAAAGGAAATATCTTACGTTCAAAACTGGAAAGAAGCTTTCTGAGAAAATGCTCTGTGTTCTGTTAATTCATCTCACAGAGTTTCATCTTTCCCTTCAAGAAGTCTTTCGCTAAGGCTGTTCTTGTGGAATTGGCAAAGGGATATTTGGAAACCCATAGAGGGCTATGGTGAAAAAGGAAATATCTACCGTTCAAAACTGGAAACAAGCTTTCTGAGAAACTGCTCTGTGTTCTGTTAATTCATCTCACAGAGTTACATCTTTCCCTTCAAGAAGCCTTTCGCTAAGGCTGTTCTTGTGGAATTGGCAAAGGGATATTTGGAAGCCCATAGAGGGTTATGGTGAAAAAGGAAATATCTTCCGTTCAAAACTGGAAAGAAGCTTTCTGATAAACTGCTCTGTGTTCTGTTAATTAATCTCACAGAGTTACATCTTTCCCTTCAAGAAGCCTTTGGCTAAGGCTGTTCTTGTGGAATTGGCAAAGGGATATTTGGAAGCCCATAGAGGGCTATGGTGAAAAACGAAATATCTTCCGTTCAAAACTGAAAAGAAGCTTTCTGAGAAACTGCTCTGTGTTCTGTTAATTCATCTCACAGAGTTACATCTTTCCCTTCAAGAAGCCTTTCGCTAAGGCTGTTCTTGTGGAATTGGCAAAGGGATATTTGGAAGTCCATACAGGGCTATGGTGAAAAAGGAAATATCTTCCGTTCAAAACTGGAAAGAAGCTTTCTGAGAAACTGCTCTGTGTTCTGAAAATTCATCTCACAAAGTAACATCTTTCCCTTCAAGAAGCCTTTCGCTAAGGCTGTTCTTGTGGAATTGGCAAAGGGATATTTCGAAGCCCATAGAGGGCTATGGTGAAAAAGGAAATATCTTCCGTTCAAAACTGGAAAGAAGCTTTCTGAGAAACTGCTCTATGTTCTGTTAATTCATCTCACAGAGGTACATCTTTCCCTTCAAGAAGCCTTTTGCTAAGGCTGTTCTTGTGGAATTGGCAAAGGGATATTTGGAAGCCCATAGAGGGCTATGGTGAAAAAGGAAATATCTTCCGTTCAAAACTGGAAAGAAGCTTTCTGAGAAACTGCTCTGTGTTCTGTTAATTCATCTCACAGAGTTACATCGTTCCCTTCAAGCAGCCTTTCGCTAAGGCTGTTCTTGTGGAATTGGCAAAGGGATATTTGGAAGCCCATAGAGGGCTATGGTGAAAAAGGAAATATCTTCCGTTCAAAACTGGAAACAAGCTTTCTGAGAAACTGCTCTGTGTTCTGTTAATTCATCTCACAGAGATACATCTTTCCCTTCAAGAAGCCTTTCGCTAAGGCTGTTCTGGTGGAATTGGCAAAGGGATATTTGGAAGCCCATAGAGGGCTATGGTGAAAAAGGAAATATCTTCCGTTCAAAACTGGAAAGAAGCTTTCTGAGAAACTGCTCTGTGTTCTGTTAATTCATCTCACAGAGTTACATCTTTCCCTTCAAGAAGCCTTTCGCTAAGGCTGTTCTTGTGGAATTGGCAAAGGGATATTTCGAAGCCCATAGAGGTCTATGGTGAAAAAGGAAATATCTTCCGTTCAAAACTGGAAAGAAACTTTCTGAGAAACTGCTCTGTGTTCTGTTAATTCATCTCACAGAGTTACATCTTTCCCTTCAAGAAGCCTTTCGCTAAGGCTGTTCTTGTGGAATTGGCAAAGGGATATTTGGAAGCCCATAGAGTGCTATGGTGAAAAAGGAAATATCTTCCGTTCAAAACTGGAAAGAAGCTTTCTGAGAAACTGCTCTGTGTTCTGTTAATTCATCTCACAGAGTTACATCTTTCCCTTCAAGAAGCCTTTCGCTAAGGCTGTTCATGTGGAATTGGCAAAGGGATATTTGGAAGCCCATAGAGGGCTATGGTGAAAAAGGAAATATCTTCAGTTCAAAACTGGAAAGAAGCTTTCTGAGAAACTGCTCTGTGTTCTGTTAATTCATCTCACATAGTTACATCTTTCCCTTCAAGAAGCCTTTCTCTAAGGCTGTTCTTGGGGATTGGCAATGGGATATTTGGAAACCCATAGAGGGCTATCATGAAAAAGGAAATATCTTCCGTTCAAAACTGGAAACAAGCTTTCTGAGAAACTGCTCTGTGTTCTGTTAATTCATCTCACAGAGTTACATCTTTCCCTTCAAGAAGCCTTTCGCTAAGGCTGTTCTTGTGGAATTGGCAAAGGGATATTTGGAAGCCCATAGAGGGCTATGGTGAAAAAGGAAATATCTTCCTTTCAAAACTGGAAAGAAGCTTTCTGAGAAACTGCTCTGTGTTCTCTTAATTCATCTCACAGAGTTACATCTTTCCCTTCAAGAAGCCTTTCGCTAAGGCTGTTCTTGTGGAATTGGTAAAGGGATATTAGGAAGCCCATAGAGGGCTATGGTGAAAAAGGAAATATCTTCCGTTGAAAACTGGAAACAAGCTTTCTGAGGAACTGCTCTGTGTTCTGTTAATTCATCTCACAGAGTTACATCTTTCCCTTCAAGAAGCCTTCGTTAAGGCTGTTCTTGTGGAATTTTCAAAGAGATATTTGGAAGCCCATAGAGGGCTCTGGTGAAAAAGGAAATATCTTCCGGTCAAAACTGGAAAGAAGCTTTCTGAGAAACTGCTCTGTGTTCTGTTAATTCATCTCACAGAGTTGCATCTTTCCCTAAAGGAAGCCTTTCGCTAAGGCTGTTCTTGTGGAATTGGCAAAGGGATATTTGGAAGCCCATAGAGGGCTATGGTGAAAAAGGAAATATCTTCCGTTCAAAACTGGAAAGAAGCTTTCTGAGAAACTGCTCTGTGTTCTGTTAATTCATCTCACAGAGTTACATCTTTCCCTTCAAGAAGCCTTTCTCTAAGGCTGTTCTTGTGGAATTGGCAAAGGGATATTTGGAAGCCCATAGAGGGCTATGGTGAAAAAGGAAATATCTTCCGTTCAAAACTGGAAAGAAGCTTTCTGAGAAACTGCTCTGTGTTCTGTTAATTCATCTCACAGAGATACATCTTTCCCTTCAAGAAGCCTTTCGCTAAGGCTGTTCTTCTGGAATTGGCAAAGGGATATTTGGAAGCCCATAGAGGGCTTTGGTGAAAAAGGAAATATCTTACGTTCAAAACTGGAAAGAAGCTTTCTGAGAAACTGCTCTGTGTTCTGTTAATTCATCTCACAGAGTTTCATCTTTCCCTTCAAGAAGTCTTTCGCTAAGGCTGTTCTTGTGGAATTGGCAAAGGGATATTTGGAAACCCATAGAGGGCTATGGTGAAAAAGGAAATATCTACCGTTCAAAACTGGAAACAAGCTTTCTGAGAAACTGCTCTGTGTTCTGTTAATTCATCTCACAGAGTTACATCTTTCCCTTCAAGAAGCCTTTCGCTAAGGCTGTTCTTGTGGAATTGGCAAAGGGATATTTGGAAGCCCATAGAGGGTTATGGTGAAAAAGGAAATATCTTCCGTTCAAAACTGGAAAGAAGCTTTCTGATAAACTGCTCTGTGTTCTGTTAATTAATGTCACAGAGTTACATCTTTCCCTTCAAGAAGCCTTTGGCTAAGGCTGTTCTTGTGGAATTGGCAAAGGGATATTTGGAAGCCCATAGAGGGCTATGGTGAAAAAGGAAATATCTTCCGTTCAAAACTGGAAAGAAGCTTTCTGAGAAACTGCTCTGTGTTCTGTTAATTCATCTCACAGAGTTACATCGTTCCCTTCAAGCAGCCTTTCGCTAAGGCTGTTCTTGTGGAATTGGCAAAGGGATATTTGGAAGCCCATAGAGGGCTATGGTGAAAAAGGAAATATCTTCCGTTCAAAACTGGAAACAAGCTTTCTGAGAAACTGCTCTGTGTTCTGTTAATTCATCTCACAGAGATACATCTTTCCCTTCAAGAAGCCTTTCGCTAAGGCTGTTCTTGTGGAATTGGCAAAGGGATATTTGGAAGCCCATAGAGGGCTATGGTGAAAAAGGAAATATCTTCAGTTCCAAACTGGAAAGAAGCTTTCTGAGAAACTGCTCTGTGTTCTGTTAATTCATCTCACAGAGTTACATCTTTCCCTTCAAGAAGCCTTTCTCTAAGGCTGTTCTTGGGGATTGGCAATGGGATATTTGGAAACCCATAGAGGGCTATCATGAAAAAGGAAATATCTTCCGTTCAAAACTGGAAACAAGCTTTCTGAGAAACTGCTCTGTGTTCTGTTAATTCATCTCACAGAGTTACATCTTTCCCTTCAAGAAGCCTTTCGCTAAGGCTGTTCTTGTGGAATTGGCAAAGGGATATTTGGAAGCCCATAGAGGGCTATGGTGAAAAAGGAAATATCTTCCTTTCAAAACTGGAAAGAAGCTTTCTGAGAAACTGCTCTGTGTTCTGTTAGTTCATCTCACAGAGTTACATCTTTCCCTTCAAGAAGCCTTTCGCTAAGGCTGTTCTTGTGGAATTGGTAAAGGGATATTAGGAAGCCCATAGAGGGCTATGGTGAAAAAGGAAATATCTTCCGTTGAAAACTGGAAACAAGCTTTCTGAGGAACTGCTCTGTGTTCTGTTAATTCATCTCACAGAGTTACATCTTTCCCTTCAAGAAGCCTTCGTTAAGGCTGTTCTTGTGGAATTTTCAAAGGGATATTTGGAAGCCCATAGAGGGCTCTGGTGAAAAAGGAAATATCTTCCGGTCAAAACTGGAAAGAAGCTTTCTGAGAAACTGCTCTGTGTTCTGTTAATTCATCTCACAGAGTTACATCTTTCCCTTCAAGAAGCCTTTCGCTAAGGATGTTCTTGTGGAATTGGCAAAGGGATATTTGGAAGCCCATAGAGGGCTATGGTGAAAAAGGAAATATCTTCCGTTCAAAACTGGAAACACGCTTTCTGAGAAACTGCTCTGTGTTCTGTTAATTCATCTCACAGAGTTACATCTTTCCCTTCAAGAAGCCTTTCGCTAAGGCTGTTCTTGTGGAATTGGCAAAGGGATATTTGGAAACCCATAGAGGGCTATGGTGAAAAAGGAAATATCTTCCGTTCAAAACTGGAAAGAAGCTTTCTGAGAAACTGCTCTGTGTTCTGTTAATTCATCTCACAGAGTTACATCTTTCCCTTAAGGAAGCCTTTCGCTAAGGCTGTTCTTGTGGAATTGGCAAAGGGATATATGGAAGCCCATAGAGGGCTATGGTGAAAAAGGAAATATCTTCCGTTCAAAACTGGAAAGAAGCTTTCTGAGAAACTGCTCTGTGTTCTGTTAATTCATCTCACAGAGTTACATCTTTCCCTTCAAGAAGCCTTTCGCTAAGGCTGTTATTGTGGAATTGGCAAAGGGATATTTGGAAGCCCATAAAGGGCTATGGTGAAAAAGGAAATATCTTCCGTTCAAAACTGGAAAGAAGCTTTCTGAGAAACTGCTCTGTGTTCTGTTAATTCATCTCAGAGAGTTTCATCTTTCCCTTCAAGAAGACTTTCGCTAAGGCTGTTCTTGTGGAATTGGCAAAGGGATATTTGGAAGCCCATAGAGGGCTTTGGTGAAAAAGGAAATATCTTACGTTCAAAACTGGAAAGAAGCTTTCTGAGAAACTGCTCTGTGTTCTGTTAATTCATCTCACAGAGTTTCATCTTTCCCTTCAAGAAGTCTTTCGCTAAGGCTGTTCTTGTGGAATTGGCAAAGGGATATTTGGAAACCCATAGAGGGCTATGGTGAAAAAGGAAATATCTACCGTTCAAAACTGGAAACAAGCTTTCTGAGAAACTGCTCTGTGTTCTATTAATTCATCTCACAGAGTTACATCTTTCCCTTCAAGAAGCCTTTCGCTAAGGCTGTTCTTGTGGAATTGGCAAAGGGATATTTGGAAGCCCATAGAGGGTTATGGTGAAAAAGGAAATATCTTCCGTTCAAAACTTGAAAGAAGCTTTCTGATAAACTGCTCTGTGTTCTGTTAATTAATCTCACAGAGTTACATCTTTCCCTTCAAGAAGCCTTTGGCTAAGGCTGTTCTTGTGGAATTGGCAAAGGGATATTTGGAAGCCCATAGAGGGCTATGGTGAAAAAGGAAATATCTTCCGTTCAAAACTGGAAAGAAGCTTTCTGAGAAACTGCTCTGTGTTCTGTTAATTCATCTCACAGAGTTACATCTTTCCCTTCAAGAAGCCTTTCGCTAAGGCTGTTCTTGTGGAATTGGCAAAGGGATATTTGGAAGTCCATACAGGGCTATGGTGAAAAAGGAAATATCTTCCGTTCAAAACTGGAAAGAAGCTTTCTGAGAAACTGCTCTGTGTTCTGTAAATTCATCTCACAAAGTAACATCTTTCCCTTCAAGAAGCCTTTCGCTAAGGCTGTTCTTGTGGAATTGGCAAAGGGATATTTGGAAGCATCTAGAGGGCTATGGTGAAAAAGGAAATATCTACCGTTCACAACTGGAAAGAAGCTTTCTGAGAAACTGCTCTGTGTTCTGTTAATTCATCTCACAGAGTTACATCTTTCCCTACAAGAAGCCTTTCGCTAAGGCTGTTCTTGTGGAATTGGCAAAGGGATATTTGGAAGCCCATAGAGGGCTATGGTGAAAAAGGAAATATCTTCCGTTCAAAACTGGAAAGAAGCATTCTGAGAAACTGCTCTGTGTTCTGTTAATTCATCTCACAGAGGTACATTTTTCCCTACAAGAAGCCTTTCGCTAAGTCTGTTCTTGTGGAATTGGCCAAGGGATATTTGGAGGTCCATACAGGGCTATGGTGAAAAAGGAAATATCTTCCGTTCAAAACTGGAAAGAAGCTTTCTGAGAAACTGCTCTGTGTTCTGTAAATTCATCTCACAAAGTAACATCTTTCCCTTCAAGAAGCCTTTCGCTAAGGCTGTTCTTGTGGAACTGGCAAAGGGATATTTGGAAGCCCATAGAGGGCTATGGTGAAAAAGGAAATATCTTCCGTTCAAAACTGGAAAGAAGCTTTCTGAGAATCTACTCTGTGTTCTGTTAATTCATCTCACAGAGTTGCATCTTTCCCTTCAAGAAGTCTTTCGCTAAGGCTGTTCTTGTGGAATTGGCAAAGGGATATTTGGAAGCCCATAGAGGGCTATGGTGAAAAAGGAAATATCTACCGTTCACAACTGGAAAGAAGCTTTCTGAGAAACTGCTCTGTGTTCTGTTAATTCATCTCACAGAGTTACATCTTTCCCTTCAAGAAGACTTTCGCTAAGTCTCTTCTTGTGGAATTGGCAAAGGGATATTTGGAAGCCCATAGAGGGCTATGGTGAAAAAGGAAATATCTTCCGTTCAAAACTTGAAACAAGCTTTCTGAGAAACTGCTCTGTGTTCTGTTAATTCATCTCACAGAGTTACATCTTTCCCTTCAAGAAGCCTTTCGCTAAGGCTGTTCTTGTGGAATTGGCAAAGGGATATTTCGAAGCCCATAGAGGGCTATGGTGAAAAAGGAAATATCTTCCGTTCAAAACTGGAAACAAGCTTTCTGAGAAACTGCTCTGTGTTCTGTTAATTAATCTCACAGAGTTACATCTTTCCCTTCAAGAAGCCTTTCGCTAAGGCTGTTCTTGTGGAATTGGTAAAGGGATATTTGGAAGCCCAAAGAGGGCAATGGTGAAAAAGGAAATATCTTCCGTTCAAAACTGGAAAGAAGCTTTCTGAGAAACTGCTCTGTGTTCTGTTAATTCATCTCACAGATTTACATCTTTCCCTTCAAGAAGCCTTTCGCTAAGGCTGTTCTTGTGGAATTGGCAAAGGGATATTTCGAAGCCCATAGAGGGCTATGGTGAAAAAGGAAATATCTTCCGTTCAAAACTGGAAACAAGCTTTCTGAGAAACTGCTCTGTGTTCTGTTAATTCATCTCACAGAGTTACATCTTTCCCTTCAAGAAGCCTTTCGCTAAGGCTGTTCTTCTGGAATTGGTAAAGGGATATTTGGAAGCCCAAAGAGGGCAATGGTGAAAAAGGAAATATCTTCCGTTCAAAACTGGAAAGAAGCTTTCTGAGAAACTGCTCTGTGTTCTGTTAATTCATCTCACAGATTTACATCTTTCCCTTCAAGAAGCCTTTCGCTAAGGCTGTTCTTGTGGAATTGGCAAAGGGATATTTGGAAGCCCCTAGAGGGCTATGGTGAAAAAGGAAATATCTTCCGTTCAAAACTGGAAAGAAGCTTTCTGAGAAACTGCTCTGTGTTCTGTTAATTCATCTCACAGAGTTACATCTTTCCCTTCAAGAAGCCTTTCGCTAAGGCTTTTCTTGTGGAATTGGCAAAGGGATATTTGGAAGTCCATAGAGGGCTATGGTGAAAAAGGAAATATCTTCCGTACAAAACTGGAAAGAAGCTTTCTGAGAAACTGCTCTGTGTTCTGTTAATTCAACTCACAGAGTTACATCTTTCCCTTCAAGAAGCCTTTCGCTAAGGCTGTTCTTGTGGAATTGGTAAAGGGATATTTGGAAGCCCAAAGGGGGCAATGGTGAAAAAGGAAATATCTTCCGTTCAAAACTGGAAAGAAGCTTTCTGAGAAACTGCTCTGTGTTCTGTTAATTCATCTCACAGATTTACATCTTTCCCTTCAAGAAGCCTTTCGCTAAGGCTGTTCTTGTGGAATTGGCAAAGGGATATTTCGAAGCCCATAGAGGGCTATGGTGAAAAAGGAAATATCTTCCGTTCAAAACTGGAAACAAGCTTTCTGAGAAACTGCTCTGTGTTCTGTTAATTCATCTCACAGAGTTACATCTTTCCCTTCAAGAAGCCTTTCGCTAAGGCTGTTCTTGTGGAATTGGTAAAGGGATATTTGGAAGCCCAAAGAGGGCAATGGTGAAAAAGGAAATATCTTCCGTTCAAAACTGGAAAGAAGCTTTCTGAGAAACTGCTCTGTGTTCTGTTAATTCATCTCACAGATTTACATCTTTCCCTTCAAGAAGCCTTTCGCTAAGGCTGTTCTTGTGGAATTGGCAAAGGGATATTTGGAAGCCCATAGAGGGCTATGGTGAAAAAGGAAATATCTTCCGTTCAAAACTGGAAAGAAGCTTTCTGAGAAACTGCTCTGTGTTCTGTTAATTCATCTCACAGAGTTACATCTTTCCCTTCAAGAAGCCTTTCGCTAAGGCTGTTCTTTTGGAATTGGCAAAGGGATATTTGGAAGTCCATAGAGGGCTATGGTGAAAAAGGAAATATCTTCCGTACAAAACTGGAAAGAAGCTTTCTGAGAAACTGCTCTGTGTTCTGTTAATTCAACTCACAGAGTTACATCTTTCCCTTCAAGAAGCCTTTCGCTAAGGCTGTTCTTGTGGAATTGGCAAAGGGATATTTGGAAGCCCATAGAGGGCTATGGTGAAAAAGGAAATATCTTCCGTTCAAAACTGGAAAGAAGCTTTCTGAGAAACTGCTCTATGTTCTGTTAATTCATCTCACAGAGTTACATCTTTCCCTTCAAGAAGCCTTTCACTAAGGCTGTTCTTGTGGAATTGGCAAAGGGATATTTGGAAGCCCATAGAGGGCTATGGTGAAAAAGGAAATATCTTCCGTTCAAAACTGGAAAGAAACTTTCTGAGAAACTGCTCTGTGTTCTGTTAATTCATCTCACAGAGTTACATCTTTCCCTTCAAGAAGCCTTTCGCTAAGGCTGTTCTTGTGGAATTGGCAAAGGGATATTTGGAAGACCATAGAGGGCTATGGTGAAAAAGGAAATATCTACCGTTCACAAGTGGAAAGAAGCTTTCTGAGAAACTGCTCTGTGTTCTGTTAATTCATCTCACAGAGTTACATCTTTCCCTTCAAGAAGCCTTTCGCTAATTCTGTTCTTGTGGAATTGGCAAAGGGATATTTGGAAGCCCATATAGGACTATGGTGAAAAAGGAAATATCTTCCGTTCAAAACTGGAAAGAAGCTTTCTGAGAAACTGCTCTGTGTTCTGTTAATTCATCCCACAGAGTTACATCTTTCCCTTCAAGAAGCCTTTCGCTAAGGCTGTTCTTGTGGAATTGGCAAAGGGATATTTGGAAGCCCATAGAGGGCTATGGTGAAGAAGGAAATATCTTCCGTACAAAACTGGAAAGAAGCTTTCTGAGAAACTGCTCTGTGTTCTGTTAATTCATCTCACAGAGTTACATCTTTCCCTTCAAGAAGCCTTTCGCTAAGGCTGTTCTTGTGGAATTGGCAAAGGGATATTTGGAAGCCCATAGAGGGCTATGGTGAAAAAGGAAATATCTTCCGTTCAAAACTGGAAAGAAGCTTTCTGAGAAACTGCTCTATGTTCTGTTAATTCATCTCACAGAGTTACATCTTTCCCTTCAAGAAGCCTTTCGCTAAGGCTGTTCTTGTGGAACTGGCAAAGGGATATTTGGAAGCCCATAGAGGGCTATGGTGAAAAAGGAAATATCTTCCGTTCAAAACTGGAAACAAGCTTTCTGAGAAACTGCTCTGTGTTCTGTTAATTCATCTCACAGAGTTACATCTTTCCCTTCAAGAAGACTTTCGCTAAGGCTGTTCTTGTGGAATTGGCAAAGGGATATTTGGAAGCCCATAGAGGGCTATGGTGAAAAAGGAAATATCTTCCGTTCAAAACTTGAAACAAGCTTTCTGAGAAACTGCTCTGTGTTCTGTTAATTCATCTCCCAGAGTTACATCTTTCCCTTCAAGAAGCCTTTCGCTAAGGCTGTTCTTGTGGAATTGGCAAAGGGATATTTCGAAGCCCATAGAGGGCTATGGTGAAAAAGGAAATATCTTCCGTTCAAAACTGGAAAGAAGCTTTCTGAGAAACTGCTCTGTGTTCTGTTAATTCATCTCACAGAGTTACATCTTTCCCTTCAAGAAGCCTTTCGCTAAGGCTGTTCTTGTGGAATTGGTAAAGGGATATTTGGAAGCCCAAAGAGGGCAATGGTGAAAAAGGAAATATCTTCCGTTCAAAACTGGAAAGAAGCTTTCTGAGAAACTGCTCTGTGTTCTGTTAATTCATCTCACAGATTTACATCTTTCCCTTCAAAAGCCTTTCGCTAAGGCTGTTCTTGTGGAATTGGCAAAGGGATATTTGGAAGCCCATAAAGGACTATGGTGAAAAAGGAAATATCTTCCGTTCAAAACTGGAAAGAAGCTTTCTGAGAAACTGCTCTGTGTTCTCTTAATTCATCTCACAGAGTTACATCTTTCCCTTCAAGAAGCCTTTCGCTAAGGCTGTTCTTTTGGAATTGGCAAAGTGATATTTGGAAGCCCATAGAGGGCTATGGTGAAAAAGGAAATAGCTTCCGTTCAAAACTGGAAAGAAGCTTTCTGAGAAACTGCTCTGTGTTCTGTTAATTAATCTCACAGAGTTACATCTTTCCCTTCAAGAAGCCTTTCGCTAAGGCTGTTCTTGTGGAATTGGCAAAGGGATATTTGGAAGCCCCTAGAGGGCTATGGTGAAAAAGGAAATATCTTCCGTTCAAAACTGGAAAGAAGCTTTCTGAGAAACTGCTCTGTGTTCTGTTAATTCATCTCACAGAGTTACATCTTTCCCTTCAAGAAGCCTTTCGCTAAGGCTGTTCTTGTGGAATTGGCAAAGGGATATTTGGAAGCCCCTAGAGGGCTATGGTGAAAAAGGAAATATCTTCCGTTCAAAACTGGAAACAAGCTTTCTGAGAAACTGCTCTGTGTTCTGTTAATTCATATCACAGAGTTACATCTTTCCCTTCAAGAAGCCTTTCGCTAAGTCTGTTCTTGTGGAATTGGCAATGGGATATTTGGAAGCCCATAGAGGGCTATGGTGAAAAAGGAAATATCTTCCGTTCAAAACTGGAAAGAAGCTTTCTGAGAAACTGCTCTGTGTTCTGTTAATTCATCTCACAGTGTTACATCTTTCCCTTCAAGAAGCCTTTCGCTAAGGCTGATCTTGTGGAATTGCCAAAGGGATATTTGGAAGCCCATAGAGGGCTATGGTGAAAAAGGAAATATCTTCCGTTCAAAACTGGAAAGAAGCTTTCTGAGAAACTGCTCTGTGTTCTGTTAATTCATCTCACAGAGTTACATCTTTCCCTTCAAGAAGCCTTTCGCTAAGGCTGTTCTTGTTGAATTGGCAAAGGGATATTTGGAAGCCCATAGAGGGCTATGGTGAAAAAGGAAATATCTTCCGTTCAAAACTGGAAAGAAGCTTTCTGAGAAACTGCTCTGTGTTCTGTTAATTCATCTCACAGAGGTACATTTTTCCCTACAAGAAGCCTTTCGCTAAGGCTGTTCTTGTTGAATTGGCAAAGGGATATTTCGAAGCCCATAGAGGGCTATGGTGAAAAAGGAAATATCTTCCGTTCAAAACTGGAAAGAAGCTTTCTGAGAAACTGCTCTGTGTTCTGTTAATTCATCTCAGAGAGTTACATCTTTCCCTTCAAGAAGCCTTTCGTAAGGCTGTTCTTGTGGAATTGGCAATGGGATATTTGGAAGCCCATAGAGGGGTATGGAGAAAAAGGAAATATCTTCCGTTCAAAACTGGAAAGAAGCTTTCTGAGAAACTGCTCTGTGTTCTGTTAATTCATCTCACAGAGTTACATCTTTCCCCTCAAGAAGCCTTTCGCTAAGGCTGTTCTTGTGGAATTGGCAAACGGATATTGGGAAGCCCATAGAGGGCTACGGTGAAAAAGGAAATAGCTTCCGTTCAAAACTGGAAAGAAGCTTTCTGAGAAACTGCTCTGTGTTCTGTTAATTCATCTCACAGAGTTACATCTTTCCCTTCAAGAAGCCTTTCGCTAAGGCTGTTCTTGTGGAATTGGCAAAGGGATATTTGGAGGCCCAGAGAGGGCTATGGTGTAAAAGGAAATATCTTCCGTTCAAAACTGGAAAGAAGCTTTCTGAGAAACTGCTCTGTGTTCTGTAAATTCATCTCACAGAGATACATCTTTCCCTTCAAGAAGCCTTTCGCTAAGGCTGTTCTTCTGGAATTGGTAAAGGGATATTTCGAAGCCCTTAGAGGGCTATGGTGAAAAAGGAAATATCTTCCGTTCAAAACTGGAAAGAAGCTTTCTGAGAATCTGCTCTGTGTTCTGTTAATTCATCTCACAGAATTACATGTTTCCCTTCAAGAAGCCTTTAGCTAAGGCTGTTCTTGTGGAATTGGTAAAGGGATATTTGGAAGCCCAAAGAGGGCTATGGTGAAAAAGGAAATATCTTCCGTTGAAAACTGGAAACAAGCTTTCTGAGAAACTGCTCTGTGTTCTGTTTATTCATCTCACAGAGTTACATCCTTCCCTTCAAGAAGCCTTTCGCTAAGGCTGTTCTTGTGGAATTGGCAAAGGGATATTTGGAAGCCCATAGAGGCCTATGGTGAAAAAGGAAATATCATCCGTTCACAACTGGAAAGAAGCTTTCTGAGAAACTGCTCTGTGTACCGTTAATTCATCTCACAGAATTACATCTTTCCCTTCAAGAAGCCTTTCGCTAAGGCTGTTCTTCTGGAATTGGTAAAGGGATATTTCGAAGCCCATAGAGGGCTATGGTGAAAAAGGAAATAACTTCCGTTCAAAACTGGAAAGAAGCTTTCTGAGAAACTGCTCTGTGTTCTGTTAATTCATCTCACAGAGTTACATCTTTCCCTTCAAGAAGCCTTTCGCTAAGGCTCTTCTTGTGGAATTGGCAAAGGGATATTTGGAAGCCATAGAGGGCTATGGTGAAAAAGGAAGTATCTTCCGTTCAAAACTGGAAAGAAGCTTTCTGAGAAACTGCTCTGTGTTCTGTTAATTCATCTCACAGAGTTACATCTTTCCCTTCAAGAAGTCTTTCGCTAAGGCTGTTCTTGTGGAATTGGCAAAGGGATATTTGGAAGCCCATAGAGGGCTATAGTGAAAAAGGAAATATTTTCCGTTCAAAACTGGAAACAAGCTTTCTAAGAAACTGCTCTGTGTTCTGTTAATTCATCTCACAGCGTTACATCTTTCCTTTCAAGAAGCCTTTCGCTAAGGCTGTTCTTGTGGAATTGGCAAAGGGATATATGGAAGCCCATAGAGGGCTATGGTGAAAAAGGAAATATCTTCCCTTCACAACTGGAAACAAGCTTTCTGAGAAACTGCTCTGTGTTCTGTTAATTCATCTCACAGAGTTACATCTTTCCCTTCAAGAAGCCTTTCGCTAAGTCTGTTCTTGTGAAATTGGCAAAGGGATATTTAGAAGCCCATAGAGGGCTATGGTGAAAAAGGAAATATCTTCCGTTCAAAACTGGAAAGAAGCTTTCTGAGAAACTGCTCTGTGTTCTGTTAATTCATCTCACAGAGTTACATCTTTCCCTTCAAGAAGCCTTTCGCTAAGGCTGTTCATGTGGAATTGGAAAAGGGATATTTGGAAGCCCATAGAAGGCTATGGTGAAAAAGGAAATATCTTCAGTTCAAAACTGGAAAGAAGCTTTCTGAGAAACTGCTCTGTGTTCTGTTAATTCATCTCACAGAGTTACATCTTTCCCTTCAAGTAGCCTTTCGCTAAGGCTGTTCTTGGGGATTGGCAATGGGATATTTGGAAACCCATAGTGGGCTATCATGAAAAAGGAAATATCTTCCGTTCAAAACTGGAAACAAGCTTTCTGAGAAACTGCTCTGTGTTCTGTTAATTCATCTCACAGAGTTACATCTTTCCCTTCAAGAAGCCTTTCGCTAAGGCTGTTCTTGTGGAATTGGCAAAGGGATATTTGGAAGCCCATAGAGGGCTATGGTGAAAAAGGAAATAGATTCCTTTCAAAACTGGAAAGAAACTTTCTGAGAAACTGCTCTGTGTTCTGTTAATTCATCTCACAGAGTGACATCTTTCCCTTCAAGAAGCCTTTCGCTAAGGCTGTTCTTGTGGAATTGGTAAAGGGATATTAGGAAGTCCATAGAGGGCTATGGTGAAAAAGGAAATATCTTCCGTTGAAAACTGGAAACAAGCTTTCTGAGGAACTGCTCTGTGTTCTGTTAATTCATCTCACAGAGTTACATCTTTCCCTTCAAGAAGCCTTCGTTAAGGCTGTTCTTGTGGAATTTTCAAAGGGATATTTGGAAGCCCATAGAGGGCTCTGGTGAAAAAGCAAATATCTTCCGGTCAAAACTGGAAAGAAGCTTTCTGAGAAACTGCTCTGTGTTCTGGTAATTCATCTCACAGAGTTACATCTTTCCCTTCAAGAAGCCTTTCGCTAAGGATGTTCTTGTGGAATTGGCAAAGGGATATTTGGAAACCCATAGAGGGCTACGGTGAAAAAGGAAATATCTTCCGTTCAAAACTGGAAACAAGCTTTCTGAGAAACTGCTCTGTGTTCTGTTAATTCATCTCACAGAGTTACATCTTTCCCTTCAAGAAGCCTTTCGCTAAGGCTGTTCTTTTGGAATTGGCAAAGGGATATTTGGAAACCCATAGAGGGCTATGGTGAAAAAGGAAATATCTTCCGTTCAAAACTGGAAAGAAGCTTTCTGAGAAACTGCTCTGTGTTCTGTTAATTCATCTCACAGAGTTACATCTTTCCCTTCAAGAAGCCTTTCGCTAAGGCTGTTCTTGTGGAATTGGCAAAGGGATATTTGGAAGCCCATAGAGGGCTATGGTGAAAAAGGAAATATCTTCCGTTCAAAACTGGAAAGAAGCTTTCTGAGAAACTGCTCTGTGTTCTGTTAATTCATCTCACAGAGTTACATCTTTCCCTTCAAGAAGCCTTTCTCTAAGGCTGTTCTTGTGGAATTGGCAAAGGGATATTTGGAAGCCCATAGAGGGCTATGGTGAAAAAGGAAATATCTTCCGTTCAAAACTGGAAAGAAGCTTTCTGAGAAACTGCTCTGTGTTCTGTTAATTCATCTCACAGAGTTTCATCTTTCCCTTCAAGAAGCCTTTCGCTAAGGCTGTTCTTGTGGAATTGGCAAAGGGATATTTGGAAGCCCATAGAGGGCTTTGGTGAAAAAGGAAATATCTTACGTTCAAAACTGGAAAGAAGCTTTCTGAGAAACTGCTCTGTGTTCTGTTAATTCATCTCACAGAGTTTCAACTTTCCCTTCAAGAAGTCTTTCGCTAAGGCTGTTCTTGTGGAATTGGCAAAGGGATATTTGGAAACCCATAGAGGGCTATGGTGAAAAAGGAAATATCTACCGTTCAAAACTGGAAACAAGCTTTCTGAGAAACTGCTCTGTGTTCTGTTAATTCATCTCACAGAGTTACATCTTTCCCTTCAAGAAGCCTTTCGCTAAGGCTGTTCTTGTGGAATTGGCAAAGGGATATTTGGAAGCCCATAGAGGGTTATGGTGAAAAAGGAAATATCTTCCGTTCAAAACTGGAAAGAAGCTTTCTGATAAACTGCTCTGTGTTCTGTTAATTAATCTCACAGAGTTACATCTTTCCCTTCAAGAAGCCTTTGGCTAAGGCTGTTCTTGTGGAATTGGCAAAGGGATATTTGGAAGCCCATAGAGGGCTATGGTGAAAAACGAAATATCTTCCGTTCAAAACTGGAAAGAAGCTTTCTGAGAAACTGCTCTGTGTTCTGTTAATTCATCTCACAGAGTTACATCTTTCCCTTCAAGAAGCCTTTCGCTAAGGCTGTTCTTGTGGAATTGGCAAAGGGATATTTGGAAGTCCATACAGGGCTATGGTGAAAAAGGAAATATCTTCCGTTCAAAACTGGAAAGAAGCTTTCTGAGAAACTGCTCTCTGTTCTGAAAATTCATCTCACAAAGTAACATCTTTCCCTTCAAGAAGCCTTTCGCTAAGGCTGTTCTTGTGGAATTGGCAAAGGGATATTTCGAAGCCCTTAGAGGGCTATGGTGAAAAAGGAAATATCTTCCGTTCAAAACTGGAAAGAAGCTTTCTGAGAAACTGCTCTATGTTCTGTTAATTCATCTCACAGAGGTACATCTTTCCCTTCAAGAAGCCTTTCGCTAAGGCTGTTCTTGTTGAATTGGCAAAGGGATATTTGGAAGCCCATAGAGGGCTATGGTGAAAAAGGAAATATCTTCCGTTCAAAACTGGAAAGAAGCTTTCTGAGAAACTGCTCTGTGTTCTGTTAATTCATCTCACAGAGTTACATCGTTCCCTTCAAGTAGCCTTTCGCTAAGGCTGTTCTTGTGGAATTGGCAAAGGGATATTTGGAAGCCCATAGAGGGCTATGGTGAAAAAGGAAATATCTTCCGTTCAAAACTGGAAACAAGCTTTCTGAGAAACTGCTCTGTGTTCTGTTAATTCATCTCACATAGATACATCTTTCCCTTCAAGAAGCCTTTCGCTAAGGCTGTTCTGGTGGAATTGGCAAAGGGATATTTGGAAGCCCATAGAGGGCTATGGTGAAAAAGGAAATATCTTCCGTTCAAAACTGGAAAGAAGCTTTCTGAGGAACTGCTCTGTGTTCTGTTAATTCATCTCACAGAGTTACATCTTTCCCTTCAAGAAGCCTTCGTTAAGGCTGTTCTTGTGGAATTTTCAAAGGGATATTTGGAAGCCCATAGAGGGCTCTGGTGAAAAAGGAAATATCTTCCGGTCAAAACTGGAAAGAAGCTTTCTGATAAACTGCTCTGTGTTCTGGTAATTCATCTCACAGAGTTACATCTTTCCCTTCAAGAAGCCTTTCGCTAAGGATGGTCTTGTGGAATTGGCAAAGGGATATTTGGAAGCCCATAGAGGGCTACGGTGAAAAAGGAAATATCTTCCGTTCAAAACTGGACACAAGCTTTCTGAGAAACTGCTCTGTGTTCTGTTAATTCATCTCACAGAGTTACATCTTTCCGTTCAAGAAGGCTTTCGCTAAGGCTGTTCTTGTGGAATTGGCAACGGGATATTTGGAAACCCATAGAGGGCTATGGTGAAAAAGGAAATATCTTCCGTTCAAAACTGGAAAGAAACTTTCTGAGAAACTGCTCTGTGTTCTGTTAATTCATCTCACAGAGTTACATCTTTCCCTAAAGGAAGCCTTTCGCTAAGGCTGTTCTTGTGGAATTGGCAAAGGGATATTTGGAAGCCCATAGAGGGCTATGGTGAAAAAGGAAATATCTTCCGTTCAAAACTGGAAAGAAGCTTTCTGAGAAACTGCTCTGTGTTCTGTTAATTCATCTCACAGAGTTTCATCTTTCCCTTCAAGAAGCCTTTCGCTAAGGCTGTTCTTCTGGAATTGGCAAAGGGATATTTGGAAGCCCATAGAGGGCTTTGGTGAAAAAGGAAATATCTTACGTTCAAAACTGGAAAGAAGCTTTCTGAGAAAATGCTCTGTGTTCTGTTAATTCATCTCACAGAGTTTCATCTTTCCCTTCAAGAAGTCTTTCGCTAAGGCTGTTCTTGTGGAATTGGCAAAGGGATATTTGGAAACCCATAGAGGGCTATGGTGAAAAAGGAAATATCTACCGTTCAAAACTGGAAACAAGCTTTCTGAGAAACTGCTCTGTGTTCTGTTAATTCATCTCACAGAGTTACATCTTTCCCTTCAAGAAGCCTTTCGCTAAGGCTGTTCTTGTGGAATTGGCAAAGGGATATTTGGAAGCCCATAGAGGGTTATGGTGAAAAAGGAAATATCTTCCGTTCAAAACTGGAAAGAAGCTTTCTGATAAACTGCTCTGTGTTCTGTTAATTAATCTCACAGAGTTACATCTTTCCCTTCAAGAAGCCTTTGGCTAAGGCTGTTCTTGTGGAATTGGCAAAGGGATATTTGGAAGCCCATAGAGGGCTATGGTGAAAAACGAAATATCTTCCGTTCAAAACTGGAAAGAAGCTTTCTGAGAAACTGCTCTGTATTCTGTTAATTCATCTCACAGAGTTACATCTTTCCCTTCAAGAAGCCTTTCGCTAAGGCTGTTCTTGTGGAATTGGCAAAGGGATATTTGGAAGTCCATACAGGGCTATGGTGAAAAAGGAAATATCTTCCGTTCAAAACTGGAAAGAAGCTTTCTGAGAAACTGCTCTGTGTTCTGTTAATTCATCTCACAGAGATACATCTTTCCCTTCAAGAAGCCTTTCGCTAAGGCTGTTCTGGTGGAATTGGCAAAGGGATATTTGGAAGCCCATAGAGGGCTATGGTGAAAAAGGAAATATCTTCCGTTCAAAACTGGAAAGAAGCTTTCTGAGAAACTGCTCTGTGTTCTGTTAATTCATCTCACAGAGTTACATCTTTCCCTTCAAGAAGCCTTTCGCTAAGGCTGTTCTTGTGGAATTGGCAAAGGGATATTTCGAAGCCCATAGAGGTCTATGGTGAAAAAGGAAATATCTTCCGTTCAAAACTGGAAAGAAACTTTCTGAGAAACTGCTCTGTGTTCTGTTAATTCATCTCACAGAGTTACATCTTTCCCTTCAAGAAGCCTTTCGCTAAGGCTGTTCTTGTGGAATTGGCAAAGGGATATTTGGAAGCCCATAGAGGGCTATGGTGAAAAAGGAAATATCTTCCGTTCAAAACTGGAAAGAAGCTTTCTGAGAAACTGCTCTGTGTTCTGTTAATTCATCTCACAGAGTTACATCTTTCCCTTCAAGAAGCCTTTCGCTAAGGCTGTTCATGTGGAATTGGCAAAGGGATATTTGGAAGCCCATAGAGGGCTATGGTGAAAAAGGAAATATCTTCAGTTCAAAACTGGAAAGAAGCTTTCTGAGAAACTGCTCTGTGTTCTGTTAATTCATCTCACAGAGTTACATCTTTCCCTTCAAGAAGCCTTTCTCTAAGGCTGTTCTTGGGGATTGGCAATGGGATATTTGGAAACCCATAGAGGGCTATCATGAAAAAGGAAATATCTTCCGTTCAAAACTGGAAACAAGCTTTCTGAGAAACTGTTCTGTGTTCTGTTAATTCATCTCACAGAGTTACATCTTTCCCTTCAAGAAGCCTTTCGCTAAGACTGTTCTTGTGGAATTGGCAAAGGGATATTTGGAAGCCCATAGAGGGCTATGGTGAAAAAGGAAATATCTACCGTTCACAACTGGAAAGAAGCTTTCTGAGAAACTGCTCTGTGTTCTGTTAATTCATCTCACAGAGTTACATCTTTCCCTACAAGAAGCCTTTCGCTAAGGCTGTTCTTGTGGAATTGGCAAAGGGATATTTGGAAGCCCATAGAGGGCTATGGTGAAAAAGGAAATATCTTCCGTTCAAAACTGGAAAGAAGCTTTCTGAGAAACTGCTCTGTGTTCTGTTAATTCATCTCACAGAGGTACATTTTTCCCTACAAGAAGCCTTTCGCTAAGTCTGTTCTTGTGGAATTGGCCAAGGGATATTTGGAGGTCCATACAGGGCTATGGTGAAAAAGGAAATATCTTCCGTTCAAAACTGGAAAGAAGCTTTCTGAGAAACTGCTCTGTGTTCTGTAAATTCATCTCACAAAGTAACATCTTTCCCTTCAAGAAGCCTTTCGCTAAGGCTGTTCTTGTGGAACTGGCAAAGGGATATTTGGAAGCCCATAGAGGGCTATGGTGAAAAAGGAAATATCTTCCGTTCAAAACTGGAAAGAAGCTTTCTGAGAATCTACTCTGTGTTCTGTTAATTCATCTCACAGAGTTGCATCTTTCCCTTCAAGAAGTCTTTCGCTAAGGCTGTTCTTGTGGAATTGGCAAAGGGATATTTGGAAGCCCATAGAGGGCTATGGTGAAAAAGGAAATATCTACCGTTCACAACTGGAAAGAAGCTTTCTGAGAAACTGCTCTGTGTTCTGTTAATTCATCTCACAGAGTTACATCTTTCCCTTCAAGAAGCCTTTCGCTAAGGCTGTTCTTGTGGAATTGGTAAAGGGATATTTGGAAGCCCATAGAGGGCTATGGTGAAAAAGGAAATATCTTCCGTTCAAAACTTGAAACAAGCTTTCTGAGAAACTGCTCTGTGTTCTGTTAATTCATCTCACAGAGTTACATCTTTCCCTTCAAGAAGCCTTTCGCTAAGGCTGTTCTTGTGGAATTGGCAAAGGGATATTTCGAAGCCCATAGAGGGCTATGGTGAAAAAGGAAATATCTTCCGTTCAAAACTGGAAACAAGCTTTCTGAGAAACTGCTCTGTGTTCTGTTAATTAATCTCACAGAGTTACATCTTTCCCTTCAAGAAGCCTTTCGCTAAGGCTGTTCTTGTGGAATTGGTAAAGGGATATTTGGAAGCCCAAAGAGGGCAATGGTGAAAAAGGAAATATCTTCCGTTCAAAACTGGAAAGAAGCTTTCTGAGAAACTGCTCTGTGTTCTGTTAATTCATCTCACAGATTTACATCTTTCCCTTCAAGAAGCCTTTCGCTAAGGCTGTTCTTGTGGAATTGGCAAAGGGATATTTCGAAGCCCATAGAGGGCTATGGTGAAAAAGGAAATATCTTCCGTTCAAAACTGGAAACAAGCTTTCTGAGAAACTGCTCTGTGTTCTGTTAATTAATCTCACAGAGTTACATCTTTCCCTTCAAGAAGCCTTTCGCTAAGGCTGTTCTTGTGGAATTGGTAAAGGGATATTTGGAAGCCCAAAGAGGGCAATGGTGAAAAAGGAAATATCTTCCGTTGAAAACTGGAAAGAAGCTTTCTGAGAAACTGCTCTGTGTTCTGTTAATTCATCTCACAGATTTACATCTTTCCCTTCAAGAAGCCTTTCGCTAAGGCTGTTCTTGTGGAATTGGCAAAGGGATATTTGGAAGCCCCTAGAGGGCTATGGTGAAAAAGGAAATATCTTCCGTTCAAAACTGGAAAGAAGCTTTCTGAGAAACTGCTCTGTGTTCTGTTAATTCATCTCACAGAGTTACATCTTTCCCTTCAAGAAGCCTTTCGCTAAGGCTTTTCTTGTGGAATTGGCAAAGGGATATTTGGAAGTCCATAGAGGGCTATGGTGAAAAAGGAAATATCTTCCGTACAAAACTGGAAAGAAGCTTTCTGAGAAACTGCTCTGTGTTCTGTTAATTCAACTCACAGAGTTACATCTTTCCCTTCAAGAAGCCTTTCGCTAAGGCTGTTCTTGTGGAATTGGTAAAGGGATATTTGGAAGCCCAAAGAGGGCAATGGTGAAAAAGGAAATATCTTCCGTTCAAAACTGGAAAGAAGCTTTCTGAGAAACTGCCCTGTGTTCTGTTAATTCATCTCACAGATTTACATCTTTCCCTTCAAGAAGCCTTTCGCTAAGGCTGTTCTTGTGGAATTGGCAAAGGGATATTTCGAAGCCCATAGAGGGCTATGGTGAAAAAGGAAATATCTTCCGTTCAAAACTGGAAACAAGCTTTCTGAGAAACTGCTCTGTGTTCTGTTAATTCATCTCACAGAGTTACATCTTTCCCTTCAAGAAGCCTTTCGCTAAGGCTGTTCTTGTGGAATTGGTAAAGGGATATTTGGAAGCCCAAAGAGGGCAATGGTGAAAAAGGAAATATCTTCCGTTCAAAACTGGAAAGAAGCTTTCTGAGAAACTGCTCTGTGTTCTGTTAATTCATCTCACAGATTTACATCTTTCCCTTCAAGAAGCCTTTCGCTAAGGCTGTTCTTGTGGAATTGGCAAAGGGATATTTGGAAGCCCCTAGAGGGCTTTGGTGAAAAAGGAAATATCTTCCGTTCAAAACTGGAAAGAAGCTTTCTGAGAAACTGCTCTGTGTTCTGTTAATTCATCTCACAGAGTTACATCTTTCCCTTCAAGAAGCCTTTCGCTAAGGCTTTTCTTGTGGAATTGGCAAAGGGATATTTGGAAGTCCATAGAGGGCTATGGTGAAAAAGGAAATATCTTCCGTACAAAACTGGAAAGAAGCTTTCTGAGAAACTGCTCTGTGTTCTGTTAATTCAACTCACAGAGTTACATCTTTCCCTTCAAGAAGCCTTTCGCTAAGGCTGTTCTTGTGGAATTGGCAAAGGGATATTTGGAAGCCCATAGAGGGCTATGGTGAAAAAGGAAATATCTTCCGTTCAAAACTGGAAAGAAGCTTTCTGAGAAACTGCTCTATGTTCTGTTAATTCATCTCACAGAGTTACATCTTTCCCTTCAAGAAGCCTTTCACTAAGGCTGTTCTTGTGGAATTGGCAAAGGGATATTTGGAAGCCCATAGAGGGCTATGGTGAAAAAGGAAATATCTTCCGTTCAAAACTGGAAAGAAACTTTCTGAGAAACTGCTCTGTGTTCTGTTAATTCATCTCACAGTGTTACATCTTTCCCTTCAAGAAGCCTTTCGCTAAGGCTGTTCTTGTGGAATTGGCAAAGGGATATTTGGAAGACCATAGAGGGCTACGGTGAAAAAGGAAATATCTACCGTTCACAACTGGAAAGAAGCTTTCTGAGAAACTGCTCTGTGTTCTGTTAATTCATCTCACAGAGTTACATCTTTCCCTTCAAGAAGCCTTTCGCTAAGGCTGTTCTTGTGGAATTGGCAAAGGGATATTTGGAAGCCCATATAGGACTATGGTGAAAAAGGAAATATCTTCCGTTCAAAACTGGAAAGAAGCTTTCTGAGAAACTGCTCTGTGTTCTGTTAATTCATCCCACAGAGTTACATCTTTCCCTTCAAGAAGCCTTTCGCTAAGGCTGTTCTTGTGGAATTGGCAAAGGGATATTTGGAAGCCCATAGAGGGCTATGGTGAAGAAGGAAATATCTTCCGTCCAAAACTGGAAAGAAGCTTTCTGAGAAACTGCTCTGTGTTCTGTTAATTCATCTCACAGAGTTACATCTTTCCCTTCAAGAAGCCTTTCGCTAAGACTGTTCTTGTGGAATTGGCAAAGGGATATTTGGAAGCCCATAGAGGGCTATGGTGAAAAAGGAAATATCTTCCGTTCAAAACTGGAAAGAAGCTTTCTGAGAAACTGCTCTATGTTCTGTTAATTCATCTCACAGAGTTACATCTTTCCCTTCAAGAAGCCTTTCGCTAAGGCTGTTCTTGTGGAACTGGCAAAGGGATATTTGGAAGCCCATAGAGGGCTATGGTGAAAAAGGAAATATCTTCCGTTCAAAACTGGAAACAAGCTTTCTGAGAAACTGCTCTGTGTTCTGTTAATTCATCTCACAGAGTTACATCTTTCCCTTCAAGAAGACTTTCGCTAAGGCTGTTCTTGTGGAATTGGCAAAGGGATATTTGGAAGCCCATAGAGGGCTATGGTGAAAAAGGAAATATCTTCCGTTCAAAACTTGAAACAAGCTTTCTGAGAAACTGCTCTGTGTTCTGTTAATTCATCTCCCAGAGTTACATCTTTCCCTTCAAGAAGACTTTCGCTAAGGCTGTTCTTGTGGAATTGGCAAAGGGATATTTCGAAGCCCATAGAGGGCTATGGTGAAAAAGGAAATATCTTCCGTTCAAAACTGGAAAGAAGCTTTCTGAGAAACTGCTCTGTGTTCTGTTAATTCATCTCACAGAGTTACATCTTTCCCTTCAAGAAGCCTTTCGCTAAGGCTGTTCTTGTGGAATTGGTAAAGGGATATTTGGAAGCCCAAAGAGGGCAATGGTGAAAAAGGAAATATCTTCCGTTCAAAACTGGAAAGAAGCTTTCTGAGAAACTGCTCTGTGTTCTGTTAATTCATCTCACAGATTTACATCTTTCCCTTCAAAAGCCTTTCGCTAAGACTGTTCTTGTGGAATTGGCAAAGGGATATTTGGAAGCCCATAAAGGACTATGGTGAAAAAGGAAATATCTTCCGTTCAAAACTGGAAAGAAGCTTTCTGAGAAACTGCTCTGTGTTCTCTTAATTCATCTCACAGAGTTACATCTTTCCCTTCAAGAAGCCTTTCGCTAAGGCTGTTCTTGTGGAATTGGCAAAGTGATATTTGGAAGCCCATAGAGGGCTATGGTGAAAAAGGAAATAGCTTCCGTTCAAAACTGGAAAGAAGCTTTCTGAGAAACTGCTCTGTGTTCTGTTAATTAATCTCACAGAGTTACATCTTTCCCTTCAAGAAGCCTTTCGCTAAGGCTGTTCTTGTGGAATTGGCAAAGGGATATTTGGAAGCCCCTAGAGGGCTATGGTGAAAAAGGAAATATCTTCCGTTCAAAACTGGAAACAAGCTTTCTGAGAAACTGCTCTGTGTTCTGTTAATTCATCTCACAGAGTTACATCTTTCCCTTCAAGAAGCCTTTCGCTAAGGCTGTTCTTGTGGAATTGGCAAAGGGATATTTGGAAGCCCCTAGAGGGCTATTGTGAAAAAGGAAATATCTTCCGTTCAAAACTGGAAACAAGCTTTCTGAGAAACTGCTCTGTGTTCTGTTAATTCATCTCACAGAGTTACATCTTTCCCTTCAAGAAGCCTTTCGCTAAGTCTGTTCTTGTGGAATTGGCAATGGGATATTTGGAAGCCCATAGAGGGCTATGGTGAAAAAGGAAATATCTTCCGTTCAAAACTGGAAAGAAGCTTTCTGAGAAACTGCTCTGTGTTCTGTTAATTCATCTCACAGTGTTACATCTTTCCCTTCAAGAAGCCTTTCGCTAAGGCTGATCTTGTGGAATTGCCAAAGGGATATTTGGAAGCCCATAGAGGGCTATGGTGAAAAAGGAAATATCTTCCGTTCAAAACTGGAAAGAAGCTTTCTGAGAAACTGCTCTGTGTTCTGTTAATTCATCTCACAGAGTTACATCTTTCCCTTCAAGAAGCCTTTCGCTAAGGCTGTTCTTGTTGAATTGGCAAAGGGATATTTGGAAGCCCATAGAGGGCTATGGTGAAAAAGGAAATATCTTCCGTTCAAAACTGGAAAGAAGCTTTCTGAGAAACTGCTCTGTGTTCTGTTAATTCATCTCACAGAGGTACATTTTTCCCTACAAGAAGCCTTTCGCTAAGGCTGTTCTTGTTGAATTGGCAAAGGGATATTTCGAAGCCCATAGAGGGCTATGGTGAAAAAGGAAATATCTTCCGTTCAAAACTGGAAAGAAGCTTTCTGAGAAACTGCTCTGTGTTCTGTTAATTCATCTCACAGAGTTACATCTTTCCCTTCAAGAAGCCTTTCGTAAGGCTGTTCTTGTGGAATTGGCAATGGGATATTTGGAAGCCCATAGAGGGGTATGGAGAAAAAGGAAATATCTTCCGTTCAAAACTGGAAAGAAGCTTTCTGAGAAACTGCTCTGTGTTCTGTTAATTCATCTCACAGAGTTACATCTTTCCCTTCAAGAAGCCTTTCGCTAAGGCTGTTCTTGTGGAATTGGCAAACGGATATTGGGAAGCCCATAGAGGGCTACGGTGAAAAAGGAAATAGCTTCCGTTCAAAACTGGAAAGAAGCTTTCTGAGAAACTGCTCTGTGTTCTGCTAATTCATCTCACAGAGTTACATCTTTCCCTTCAAGAAGCCTTTCGCTAAGGCTGTTCTTGTGGAATTGGCAAAGGGATATTTGGAGGCCCAGTGAGGGCTATGGTGTAAAAGGAAATATCTTCCGTTCAAAACTGGAAAGAAGCTTTCTGAGAAACTGCTCTGTGTTCTGTAAATTCATCTCACAGAGATACATCTTTCCCTTCAAGAAGCCTTTCGCTAAGGCTGTTCTTCTGGAATTGGTAAAGGGATATTTCGAAGCCCTTAGAGGGCTATGGTGAAAAAGGAAATATCTTCCGTTCAAAACTGGAAAGAAGCTTTCTGAGAATCTGCTCTGTGTTCTGTTAATTCATCTCACAGAATTACATGTTTCCCTTCAAGAAGCCTTTAGCTAAGGCTGTTCTTGTGGAATTGGTAAAGGGATATTTGGAAGCCCAAAGAGGGCTATGGTGAAAAAGGAAATATCTTCCGTTGAAAACTGGAAACAAGCTTTCTGAGAAACTGCTCTGTGTTCTGTTTATTCATCTCACAGAGTTACATCCTTCCCTTCAAGAAGCCTTTCGCTAAGGCTGTTCTTGTGGAATTGGCAAAGGGATATTTGGAAGCCCATAGAGGCCTATGATGAAAAAGGAAATATCATCCGTTCACAACTGGAAAGAAGCTTTCTGAGAAACTGCTCTGTGTACTGTTAATTCATCTCACAGAATTACATCTTTCCCTTCAAGAAGCCTTTCGCTAAGGCTGTTCTTGTGGAATTGGCAAAGGGATATTTGGAAGCCATAGAGGGCTATGGTGAAAAAGGAAGTATCTTCCGTTCAAAACTGGAAAGAAGCTTTCTGAGAAACTGCTCTGTGTTCTGTTAATTCATCTCACAGAGTTACATCTTTCCCTTCAAGAAGTCTTTCGCTAAGGCTGTTCTTGTGGAATTGGCAAAGGGATATTTGGAAGCCCATAGAGGGCTATAGTGAAAAAGGAAATATTTTCCGTTCAAAACTGGAAACAAGCTTTCTAAGAAACTGCTCTGTGTTCTGTTAATTCATCTCACAGCGTTACATCTTTCCTTTCAAGAAGCCTTTCGCTAAGGCTGTTCTTGTGGAATTGGCAAAGGGATATATGGAAGCCCATAGAGGGCTATGGTGAAAAAGGAAATATCTTCCCTTCACAACTGGAAAGAAGCTTTCTGAGAAACTGCTCTGTGTACTGTTAATTCATCTCACAGAGTTACATCTTTCCCTTAAAGAAGCCTTTCGCTAAGGCTGTTCTTGTGGAATTGGCAAAGGGATATTTGGAAGCCCATAGAGGGCTATGGTGAAAAAGGAAATATCTACAGTTCAAAACTGGAAAGAAGCTTTCTGAGAAACTGCTCTGTGTTCTGTTAATTCATCTCCCAGAGTTACATCTTTCCCTTCAAGAAGCCTTTCGCTAAGGCGGTTCTTGTGGAATTGGCAAAGGGATATTTGGAGGCCCATAGAGGCCTATGGTGAAAAAGGAATTATCTTCCGTTCAAAACTGGAAAGAAGCTTTCTGAGAAACTGCTCTGTGTTCTGTTAATTCATCTCACAGAGTTACATGTTTCCCTTCAAGGAGCCTTTCGCTAAGGCTGTTCTTGTGGAATTGGCAAAGGGATATTTGGAAGCCCATAGAGGGCTATGGTGAAAATGGAAATATCTTCCGTTCAAAACTGGAAAGAAGCTTTCTGAGAAACTGCTCTGTGTTCTGTTAATTCATCTCACAGAGTTACATCTTTCCCTTCAAGAAGCCTTTCGCTAAGGCTGTTCTTGTGGAATTGGCAAAGGGATATTTGGAAGCCCATAGAGGGCTATGGTGAAAAAGGAAATATCTTCCGTTCAAAACTGGAAAGAAGCTTTCTGAGAAACTGCTCTGTGTTCTGTTAATTCATCTCACAGAGTTACATCTTTCCCTTCAAGAAGCCTTTCGCTAAGGCTGTTCTTGTGAAATTGGCAAAGGGATATTTCGAAGCCCATAGATGGCTATGGTGAAAAAGGAAATATCATCCGTTGAAAACTGGAAAGAAGCTTTCTGAGAAACTGCTCTGTGTTCTGTTAATTCATCTCACAGAGTTACATCTTTCCCTTCAAGAAGCCTTTCGCTAAGGCTGTTCTTGTGGAATTGGCAAAGGGATATTTGGAAGCCCATAGAGGGCTATGGTGAAAAAGGAAATATCTTCCGTTCAAAACTGGAAAGAAGCTTTCTGAGAAACTGCTCTGTGTTCTGTTAATTCATCTCACAGAGTTACATCTTTCCCTTCAATAAGCCTTTCGCTAAGGCTGTTCTTGTGGAATTGGCAAAGGGATATTTGGAAGCCCATAGAGGGTTATGGTGAAAAAGGAAATATCTTCCGTTCAAAACTGGAAAGAAGCTTTCTGAGAAACTGCTCTGTGTTCTGTTAATTCATCTCACAGAGTTACATCTTTCCCTTCAAGAAGCCTTTCGCTAAGGCTGTTCTTGTGGAATTGGCAAAGGGATATTTGGAAGCCCATAGAGGGCTATGGTAAAAAGGAAATATCTTCCGTTGAAAACTGGAAAGAAGCTTTCTGAGAAACTGCTCTGTGTTCTGTAAATTCATCTCACAGAGTTACATCTTTCCCTTCAAGAAGCGTTTCGCTAAGGCTGCTCTTGTGGAATTGGTAAAGAGATATTTGGAAGCCCAAAGAGGGCTATGGTGAAAAAGGAAATATCTTCCGTTGAAAACTGGAAACAAGCTTTCTGAGAAACTGCTCTGTGTTCTGTTTATTCATCTCACAGAGTTACATCTTTCCCTTCAAGAAACCTTTCGCTAAGGCTTTTCTTGTGGAATTGGCAAAGGGATATTTGGAAGCCCTTAGAGGGCTATGGTGAAAAAGGAAATATCTTCCGTTCAAAACTGGAAAGAAGCTTTCTGAGAAACTGCTCTGTGTTCTGTTAATTCATCTCAAAGATTTACATCTTTCCCTTCAAGAATCCTTTCGCTAAGGCTGTTCTTGTGGAATTGGCAAAGGGATATTTGGAAGCCCATAGAGGGCTATGGTGAAAAAGGAAATATCTTCCGTTCAAAACTGGAAAGAAGCTTTCTGAGAAACTGCTCTGTGTTCTGTTAATTCATCTCACAGAGTTACATCTTTCCTTTCAAGAAGCCTTTCGCTAAGGCTGTTCTTGTGGAATTGGCAAAGGGATATTTCGAAGCCCGTAGAGGGCTATGGTGAAAAAGGAAATATCATCCGTTCTAAACTGGAAAGAAGCTTTCTGAGAAACTGCTCTGTGTTCTGTTAATTCATCTCACAGAGTTACATCTTTCCCTTCAAGAAGCCTTTCGCTAAGGCTGTTCTTGTGGAATTGGCAAAGGGATATTTGGAAGCCCATAGAGGGCTATGGTGAAAAAGGAAGTATCTTCCGTTCAAAACTGGAAAGAAGCTTTCTGAGAAACTGCTCTGTGTTCTGTTAATTCATCTCACAGAGTTACATCTTTCCCTTCAAGAAGCCTTTCGCTAAGGCTGTTCTTGTGGAATTGGCAAAGGGATATTTGGAAGCCCATAGAGGCCTATGGTAAAAAGGAAATATCTTCCTTTGAAAACTGGAAAGAAGCTTTCTGAGAAACTGCTCTGTGTTCTGTAAATTCATCTCACAGAGTTACATCTTTCCCTTCAAGAAGCCTTTCGCTAAGGCTGTTCTTGTGGAATTGGCAAAGGGATATTTGGAAGCCCATAGAGGGCTATGGTGAAAAAGGAAATATCTTCCGTTCACAACTGGAAAGAAGCTTTCTGAGAAACTGCTCTGTATACTGTTAATTCAT
The DNA here is from genome assembly GCF_047675955.1 of Chlorocebus sabaeus. Classification (NCBI taxonomy): domain Eukaryota; kingdom Metazoa; phylum Chordata; class Mammalia; order Primates; family Cercopithecidae; genus Chlorocebus; species Chlorocebus sabaeus. Next base: position 2,539,245 of record NW_027327925.1, on the reverse strand, counting down.
CTCACAGAATTACATCTTTCCCTTCAAGAAGCCTTTCGCTAAGGCTGTTCTTCTTGAATTGGTAAAGGGATATTTCAAAGCCCATAGAGGGCTATGGTGAAAAAGGAAATAACTTCCGTTCAAAACTGGAAAGAATCTTTCTGAGAAACTGCTCTGTTTTCTGTTAATTCATCTCACAGAGTTACATCTTTCCCTTCAAGAAGCCTTTCGCTAAGGCTGTTCTTGTGAAATTGGTAAAGGGATATATGGAAGCCCAAAGAGGGCTATGGTGAAAAAGGAAATATCTTCCGTTGAAAACTGGAAAAATGCTTTCTGAGAAACTGCTCTGTGTTCTGTTTATTCATCTCACAGAGTTACATCTTTCCCTTCAAGAAGCCTTTCGCTAAGTCTGTTCTTGTGGAATTGGCAAAGGGATATTTGGAAGCCCATAGAGGGCTATGGTGAAAAAGGAAATATCTACCGTTCACAACTGGAAAGAAGCTTTCTGAGAAACTGCTCTGTGTTCTGTTAATTCATCTCACAGAGTTACATCTTTCCCTACAAGAAGCCTTTCGCTAAGGCTGTTCTTGTGGAATTGGCAAAGGGATATTTGGAAGCCCATAGAGGGCTATGGTGAAAAAGGAAATATCTTCCGTTCAAAACTGGAAAGAAGCTTTCTGAGAAACTGCTCTGTGTTCTGTTAATTCATCTCACAGAGGTACATTTTTCCCTACAAGAAGCCTTTCGCTAAGGCTGTTCTTGTTGAATTGGCAAAGGGATATTTCGAAGCCCATAGAGGGCTATGGTGAAAAAGGAAATATCTTCCGTTCAAAACTGGAAAGAAACTTTCTGAGAAACTTTTCTGTGTTCTGTTAATTCATCTCACAGAGTTACATCTTTCCCTTCAAGAAGCCTTTCGCTAAGGCAGTTCTTGTGGAATTGGTAAAGGGATATTTGGAAGCCCATAGAGGGCAATGGTGAAAAAGGAAATATCTTCCGTTCAAAACTGGAAAGAAGCTTTCTGAGAAACTGCTCTGTGTTCTGTTAATTCATCCCACAGAGTTACATCTTTCCCTTCAAGAAGCCTTTCGCTAAGGCTGTTCTTGTGGAATTGGCAAAGGGATATTTGGAAGCCCCTAGAGGGCTATTGTGAAAAAGGAAATATCTTCCGTTCAAAACTGGAAACAAGCTTTCTGAGAAACTGCTCTGTGTTCTGTTAATTCATCTCACAGAGTTACATCTTTCCCTTCAAGAAGCCTTTCGCTAAGTCTGTTCTTGTGGAATTGGCAATGGGATATTTGGAAGCCCATAGAGGGCTATGGTGAAAAAGTAAATATCTTCCGTTCAAAACTGGAAAGAAGCTTTCTGAGAAACTGCTCTGTGTTCTGTTAATTCATCTCACAGTGTTACATCTTTCCCTTCAAGAAGCCTTTCGCTAAGGCTGATCTTGTGGAATTGCCAAAGGGATATTTGGAAGCCCATAGAGGGCTATGGTGAAAAAGGAAATATCTTCCGTTCAAAACTGGAAAGAAGCTTTCTGAGAAACTGCTCTGTGTTCTGTTAATTCATCTCACAGAGTTACATCTTTCCCTTCAAGAAGCCTTTCGCTAAGGCTGTTCTTGTTGAATTGGCAAAGGGATATTTGGAAGCCCATAGAGGGCTATGGTGAAAAAGGAAATATCTTCCGTTCAAAACTGGAAAGAAGCTTTCTGAGAAACTGCTCTGTGTTCTGTTAATTCATCTCACAGAGGTACATTTTTCCCTACAAGAAGCCTTTCGCTAAGGCTGTTCTTGTTGAATTGGCAAAGGGATATTTCGAAGCCCATAGAGGGCTATGGTGAAAAAGGAAATATCTTCCGTTGAAAACTGGAAACAAGCTTTCTGAGAAACTGCTCTGTGTTCTGTTTATTCATCTCACAGAGTTACATCTTTCCCTTCAAGAAACCTTTCGCTAAGGCTTTTCTTGTGGAATTGGCAAAGGGATATTTGGAAGCCCTTAGAGGGCTATGGTGAAAAAGGAAATATCTTCCGTTCAAAACTGGAAAGAAGCTTTCTGAGAAACTGCTCTGTGTTCTGTTAATTCATCTCAAAGATTTACATCTTTCCCTTCAAGAATCCTTTCGCTAAGGCTGTTCTTGTGGAATTGGCAAAGGGATATTTGGAAGCCCATAGAGGGCTATGGTGAAAAAGGAAATATCTTCCGTTCAAAACTGGAAAGAAGCTTTCTGAGAAACTGCTCTGTGTTCTGTTAATTCATCTCACAGAGTTACATCTTTCCTTTCAAGAAGCCTTTCGCTAAGGCTGTTCTTGTGGAATTGGCAAAGGGATATTTCGAAGCCCGTAGAGGGCTATGGTGAAAAAGGAAATATCATCCGTTCTAAACTGGAAAGAAGCTTTCTGAGAAACTGCTCTGTGTTCTGTTAATTCATCTCACAGAGTTACATCTTTCCCTTCAAGAAGCCTTTCGCTAAGGCTGTTCTTGTGGAATTGGCAAAGGGATATTTGGAAGCCCATAGAGGGCTATGGTGAAAAAGGAAGTATCTTCCGTTCAAAACTGGAAAGAAGCTTTCTGAGAAACTGCTCTGTGTTCTGTTAATTCATCTCACAGAGTTACATCTTTCCCTTCAAGAAGCCTTTCGCTAAGGCTGTTCTTGTGGAATTGGCAAAGGGATATTTGGAAGCCCATAGAGGGCTATGGTGAAATAGGAAATATCTTCCGTTCAAAACTGGAAAGAAGCTTTCTGAGAAACTGCTCTGTGTTCTGTTAATTCATCTCACAGAGTTACATCTTTCCCTTCAAGAAGCCTTTCGCTAAGGCTGTTCTTGTGGAATTGGCAAAGGGATATTTGGAAGCCCATAGAGGCCTATGGTAAAAAGGAAATATCTTCCTTTGAAAACTGGAAAGAAGCTTTCTGAGAAACTGCTCTGTGTTCTGTAAATTCATCTCACAGAGTTACATCTTTCCCTTCAAGAAGCCTTTCGCTAAGGCTGTTCTTGTGGAATTGGCAAAGGGATATTTGGAAGCCCATAGAGGGCTATGGTGAAAAAGGAAATATCTTCCGTTCACAACTGGAAAGAAGCTTTCTGAGAAACTGCTCTGTATACTGTTAATTCATCTCACAGAATTACATCTTTCCCTTCAAGAAGCCTTTCGCTAAGGCTGTTCTTCTTGAATTGGTAAAGGGATATTTCAAAGCCCATAGAGGGCTATGGTGAAAAAGGAAATAACTTCCGTTCAAAACTGGAAAGAATCTTTCTGAGAAACTGCTCTGTTTTCTGTTAATTCATCTCACAGAGTTACATCTTTCCCTTCAAGAAGCCTTTCGCTAAGGCTGTTCTTGTGAAATTGGTAAAGGGATATATGGAAGCCCAAAGAGGGCTATGGTGAAAAAGGAAATATCTTCCGTTGAAAACTGGAAAAATGCTTTCTGAGAAACTGCTCTGTGTTCTGTTTATTCATCTCACAGAGTTACATCTTTCCCTTCAAGAAGCCTTTCGCTAAGTCTGTTCTTGTGGAATTGGCAAAGGGATATTTGGAAGCCCATAGAGGGCTATGGTGAAAAAGGAAATATCTACCGTTCACAACTGGAAAGAAGCTTTCTGAGAAACTGCTCTGTGTTCTGTTAATTCATCTCACAGAGTTACATCTTTCCCTACAAGAAGCCTTTCGCTAAGGCTGTTCTTGTGGAATTGGCAAAGGGATATTTGGAAGCCCATAGAGGGCTATGGTGAAAAAGGAAATATCTTCCGTTCAAAACTGGAAAGAAGCTTTCTGAGAAACTGCTCTGTGTTCTGTTAATTCATCTCACAGAGGTACATTTTTCCCTACAAGAAGCCTTTCGCTAAGGCTGTTCTTGTTGAATTGGCAAAGGGATATTTCGAAGCCCATAGAGGGCTATGGTGAAAAAGGAAATATCTTCCGTTCAAAACTGGAAAGAAACTTTCTGAGAAACTTTTCTGTGTTCTGTTAATTCATCTCACAGAGTTACATCTTTCCCTTCAAGAAGCCTTTCGCTAAGGCAGTTCTTGTGGAATTGGTAAAGGGATATTTGGAAGCCCATAGAGGGCAATGGTGAAAAAGGAAATATCTTCCGTTCAAAACTGGAAAGAAGCTTTCTGAGAAACTGCTCTGTGTTCTGTTAATTCATCCCACAGAGTTACATCTTTCCCTTCAAGAAGCCTTTCGCTAAGGCTGTTCTTGTGGAATTGGCAAAGGGATATTTGGAAGCCCCTAGAGGGCTATTGTGAAAAAGGAAATATCTTCCGTTCAAAACTGGAAACAAGCTTTCTGAGAAACTGCTCTGTGTTCTGTTAATTCATCTCACAGAGTTACATCTTTCCCTTCAAGAAGCCTTTCGCTAAGTCTGTTCTTGTGGAATTGGCAATGGGATATTTGGAAGCCCATAGAGGGCTATGGTGAAAAAGTAAATATCTTCCGTTCAAAACTGGAAAGAAGCTTTCTGAGAAACTGCTCTGTGTTCTGTTAATTCATCTCACAGTGTTACATCTTTCCCTTCAAGAAGCCTTTCGCTAAGGCTGATCTTGTGGAATTGCCAAAGGGATATTTGGAAGCCCATAGAGGGCTATGGTGAAAAAGGAAATATCTTCCGTTCAAAACTGGAAAGAAGCTTTCTGAGAAACTGCTCTGTGTTCTGTTAATTCATCTCACAGAGTTACATCTTTCCCTTCAAGAAGCCTTTCGCTAAGGCTGTTCTTGTTGAATTGGCAAAGGGATATTTGGAAGCCCATAGAGGGCTATGGTGAAAAAGGAAATATCTTCCGTTCAAAACTGGAAAGAAGCTTTCTGAGAAACTGCTCTGTGTTCTGTTAATTCATCTCACAGAGGTACATTTTTCCCTACAAGAAGCCTTTCGCTAAGGCTGTTCTTGTTGAATTGGCAAAGGGATATTTCGAAGCCCATAGAGGGCTATGGTGAAAAAGGAAATATCTTCCGTTCAAAACTGGAAAGAAGCTTTCTGAGAAACTGCTCTGTGTTCTGTTAATTCATCTCAGAGAGTTACATCTTTCCCTTCAAGAAGCCTTTCGTAAGGCTGTTCTTGTGGAATTGGCAATGGGATATTTGGAAGCCCATAGAGGGGTATGGAGAAAAAGGAAATATCTTCCGTTCAAAACTGGAAAGAAGCTTTCTGAGAAACTGCTCTGTGTTCTGTTAATTCATCTCACAGAGTTACATCTTTCCCTTCAAGAAGCCTTTCGCTAAGGCTGTTCTTGTGGAATTGGCAAACGGATATTGGGAAGCCCATAGAGGGCTACGGTGAAAAAGGAAATAGCTTCCGTTCAAAACTGGAAAGAAGCTTTCTGAGAAACTGCTCTGTGTTCTGTTAATTCATCTCACAGAGTTACATCTTTCCCTTCAAGAAGCCTTTCGCTAAGGCTGTTCTTGTGGAATTGGCAAAGGGATATTTGGAGGCCCAGAGAGGGCTATGGTGTAAAAGGAAATATCTTCCGTTCAAAACTGGAAAGAAGCTTTCTGAGAAACTGCTCTGTGTTCTGTAAATTCATCTCACAGAGATACATCTTTCCCTTCAAGAAGCCTTTCGCTAAGGCTGTTCTTCTGGAATTGGTAAAGGGATATTTCGAAGCCCTTAGAGGGCTATGGTGAAAAAGGAAATATCTTCCGTTCAAAACTGGAAAGAAGCTTTCTGAGAATCTGCTCTGTGTTCTGTTAATTCATCTCACAGAATTGCATGTTTCCCTTCAAGAAGTCTTTAGCTAAGGGTGTTCTTGTGGAATTGGTAAAGGGATATTTGGAAGCCCAAAGAGGGCTATGGTGAAAAAGGAAATATCTTCCGTTGAAAACTGGAAACAAGCTTTCTGAGAAACTGCTCTGTGTTCTGTTTATTCATCTCACAGAGTTACATCCTTCCCTTCAAGAAGCCTTTCGCTAAGGCTGTTCTTGTGGAATTGGCAAAGGGATATTTGGAAGCCCATAGAGGCCTATGGTGAAAAAGGAAATATCATCCGTTCACAACTGGAAAGAAGCTTTCTGAGAAACTGCTCTGTGTACTGTTAATTCATCTCACAGAATTACATCTTTCCCTTCAAGAAGCCTTTCGCTAAGGCTGTTCTTGTGGAATTGGCAAAGGGATATTTGGAAGCCATAGAGGGCTATGGTGAAAAAGGAAGTATCTTCCGTTCAAAACTGGAAAGAAGCTTTCTGAGAAACTGCTCTGTGTTCTGTTAATTCATCTCACAGAGTTACATCTTTCCCTTCAAGAAGTCTTTCGCTAAGGCTGTTCTTGTGGAATTGGCAAAGGGATATTTGGAAGCCCATAGAGGGCTATAGTGAAAAAGGAAATATTTTCCGTTCAAAACTGGAAACAAGCTTTCTAAGAAACTGCTCTGTGTTCTGTTAATTCATCTCACAGCGTTACATCTTTCCTTTCAAGAAGCCTTTCGCTAAGGCTGTTCTTGTGGAATTGGCAAAGGGATATATGGAAGCCCATAGAGGGCTATGGTGAAAAAGGAAATATCTTCCCTTCACAACTGGAAAGAAGCTTTCTGAGAAACTGCTCTGTGTACTGTTAATTCATCTCACAGAGTTACATCTTTCCCTTAAAGAAGCCTTTCGCTAAGGCTGTTCTTGTGGAATTGGCAAAGGGATATTTGGAAGCCCATAGAGGGCTATGGTGAAAAAGGAAATATCTACAGTTCAAAACTGGAAAGAAGCTTTCTGAGAAACTGCTCTGTGTTCTGTTAATTCATCTCCCAGAGTTACATCTTTCCCTTCAATAAGCCTTTCGCTAAGGCGGTTCTTGTGGAATTGGCAAAGGGATATTTGGAGGCCCATAGAGGCCTATGGTGAAAAAGGAAATATCTTCCGTTCAAAACTGGAAAGAAGCTTTCTGAGAAACTGCTCTGTGTTCTGTTAATTCATCTCACAGAGTTACATGTTTCCCTTCAAGGAGCCTTTCGCTAAGGCTGTTCTTGTGGAATTGGCAAAGGGATATTTGGAAGCCCATAGAGGGCTATGGTGAAAAAGGAAATATCTTCCGTTCAAAACTGGAAAGAAGCTTTCTGAGAAACTGCTCTGTGTTCTGTTAATTCATCTCACAGAGTTACATCTTTCCCTTCAAGAAGCCTTTCGCTAAGGCTGTTCTTGTGGAATTGGCAAAGGGATATTTGGAAGCCCATAGAGGGCTATGGTGAAAAAGGAAATATCTTCCGTTCAAAACTGGAAAGAAGCTTTCTGAGAAACTGCTCTGTGTTCTGTTAATTCATCTCACAGAGTTACATCTTTCCCTTCAAGAAGCCTTTCGCTAAGGCTGTTCTTGTGAAATTGCCAAAGGGATATTTCGAAGCCCATAGATGGCTATGGTGTAAAAGGAAATATCATCCGTTCAAAACTGGAAAGAAGCTTTCTGAGAAACTGCTCTGTGTTCTGTTAATTCATCTCACAGAGTTACATCTTTCCCTTCAAGAAGCCTTTCGCTAAGGCTGTTCTTGTGGAATTGGCAAAGGGATATTTGGAAGCCCATAGAGGGCTATGGTGAAAAAGGAAGTATCTTCCGTTCAAAACTGGAAAGAAGCTTTCTGAGAAACTGCTCTGTGTTCTGTTTATTCATCTCACAGAGTTACATCTTTCCCTTCAATAAGCCTTTCGCTAAGGCTGTTCTTGTGGAATTGGCAAAGGGATATTTGGAAGCCCATAGAGGGCTATGGTGAAAAAGGAAATATCTTCCGTTCAAAACTGGAAAGAAGCTTTCTGAGAAACTGCTCTGTGTTCTGTTAATTCATCTCACAGAGTTACATCTTTCCCTTCAAGAAGCCTTTCGCTAAGGCTGTTCTTGTGGAATTGGCAAAGGGATATTTGGAAGCCCATAGAGGGCTATGGTAAAAAGGAAATATCTTCCGTTGAAAACTGGAAAGAAGCTTTCTGAGAAACTGCTCTGTGTTCTGTAAATTCATCTCACAGAGTTACATCTTTCCCTTCAAGAAGCGTTTCGCTAAGGCTGTTCTTGTGAAATTGGTAAAGAGATATTTGGAAGCCCAAAGAGGGCTATGGTGAAAAAGGAAATATCTTCCGTTGAAAACTGGAAACAAGCTTTCTGAGAAACTGCTCTGTGTTCTGTTTATTCATCTCACAGAGTTACATCTTTCCCTTCAAGAAACCTTTCGCTAAGGCTTTTCTTGTGGAATTGGCAAAGGGATATTTGGAAGCCCTTAGAGGGCTATGGTGAAAAAGGAAATATCTTCCGTTCAAAACTGGAAAGAAGCTTTCTGAGAAACTGCTCTGTGTTCTGTTAATTCATCTCAAAGATTTACATCTTTCCCTTCAAGAAGCCTTTCGCTAAGGCTGTTCTTGTGAAATTGGTAAAGGGATATATGGAAGCCCAAAGAGGGCTATGGTGAAAAAGGAAATATCTTCCGTTGAAAACTGGAAAAATGCTTTCTGAGAAACTGCTCTGTGTTCTGTTTATTCATCTCACAGAGTTACATCTTTCCCTTCAAGAAGCCTTTCGCTAAGTCTGTTCTTGTGGAATTGGCAAAGGGATATTTGGAAGCCCATAGAGGGCTATGGTGAAAAAGGAAATATCTACCGTTCACAACTGGAAAGAAGCTTTCTGAGAAACTGCTCTGTGTTCTGTTAATTCATCTCACAGAGTTACATCTTTCCCTACAAGAAGCCTTTCGCTAAGGCTGTTCTTGTGGAATTGGCAAAGGGATATTTGGAAGCCCATAGAGGGCTATGGTGAAAAAGGAAATATCTTCCGTTCAAAACTGGAAAGAAGCTTTCTGAGAAACTGCTCTGTGTTCTGTTAATTCATCTCACAGAGGTACATTTTTCCCTACAAGAAGCCTTTCGCTAAGGCTGTTCTTGTTGAATTGGCAAAGGGATATTTCGAAGCCCATAGAGGGCTATGGTGAAAAAGGAAATATCTTCCGTTCAAAACTGGAAAGAAACTTTCTGAGAAACTTTTCTGTGTTCTGTTAATTCATCTCACAGAGTTACATCTTTCCCTTCAAGAAGCCTTTCGCTAAGGCAGTTCTTGTGGAATTGGTAAAGGGATATTTGGAAGCCCATAGAGGGCAATGGTGAAAAAGGAAATATCTTCCGTTCAAAACTGGAAAGAAGCTTTCTGAGAAACTGCTCTGTGTTCTGTTAATTCATCCCACAGAGTTACATCTTTCCCTTCAAGAAGCCTTTCGCTAAGGCTGTTCTTGTGGAATTGGCAAAGGGATATTTGGAAGCCCATACAGGGCTATGGTGAAAAAGGAAATATCTTCCGTACAAAACTGGAAAGAAGGTTTCTGAGAAACTGTTCTGTGTTCTGTTAATTCATCTCACAGAGTTACATCTTTCCCTTCAAGAAGCCTTTCGCTAAGACTGTTCTTGTGGAATTGGCAAAGGGATATTTGGAAGCCCATAGAGGGCTATGGTGAAAAAGGAAATATCTACCGTTCACAACTGGAAAGAAGCTTTCTGAAAAACTGCTCTGTGTTCTGTTAATTCATCTCACAGAGTTACATCTTTCCCTACAAGAAGCCTTTCGCTAAGGCTGTTCTTGTGGAATTGGCAAAGGGATATTTGGAAGCCCATAGAGGGCTATGGTGAAAAAGGAAATATCTTCCGTTCAAAACTGGAAAGAAGCTTTCTGAGAAACTGCTCTGTGTTCTGTTAATTCATCTCACAGAGGTACATTTTTCCCTACAAGAAGCCTTTCGCTAAGTCTGTTCTTGTGGAATTGGCCAAGGGATATTTGGAGGTCCATACAGGGCTATGGTGAAAAAGGAAATATCTTCCGTTCAAAACTGGAAAGAAGCTTTCTGAGAAACTGCTCTGTGTTCTGTAAATTCATCTCACAAAGTAACATCTTTCCCTTCAAGAAGCCTTTCGCTAAGGCTGTTCTTGTGGAACTGGCAAAGGGATATTTGGAAGCCCATAGAGGGCTATGGTGAAAAAGGAAATATCTTCCGTTCAAAACTGGAAAGAAGCTTTCTGAGAATCTACTCTGTGTTCTGTTAATTCATCTCACAGAGTTGCATCTTTCCCTTCAAGAAGTCTTTCGCTAAGGCTGTTCTTGTGGAATTGGCAAAGGGATATTTGGAAGCCCATAGAGGGCTATGGTGAAAAAGGAAATATCTACCGTTCACAACTGGAAAGAAGCTTTCTGAGAAACTGCTCTGTGTTCTGTTAATTCATCTCACAGAGTTACATCTTTCCCTTCAAGAAGACTTTCGCTAAGTCTCTTCTTGTGGAATTGGCAAAGGGATATTTGGAAGCCCATAGAGGGCTATGGTGAAAAAGGAAATATCTTCCGTTCAAAACTTGAAACAAGCTTTCTGAGAAACTGCTCTGTGTTCTGTTAATTCATCTCACAGAGTTACATCTTTCCCTTCAAGAAGCCTTTCGCTAAGGCTGTTCTTGTGGAATTGGCAAAGGGATATTTCGAAGCCCATAGAGGGCTATGGTGAAAAAGGAAATATCTTCCGTTCAAAACTGGAAACAAGCTTTCTGAGAAACTGCTCTGTGTTCTGTTAATTCATCTCACAGAGTTACATCTTTCCCTTCAAGAAGCCTTTCGCTAAGGCTGTTCTTCTGGAATTGGTAAAGGGATATTTGTAAGCCCAAAGAGGGCAATGGTGAAAAAGGAAATATCTTCCGTTCAAAACTGGAAAGAAGCTTTCTGAGAAACTGCTCTGTGTTCTGTTAATTCATCTCACAGATTTACATCTTTCCCTTCAAGAAGCCTTTCGCTAAGGCTGTTCTTGTGGAATTGGCAAAGGGATATTTGGAAGCCCCTAGAGGGCTATGGTGAAAAAGGAAATATCTTCCGTTCAAAACTGGAAAGAAGCTTTCTGAGAAACTGCTCTGTGTTCTGTTAATTCATCTCACAGAGTTACATCTTTCCCTTCAAGAAGCCTTTCGCTAAGGCTTTTCTTGTGGAATTGGCAAAGGGATATTTGGAAGTCCATAGAGGGCTATGGTGAAAAAGGAAATATCTTCCGTACAAAACTGGAAAGAAGCTTTCTGAGAAACTGCTCTGTGTTCTGTTAATTCAACTCACAGAGTTACATCTTTCCCTTCAAGAAGCCTTTCGCTAAGGCTGTTCTTGTGGAATTGGTAAAGGGATATTTGGAAGCCCAAAGAGGGCAATGGTGAAAAAGGAAATATCTTCCGTTCAAAACTGGAAAGAAGCTTTCTGAGAAACTGCTCTGTGTTCTGTTAATTCATCTCACAGATTTACATCTTTCCCTTCAAGAAGCCTTTCGCTAAGGCTGTTCTTGTGGAATTGGCAAAGGGATATTTCGAAGCCCATAGAGGGCTATGGTGAAAAAGGAAATATCTTCCGTTCAAAACTGGAAACAAGCTTTCTGAGAAACTGCTCTGTGTTCTGTTAATTCATCTCACAGAGTTACATCTTTCCCTTCAAGAAGCCTTTCGCTAAGGCTGTTCTTGTGGAATTGGTAAAGGGATATTTGGAAGCCCAAAGAGGGCAATGGTGAAAAAGGAAATATCTTCCGTTCAAAACTGGAAAGAAGCTTTCTGAGAAACTGCTCTGTGTTCTGTTAATTCATCTCACAGATTTACATCTTTCCCTTCAAGAAGCCTTTCGCTAAGGCTGTTCTTGTGGAATTGGCAAAGGGATATTTGGAAGCCCCTAGAGGGCTATGGTGAAAAAGGAAATATCTTCCGTTCAAAACTGGAAAGAAGCTTTCTGAGAAACTGCTCTGTGTTCTGTTAATTCATCTCACAGAGTTACATCTTTCCCTTCAAGAAGCCTTTCGCTAAGGCTTTTCTTGTGGAATTGGCAAAGGGATATTTGGAAGTCCATAGAGGGCTATGGTGAAAAAGGAAATATCTTCCGTACAAAACTGGAAAGAAGCTTTCTGAGAAACTGCTCTGTGTTCTGTTAATTCAACTCACAGAGTTACATCTTTCCCTTCAAGAAGCCTTTCGCTAAGGCTGTTCTTGTGGAATTGGCAAAGGGATATTTGGAAGCCCATAGAGGGCTATGGTGAAAAAGGAAATATCTTCCGTTCAAAACTGGAAAGAAGCTTTCTGAGAAACTGCTCTATGTTCTGTTAATTCATCTCACAGAGTTACATCTTTCCCTTCAAGAAGCGTTTCGCTAAGGCTGTTCTTGTGAAATTGGTAAAGAGATATTTGGAAGCCCAAAGAGGGCTATGGTGAAAAAGGAAATATCTTCCGTTGAAAACTGGAAACAAGCTTTCTGAGAAACTGCTCTGTGTTCTGTTTATTCATCTCACAGAGTTACATCTTTCCCTTCAAGAAACCTTTCGCTAAGGCTTTTCTTGTGGAATTGGCAAAGGGATATTTGGAAGCCCTTAGAGGGCTATGGTGAAAAAGGAAATATCTTCCGTTCAAAACTGGAAAGAAGCTTTCTGAGAAACTGCTCTGTGTTCTGTTAATTCATCTCAAAGATTTACATCTTTCCCTTCAAGAAGCCTTTCGCTAAGGCTGTTCTTGTGAAATTGGTAAAGGGATATATGGAAGCCCAAAGAGGGCTATGGTGAAAAAGGAAATATCTTCCGTTGAAAACTGGAAAAATGCTTTCTGAGAAACTGCTCTGTGTTCTGTTTATTCATCTCACAGAGTTACATCTTTCCCTTCAAGAAGCCTTTCGCTAAGTCTGTTCTTGTGGAATTGGCAAAGGGATATTTGGAAGCCCATAGAGGGCTATGGTGAAAAAGGAAATATCTACCGTTCACAACTGGAAAGAAGCTTTCTGAGAAACTGCTCTGTGTTCTGTTAATTCATCTCACAGAGTTACATCTTTCCCTACAAGAAGCCTTTCGCTAAGGCTGTTCTTGTGGAATTGGCAAAGGGATATTTGGAAGCCCATAGAGGGCTATGGTGAAAAAGGAAATATCTTCCGTTCAAAACTGGAAAGAAGCTTTCTGAGAAACTGCTCTGTGTTCTGTTAATTCATCTCACAGAGGTACATTTTTCCCTACAAGAAGCCTTTCGCTAAGGCTGTTCTTGTTGAATTGGCAAAGGGATATTTCGAAGCCCATAGAGGGCTATGGTGAAAAAGGAAATATCTTCCGTTCAAAACTGGAAAGAAACTTTCTGAGAAACTTTTCTGTGTTCTGTTAATTCATCTCACAGAGTTACATCTTTCCCTTCAAGAAGCCTTTCGCTAAGGCAGTTCTTGTGGAATTGGTAAAGGGATATTTGGAAGCCCATAGAGGGCAATGGTGAAAAAGGAAATATCTTCCGTTCAAAACTGGAAAGAAGCTTTCTGAGAAACTGCTCTGTGTTCTGTTAATTCATCCCACAGAGTTACATCTTTCCCTTCAAGAAGCCTTTCGCTAAGGCTGTTCTTGTGGAATTGGCAAAGGGATATTTGGAAGCCCATACAGGGCTATGGTGAAAAAGGAAATATCTTCCGTACAAAACTGGAAAGAAGGTTTCTGAGAAACTGTTCTGTGTTCTGTTAATTCATCTCACAGAGTTACATCTTTCCCTTCAAGAAGCCTTTCGCTAAGACTGTTCTTGTGGAATTGGCAAAGGGATATTTGGAAGCCCATAGAGGGCTATGGTGAAAAAGGAAATATCTACCGTTCACAACTGGAAAGAAGCTTTCTGAAAAACTGCTCTGTGTTCTGTTAATTCATCTCACAGAGTTACATCTTTCCCTACAAGAAGCCTTTCGCTAAGGCTGTTCTTGTGGAATTGGCAAAGGGATATTTGGAAGCCCATAGAGGGCTATGGTGAAAAAGGAAATATCTTCCGTTCAAAACTGGAAAGAAGCTTTCTGAGAAACTGCTCTGTGTTCTGTTAATTCATCTCACAGAGGTACATTTTTCCCTACAAGAAGCCTTTCGCTAAGTCTGTTCTTGTGGAATTGGCCAAGGGATATTTGGAGGTCAATACAGGGCTATGGTGAAAAAGGAAATATCTTCCGTTCAAAACTGGAAAGAAGCTTTCTGAGAAACTGCTCTGTGTTCTGTAAATTCATCTCACAAAGTAACATCTTTCCCTTCAAGAAGCCTTTCGCTAAGGCTGTTCTTGTGGAACTGGCAAAGGGATATTTGGAAGCCCATAGAGGGCTATGGTGAAAAAGGAAATATCTTCCGTTCAAAACTGGAAAGAAGCTTTCTGAGAATCTACTCTGTGTTCTGTTAATTCATCTCACAGAGTTGCATCTTTCCCTTCAAGAAGTCTTTCGCTAAGGCTGTTCTTGTGGAATTGGCAAAGGGATATTTGGAAGCCCATAGAGGGCTATGGTGAAAAAGGAAATATCTACCGTTCACAACTGGAAAGAAGCTTTCTGAGAAACTGCTCTGTGTTCTGTTAATTCATCTCACAGAGTTACATCTTTCCCTTCAAGAAGACTTTCGCTAAGTCTCTTCTTGTGGAATTGGCAAAGGGATATTTGGAAGCCCATAGAGGGCTATGGTGAAAAAGGAAATATCTTCCGTTCAAAACTTGAAACAAGCTTTCTGAGAAACTGCTCTGTGTTCTGTTAATTCATCTCACAGAGTTACATCTTTCCCTTCAAGAAGCCTTTCGCTAAGGCTGTTCTTGTGGAATTGGCAAAGGGATATTTCGAAGCCCATAGAGGGCTATGGTGAAAAAGGAAATATCTTCCGTTCAAAACTGGAAACAAGCTTTCTGAGAAACTGCTCTGTGTTCTGTTAATTCATCTCACAGAGTTACATCTTTCCCTTCAAGAAGCCTTTCGCTAAGGCTGTTCTTCTGGAATTGGTAAAGGGATATTTGTAAGCCCAAAGAGGGCAATGGTGAAAAAGGAAATATCTTCCGTTCAAAACTGGAAAGAAGCTTTCTGAGAAACTGCTCTGTGTTCTGTTAATTCATCTCACAGATTTACATCTTTCCCTTCAAGAAGCCTTTCGCTAAGGCTGTTCTTGTGGAATTGGCAAAGGGATATTTGGAAGCCCCTAGAGGGCTATGGTGAAAAAGGAAATATCTTCCGTTCAAAACTGGAAAGAAGCTTTCTGAGAAACTGCTCTGTGTTCTGTTAATTCATCTCACAGAGTTACATCTTTCCCTTCAAGAAGCCTTTCGCTAAGGCTTTTCTTGTGGAATTGGCAAAGGGATATTTGGAAGTCCATAGAGGGCTATGGTGAAAAAGGAAATATCTTCCGTACAAAACTGGAAAGAAGCTTTCTGAGAAACTGCTCTGTGTTCTGTTAATTCAACTCACAGAGTTACATCTTTCCCTTCAAGAAGCCTTTCGCTAAGGCTGTTCTTGTGGAATTGGTAAAGGGATATTTGGAAGCCCAAAGAGGGCAATGGTGAAAAAGGAAATATCTTCCGTTCAAAACTGGAAAGAAGCTTTCTGAGAAACTGCTCTGTGTTCTGTTAATTCATCTCACAGATTTACATCTTTCCCTTCAAGAAGCCTTTCGCTAAGGCTGTTCTTGTGGAATTGGCAAAGGGATATTTCGAAGCCCATAGAGGGCTATGGTGAAAAAGGAAATATCTTCCGTTCAAAACTGGAAACAAGCTTTCTGAGAAACTGCTCTGTGTTCTGTTAATTCATCTCACAGAGTTACATCTTTCCCTTCAAGAAGCCTTTCGCTAAGGCTGTTCTTGTGGAATTGGTAAAGGGATATTTGGAAGCCCAAAGAGGGCAATGGTGAAAAAGGAAATATCTTCCGTTCAAAACTGGAAAGAAGCTTTCTGAGAAACTGCTCTGTGTTCTGTTAATTCATCTCACAGATTTACATCTTTCCCTTCAAGAAGCCTTTCGCTAAGGCTGTTCTTGTGGAATTGGCAAAGGGATATTTGGAAGCCCCTAGAGGGCTATGGTGAAAAAGGAAATATCTTCCGTTCAAAACTGGAAAGAAGCTTTCTGAGAAACTGCTCTGTGTTCTGTTAATTCATCTCACAGAGTTACATCTTTCCCTTCAAGAAGCCTTTCGCTAAGGCTTTTCTTGTGGAATTGGCAAAGGGATATTTGGAAGTCCATAGAGGGCTATGGTGAAAAAGGAAATATCTTCCGTACAAAACTGGAAAGAAGCTTTCTGAGAAACTGCTCTGTGTTCTGTTAATTCAACTCACAGAGTTACATCTTTCCCTTCAAGAAGCCTTTCGCTAAGGCTGTTCTTGTGGAATTGGCAAAGGGATATTTGGAAGCCCATAGAGGGCTATGGTGAAAAAGGAAATATCTTCCGTTCAAAACTGGAAAGAAGCTTTCTGAGAAACTGCTCTATGTTCTGTTAATTCATCTCACAGAGTTACATCTTTCCCTTCAAGAAGCCTTTCACTAAGGCTGTTCTTGTGGAATTGGCAAAGGGATATTTGGAAGCCCATAGAGGGCTATGGTGAAAAAGGAAATATCTTCCGTTCAAAACTGGAAAGAAACTTTCTGAGAAACTGCTCTGTGTTCTGTTAATTCATCTCACAGTGTTACATCTTTCCCTTCAAGAAGCCTTTCGCTAAGGCTGTTCTTGTGGAATTGGCAAAGGGATATTTGGAAGACCATAGAGGGCTATGGTGAAAAAGGAAATATCTACCGTTCACAACTGGAAAGAAGCTTTCTGAGAAACTGCTCTGTGTTCTGTTAATTCATCTCACAGAGTTACATCTTTCCCTTCAAGAAGCCTTTCGCTAAGGCTGTTCTTGTGGAATTGGCAAAGGGATATTTGGA
Source organism: Chlorocebus sabaeus (assembly GCF_047675955.1). Lineage (NCBI taxonomy): Eukaryota > Metazoa > Chordata > Mammalia > Primates > Cercopithecidae > Chlorocebus > Chlorocebus sabaeus. The sequence goes on along the minus strand of NW_027327925.1, from coordinate 2,522,659 downwards.
AGCCCATATAGGACTATGGTGAAAAAGGAAATATCTTCCGTTCAAAACTGGAAAGAAGCTTTCTGAGAAACTGCTCTGTGTTCTGTTAATTCATCCCACAGAGTTACATCTTTCCCTTCAAGAAGACTTTCGCTAAGGCTGTTCTTGTGGAATTGGCAAAGGGATATTTGGAAGCCCATAGAGGGCTATGGTGAAAAAGGAAATATCTTCCGTTCAAAACTTGAAACAAGCTTTCTGAGAAACTGCTCTGTGTTCTGTTAATTCATCTCCCAGAGTTACATCTTTCCCTTCAAGAAGCCTTTCGCTAAGGCTGTTCTTGTGGAATTGGCAAAGGGATATTTCGAAGCCCATAGAGGGCTATGGTGAAAAAGGAAATATCTTCCGTTCAAAACTGGAAAGAAGCTTTCTGAGAAACTGCTCTGTGTTCTGTTAATTCATCTCACAGAGTTACATCTTTCCCTTCAAGAAGCCTTTCGCTAAGGCTGTTCTTGTGGAATTGGTAAAGGGATATTTGGAAGCCCAAAGAGGGCAATGGTGAAAAAGGAAATATCTTCCGTTCAAAACTGGAAAGAAGCTTTCTGAGAAACTGCTCTGTGTTCTGTTAATTCATCTCACAGATTTACATCTTTCCCTTCAAAAGCCTTTCGCTAAGGCTGTTCTTGTGGAATTGGCAAAGGGATATTTGGAAGCCCATAAAGGACTATGGTGAAAAAGGAAATATCTTCCGTTCAAAACTGGAAAGAAGCTTTCTGAGAAACTGCTCTGTGTTCTCTTAATTCATCTCACAGAGTTACATCTTTCCCTTCAAGAAGCCTTTCGCTAAGGCTGTTCTTGTGGAATTGGCAAAGGGATATTTGGAAGCCCCTAGAGGGCTATGGTGAAAAAGGAAATATCTTCCGTTCAAAACTGGAAACAAGCTTTCTGAGAAACTGCTCTGTGTTCTGTTAATTCATCTCACAGAGTTACATCTTTCCCTTCAAGAAGCCTTTCGCTAAGTCTGTTCTTGTGGAATTGGCAATGGGATATTTGGAAGCCCATAGAGGGCTATGGTGAAAAAGGAAATATCTTCCGTTCAAAACTGGAAAGAAGCTTTCTGAGAAACTGCTCTGTGTTCTGTTAATTCATCTCACAGTGTTACATCTTTCCCTTCAAGAAGCCTTTCGCTAAGGCTGATCTTGTGGAATTGCCAAAGGGATATTTGGAAGCCCATAGAGGGCTATGGTGAAAAAGGAAATATCTTCCGTTCAAAACTGGAAAGAAGCTTTCTGAGAAACTGCTCTGTGTTCTGTTAATTCATCTCACAGAGTTACATCTTTCCCTTCAAGAAGCCTTTCGCTAAGGCTGTTCTTGTTGAATTGGCAAAGGGATATTTGGAAGCCCATAGAGGGCTATGGTGAAAAAGGAAATATCTTCCGTTCAAAACTGGAAAGAAGCTTTCTGAGAAACTGCTCTGTGTTCTGTTAATTCATCTCACAGAGGTACATTTTTCCCTACAAGAAGCCTTTCGCTAAGGCTGTTCTTGTTGAATTGGCAAAGGGATATTTCGAAGCCCATAGAGGGCTATGGTGAAAAAGGAAATATCTTCCGTTCAAAACTGGAAAGAAGCTTTCTGAGAAACTGCTCTGTGTTCTGTTAATTCATCTCAGAGAGTTACATCTTTCCCTTCAAGAAGCCTTTCGTAAGGCTGTTCTTGTGGAATTGGCAATGGGATATTTGGAAGCCCATAGAGGGGTATGGAGAAAAAGGAAATATCTTCCGTTCAAAACTGGAAAGAAGCTTTCTGAGAAACTGCTCTGTGTTCTGTTAATTCATCTCACAGAGTTACATCTTTCCCTTCAAGAAGCCTTTCGCTAAGGCTGTTCTTGTGGAATTGGCAAACGGATATTGGGAAGCCCATAGAGGGCTACTGTGAAAAAGGAAATAGCTTCCGTTCAAAACTGGAAAGAAGCTTTCTGAGAAACTGCTCTGTGTTCTGTTAATTCATCTCACAGAGTTACATCTTTCCCTTCAAGAAGCCTTTCGCTAAGGCTGTTCTTGTGGAATTGGCAAAGGGATATTTGGAGGCCCAGAGAGGGCTATGGTGTAAAAGGAAATATCTTCCGTTCAAAACTGGAAAGAAGCTTTCTGAGAAACTGCTCTGTGTTCTGTAAATTCATCTCACAGAGATACATCTTTCCCTTCAAGAAGCCTTTCGCTAAGGCTGTTCTTCTGGAATTGGTAAAGGGATATTTCGAAGCCCTTAGAGGGCTATGGTGAAAAAGGAAATATCTTCCGTTCAAAACTGGAAAGAAGCTTTCTGAGAATCTGCTCTGTGTTCTGTTAATTCATCTCACAGAATTATATGTTTCCCTTCAAGAAGCCTTTAGCTAAGGCTGTTCTTGTGGAATTGGTAAAGGGATATTTGGAAGCCCAAAGAGGGCTATGGTGAAAAAGGAAATATCTTCCGTTGAAAACTGGAAACAAGCTTTCTGAGAAACTGCTCTGTGTTCTGTTTATTCATCTCACAGAGTTACATCCTTCCCTTCAAGAAGCCTTTCGCTAAGGCTGTTCTTGTGGAATTGGCAAAGGGATATTTGGAAGCCCATAGAGGCCTATGGTGAAAAAGGAAATATCATCCGTTCACAACTGGAAAGAAGCTTTCTGAGAAATTGCTCTGTGTACCGTTAATTCATCTCACAGAATTACATCTTTCCCTTCAAGAAGCCTTTCGCTAAGGCTGTTCTTCTGGAATTGGTAAAGGGATATTTCGAAGCCCATAGAGGGCTATGGTGAAAAAGGAAATAACTTCCGTTCAAAACTGGAAAGAAGCTTTCTGAGAAACTGCTCTGTGTTCTGTTAATTCATCTCACAGAGTTACATCTTTCCCTTCAAGAAGCCTTTCGCTAAGGCTGTTCTTGTGGAATTGGCAAAGGGATATTTGGAAGCCATAGAGGGCTATGGTGAAAAAGGAAGTATCTTCCGTTCAAAACTGGAAAGAAGCTTTCTGAGAAACTGCTCTGTGTTCTGTTAATTCATCTCACAGAGTTACATCTTTCCCTTCAAGAAGTCTTTCGCTAAGGCTGTTCTTGTGGAATTGGCAAAGGGATATTTGGAAGCCCATAGAGGGCTATAGTGAAAAAGGAAATATTTTCCGTTCAAAACTGGAAACAAGCTTTCTAAGAAACTGCTCTGTGTTCTGTTAATTCATCTCACAGCGTTACATCTTTCCTTTCAAGAAGCCTTTCGCTAAGGTTGTTCTTGTGGAATTGGCAAAGGGATATATGGAAGCCCATAGAGGGCTATGGTGAAAAAGGAAATATCTTCCCTTCACAACTGGAAACAAGCTTTCTGAGAAACTGCTCTGTGTTCTGTTAATTCATCTCACAGAGTTACATCTTTCCCTTCAAGAAGCCTTTCGCTAAGTCTGTTCTTGTGAAATTGGCAAAGGGATATTTTGAAGCCCATAGAGGGCTATGGTGAAAAAGGAAATATCTTCCGTTCAAAACTGGAAAGAAGCTTTCTGAGAAACTGCTCTGTGTTCTGTTAATTCATCTCACAGAGTTACATCTTTCCCTTCAAGAAGCCTTTCGCTAAGGCTGTTCATGTGGAATTGGCAAAGGGATATTTGGAAGCCCATAGAAGGCTATGGTGAAAAAGGAAATATCTTCAGTTCAAAACTGGAAAGAAGCTTTCTGAGAAACTGCTCTGTGTTCTGTTAATTCATCTCACAGAGTTACATCTTTCCCTTAAAGAAGCCTTTCGCTAAGGCTGTTCTTGGGGATTGGCAATGGGATATTTGGAAACCCATAGTGGGCTATCATGAAAAAGGAAATATCTTCCGTTCAAAACTGGAAACAAGCTTTCTGAGAAACTGCTCTGTGTTCTGTTAATTCATCTCACAGAGTTACATCTTTCCCTTCAAGAAGCCTTTCGCTAAGGCTGTTCTTGTGGAATTGGCAAAGGGATATTTGGAAGCCCATAGAGGGCTATGGTGAAAAAGGAAATAGATTCCTTTCAAAACTGGAAAGAAACTTTCTGAGAAACTGCTCTGTGTTCTGTTAATTCATCTCACAGAGTGACATCTTTCCCTTCAAGAAGCCTTTCGCTAAGGCTGTTCTTGTGGAATTGGTAAAGGGATATTAGGAAGCCCATAGAGGGCTATGGTGAAAAAGGAAATATCTTCCGTTGAAAACTGGAAACAAGCTTTCTGAAGAACTGCTCTGTGTTCTGTTAATTCATCTCACAGAGTTACATCTTTCCCTTCAAGAAGCCTTCGTTAAGGCTGTTCTTGTGGAATTTTCAAAGGGATATTTGGAAGCCCATAGAGGGCTCTGGTGAAAAAGCAAATATCTTCCGGTCAAAACTGGAAAGAAGCTTTCTGAGAAACTGCTCTGTGTTCTGGTAATTCATCTCACAGAGTTACATCTTTCCCTTCAAGAAGCCTTTCGCTAAGGATGTTCTTGTGGAATTGGCAAAGGGATATTTGGAAACCCATAGAGGGCTACGGTGAAAAAGGAAATATCTTCCGTTCAAAACTGGAAACAAGCTTTCTGAGAAACTGCTCTGTGTTCTGTTAATTCATCTCACAGAGTTACATCTTTCCCTTCAAGAAGCCTTTCGCTAAGGCTGTTCTTTTGGAATTGGCAAAGGGATATTTGGAAACCCATAGAGGGCTATGGTGAAAAAGGAAATATCTTCCGTTCAAAACTGGAAAGAAGCTTTCTGAGAAACTGCTCTGTGTTCTGTTAATTCATCTCACAGAGTTACATCTTTCCCTAAAGGAAGCCTTTCGCTAAGGCTGTTCTTGTGGAATTGGCAAAGGGATATTTGGAAGCCCATAGAGGGCTATGGTGAAAAAGGAAATATCTTCCGTTCAAAACTGGAAAGAAGCTTTCTGAGAAACTGCTCTGTGTTCTGTTAATTCATCTCACAGAGTTACATCTTTCCCTTCAAGAAGCCTTTCTCTAAGGCTGTTCTTGTGGAATTGGCAAAGGGATATTTGGAAGCCCATAGAGGGCTATGGTGAAAAAGGAAATATCTTCCGTTCAAAACTGGAAAGAAGCTTTCTGAGAAACTGCTCTGTGTTCTGTTAATTCATCTCACAGAGTTTCATCTTTCCCTTCAAGAAGCCTTTCGCTAAGGCTGTTCTTGTGGAATTGGCAAAGGGATATTTGGAAGCCCATAGAGGGCTTTGGTGAAAAAGGAAATATCTTACGTTCAAAACTGGAAAGAAGCTTTCTGAGAAAATGCTCTGTGTTCTGTTAATTCATCTCACAGAGTTTCATCTTTCCCTTCAAGAAGTCTTTCGCTAAGGCTGTTCTTGTGGAATTGGCAAAGGGATATTTGGAAACCCATAGAGGGCTATGGTGAAAAAGGAAATATCTACCGTTCAAAACTGGAAACAAGCTTTCTGAGAAACTGCTCTGTGTTCTGTTAATTCATCTCACAGAGTTACATCTTTCCCTTCAAGAAGCCTTTCGCTAAGGCTGTTCTTGTGGAATTGGCAAAGGGATATTTGGAAGCCCATAGAGGGTTATGGTGAAAAAGGAAATATCTTCCGTTCAAAACTGGAAAGAAGCTTTCTGATAAACTGCTCTGTGTTCTGTTAATTAATCTCACAGAGTTACATCTTTCCCTTCAAGAAGCCTTTGGCTAAGGCTGTTCTTGTGGAATTGGCAAAGGGATATTTGGAAGCCCATAGAGGGCTATGGTGAAAAACGAAATATCTTCCGTTCAAAACTGGAAAGAAGCTTTCTGAGAAACTGCTCTGTGTTCTGTTAATTCATCTCACAGAGTTACATCTTTCCCTTCAAGAAGCCTTTCGCTAAGGCTGTTCTTGTGGAATTGGCAAAGGGATATTTGGAAGTCCATACAGGGCTATGGTGAAAAAGGAAATATCTTCCCTTCAAAACTGGAAAGAAGCTTTCTGAGAAACTGCTCTGTGTTCTGAAAATTCATCTCACAAAGTAACATCTTTCCCTTCAAGAAGCCTTTCGCTAAGGCTGTTCTTGTGGAATTGGCAAAGGGATATTTCGAAGCCCATAGAGGGCTATGGTGAAAAAGGAAATATCTTCCGTTCAAAACTGGAAAGAAGCTTTCTGAGAAACTGCTCTGTGTTCTGTTAATTCATCTCACAGAGTTACATCTTTCCCTTCAAGAAGCCTTTCGCTAAGGCTGTTCTTGTGGAATTGGTAAAGGGATATTTGGAAGCCCAAAGAGGGCAATGGTGAAAAAGGAAATATCTTCCGTTCAAAACTGGAAAGAAGCTTTCTGAGAAACTGCTCTGTGTTCTGTTAATTCATCTCACAGATTTACATCTTTCCCTTCAAAAGCCTTTCGCTAAGGCTGTTCTTGTGGAATTGGCAAAGGGATATTTGGAAGCCCATAAAGGACTATGGTGAAAAAGGAAATATCTTCCGTTCAAAACTGGAAAGAAGCTTTCTGAGAAACTGCTCTGTGTTCTCTTAATTCATCTCACAGAGTTACATCTTTCCCTTCAAGAAGCCTTTCGCTAAGGCTGTTCTTGTGGAATTGGCAAAGTGATATTTGGAAGCCCATAGAGGGCTATGGTGAAAAAGGAAATAGCTTCCGTTCAAAACTGGAAAGAAGCTTTCTGAGAAACTGCTCTGTGTTCTGTTAATTAATCTCACAGAGTTACATCTTTCCCTTCAAGAAGCCTTTCGCTAAGGCTGTTCTTGTGGAATTGGCAAAGGGATATTTGGAAGCCCCTAGAGGGCTATGGTGAAAAAGGAAATATCTTCCGTTCAAAACTGGAAACAAGCTTTCTGAGAAACTGCTCTGTGTTCTGTTAATTCATCTCACAGAGTTACATCTTTCCCTTCAAGAAGCCTTTCGCTAAGGCTGTTCTTGTGGAATTGGCAAAGGGATATTTGGAAGCCCCTAGAGGGCTATTGTGAAAAAGGAAATATCTTCCGTTCAAAACTGGAAACAAGCTTTCTGAGAAACTGCTCTGTGTTCTGTTAATTCATCTCACAGAGTTACATCTTTCCCTTCAAGAAGCCTTTCGCTAAGTCTGTTCTTGTGGAATTGGCAATGGGATATTTGGAAGCCCATAGAGGGCTATGGTGAAAAAGGAAATATCTTCCGTTCAAAACTGGAAAGAAGCTTTCTGAGAAACTGCTCTGTGTTCTGTTAATTCATCTCACAGTGTTACATCTTTCCCTTCAAGAAGCCTTTCGCTAAGGCTGATCTTGTGGAATTGCCAAAGGGATATTTGGAAGCCCATAGAGGGCTATGGTGAAAAAGGAAATATCTTCCGTTCAAAACGGGAAAGAAGCTTTCTGAGAAACTGCTCTGTGTTCTGTTAATTCATCTCACAGAGTTACATCTTTCCCTTCAAGAAGCCTTTCGCTAAGGCTGTTCTTGTTGAATTGGCAAAGGGATATTTGGAAGCCCATAGAGGGCTATGGTGAAAAAGGAAATATCTTCCGTTCAAAACTGGAAAGAAGCTTTCTGAGAAACTGCTCTGTGTTCTGTTAATTCATCTCACAGAGGTACATTTTTCCCTACAAGAAGCCTTTCGCTAAGGCTGTTCTTGTTGAATTGGCAAAGGGATATTTCGAAGCCCATAGAGGGCTATGGTGAAAAAGGAAATATCTTCCGTTCAAAACTGGAAAGAAGCTTTCTGAGAAACTGCTCTGTGTTCTGTTAATTCATCTCAGAGAGTTACATCTTTCCCTTCAAGAAGCCTTTCGTAAGGCTGTTCTTGTGGAATTGGCAATGGGATATTTGGAAGCCCATAGAGGGGTATGGAGAAAAAGGAAATATCTTCCGTTCAAAACTGGAAAGAAGCTTTCTGAGAAACTGCTCTGTGTTCTGTTAATTCATCTCACAGAGTTACATCTTTCCCTTCAAGAAGCCTTTCGCTAAGGCTGTTCTTGTGGAATTGGCAAACGGATATTGGGAAGCCCATAGAGGGCTACGGTGAAAAAGGAAATAGCTTCCGTTCAAAACTGGAAAGAAGCTTTCTGAGAAACTGCTCTGTGTTCTGTTAATTCATCTCACAGAGTTACATCTTTCCCTTCAAGAAGCCTTTCGCTAAGGCTGTTCTTGTGGAATTGGCAAAGGGATATTTGGAGGCCCAGAGAGGGCTATGGTGTAAAAGGAAATATCTTCCGTTCAAAACTGGAAAGAAGCTTTCTGAGAAACTGCTCTGTGTTCTGTAAATTCATCTCACAGAGATACATCTTTCCCTTCAAGAAGCCTTTCGCTAAGGCTGTTCTTCTGGAATTGGTAAAGGGATATTTCGAAGCCCTTAGAGGGCTATGGTGAAAAAGGGAATATCTTCCGTTCAAAACTGGAAAGAAGCTTTCTGAGAATCTGCTCTGTGTTCTGTTAATTCATCTCACAGAATTACATGTTTCCCTTCAAGAAGCCTTTAGCTAAGGCTGTTCTTGTGGAATTGGTAAAGGGATATTTGGAAGCCCAAAGAGGGCAATGGTGAAAAAGGAAATATCTTCCGTTGAAAACTGGAAACAAGCTTTCTGAGAAACTGCTCTGTGTTCTGTTTATTCATCTCACAGAGTTACATCCTTCCCTTCAAGAAGCCTTTCGCTAAGGCTGTTCTTGTGGAATTGGCAAAGGGATATTTGGAAGCCCATAGAGGCCTATGGTGAAAAAGGAAATATCATCCGTTCACAACTGGAAAGAAGCTTTCTGAGAAACTGCTCTGTGTACTGTTAATTCATCTCACAGAATTACATCTTTCCCTTCAAGAAGCCTTTCGCTAAGGCTGTTCTTGTGGAATTGGCAAAGGGATATTTGGAAGCCATAGAGGGCTATGGTGAAAAAGGAAGTATCTTCCGTTCAAAACTGGAAAGAAGCTTTCTGAGAAACTGCTCTGTGTTCTGTTAATTCATCTCACAGAGTTACATCTTTCCCTTCAAGAAGTCTTTCGCTAAGGCTGTTCTTGTGGAATTGGCAAAGGGATATTTGGAAGCCCATAGAGGGCTATAGTGAAAAAGGAAATATTTTCCGTTCAAAACTGGAAACAAGCTTTCTAAGAAACTGCTCTGTGTTCTGTTAATTCATCTCACAGCGTTACATCTTTCCTTTCAAGAAGCCTTTCGCTAAGGCTGTTCTTGTGGAATTGGCAAAGGGATATATGGAAGCCCATAGAGGGCTATGGTGAAAAAGGAAATATCTTCCCTTCACAACTGCAAAGAAGCTTTCTGAGAAACTGCTCTGTGTACTGTTAATTCATCTCACAGAGTTACATCTTTCCCTTAAAGAAGCCTTTCGCTAAGGCTGTTCTTGTGGAATTGGCAAAGGGATATTTGGAAGCCCATAGAGGGCTATGGTGAAAAAGGAAATATCTACAGTTCAAAACTGGAAAGAAGCTTTCTGAGAAACTGCTCTGTGTTCTGTTAATTCATCTCCCAGAGTTACATCTTTCCCTTCAAGAAGCCTTTCGCTAAGGCGGTTCTTGTGGAATTGGCAAAGGGATATTTGGAGGCCCATAGAGGCCTATGGTGAAAAAGGAATTATCTTCCGTTCAAAACTGGAAAGAAGCTTTCTGAGAAACTGCTCTGTGTTCTGTTAATTCATCTCACAGAGTTACATGTTTCCCTTCAAGGAGCCTTTCGCTAAGGCTGTTCTTTTGGAATTGGCAAAGGGATATTTGGAAGCCCATAGAGGGCTATGGTGAAAAAGGAAATATCTTCCGTTCAAAACTGGAAAGAAGCTTTCTGAGAAACTGCTCTGTGTTCTGTTAATTCATCTCACAGAGTTACATCTTTCCCTTCAAGAAGCCTTTCGCTAAGGCTGTTCTTGTGGAATTGGCAAAGGGATATTTGGAAGCCCATAGAGGGCTATGGTGAAAAAGGAAATATCTTCCGTTCAAAACTGGAAAGAAGCTTTCTGAGAAACTGCTCTGTGTTCTGTTAATTCATCTCACAGAGTTACATCTTTCCCTTCAAGAAGCCTTTCGCTAAGGCTGTTCTTGTGAAATTGGCAAAGGGATATTTCGAAGCCCATAGATGGCTATGGTGAAAAAGGAAATATCATCCGTTCAAAACTGGAAAGAAGCTTTCTGAGAAACTGCTCTGTGTTCTGTTAATTCATCTCACAGAGTTACATCTTTCCCTTCAAGAAGCCTTTCGCTAAGGCTGTTCTTGTGGAATTGGCAAAGGGATATTTCGAAGCCCATAGAGGGCTATGGTGAAAAAGGAAGTATCTTCCGTTCAAAACTGGAAAGAAGCTTTCTGAGAAACTGCTCTGTGTTCTGTTAATTCATCTCACAGAGTTACATCTTTCCCTTCAATAAGCCTTTCGCTAAGGCTGTTCTTGTGGAATTGGCAAAGGGATATTTGGAAGCCCATAGAGGGTTATGGTGAAAAAGGAAATATCTTCCGTTCAAAACTGGAAAGAAGCTTTCTGAGAAACTGCTCTGTGTTCTGTTAATTCATCTCACAGAGTTACATCTTTCCCTTCAAGAAGCCTTTCGCTAAGGCTGTTCTTGTGGAATTGGCAAAGGGATATTTGGAAGCCCATAGAGGGCTATGGTAAAAAGGAAATATCTTCCGTTGAAAACTGGAAAGAAGCTTTCTGAGAAACTGCTCTGTGTTCTGTAAATTCATCTCACAGAGTTACATCTTTCCCTTCAAGAAGCGTTTCGCTAAGGCTGTTCTTGTGGAATTGGTAAAGAGATATTTGGAAGCCCAAAGAGGGCTATGGTGAAAAAGGAAATATCTTCCGTTGAAAACTGGAAACAAGCTTTCTGAGAAACTGCTCTGTGTTCTGTTTATTCATCTCACAGAGTTACATCTTTCCCTTCAAGAAACCTTTCGCTAAGGCTTTTCTTGTGGAATTGGCAAAGGGATATTTGGAAGCCCTTAGAGGGCTATGGTGAAAAAGGAAATATCTTCCGTTCAAAACTGGAAAGAAGCTTTCTGAGAAACTGCTCTGTGTTCTGTTAATTCATCTCAAAGATTTACATCTTTCCCTTCAAGAATCCTTTCGCTAAGGCTGTTCTTGTGGAATTGGCAAAGGGATATTTGGAAGCCCATAGAGGGCTATGGTGAAAAAGGAAATATCTTCCGTTCAAAACTGGAAAGAAGCTTTCTGAGAAACTGCTCTGTGTTCTGTTAATTCATCTCACAGAGTTACATCTTTCCTTTCAAGAAGCCTTTCGCTAAGGCTGTTCTTGTGGAATTGGCAAAGGGATATTTCGAAGCCCGTAGAGGGCTATGGTGAAAAAGGAAATATCATCCGTTCTAAACTGGAAAGAAGCTTTCTGAGAAACTGCTCTGTGTTCTGTTAATTCATCTCACAGAGTTACATCTTTCCCTTCAAGAAGCCTTTCGCTAAGGCTGTTCTTGTGGAATTGGCAAAGGGATATTTGGAAGTCCATAGAGGGCTATGGTGAAAAAGGAAGTATCTTCCGTTCAAAACTGGAAAGAAGCTTTCTGAGAAACTGCTCTGTGTTCTGTTAATTCATCTCACAGAGTTACATCTTTCCCTTCAAGAAGCCTTTCGCTAAGGCTGTTCTTGTGGAATTGGCAAAGGGATATTTGGAAGCCCATAGAGGGCTATGGTGAAATAGGAAATATCTTCCGTTCAAAACTGGAAAGAAGCTTTCTGAGAAACTGCTCTGTGTTCTGTTAATTCATCTCACAGAGTTACATCTTTCCCTTCAAGAAGCCTTTCGCTAAGGCTGTTCTTGTGGAATTGGCAAAGGGATATTTGGAAGCCCATAGAGGCCTCTGGTAAAAAGGAAATATCTTCCTTTGAAAACTGGAAAGAAGCTTTCTGAGAAACTGCTCTGTGTTCTGTAAATTCATCTCACAGAGTTACATCTTTCCCTTCAAGAAGCCTTTCGCTAAGGCTGTTCTTGTGGAATTGGCAAAGGGATATTTGGAAGCCCATAGAGGGCTATGGTGAAAAAGGAAATATCTTCCGTTCACAACTGGAAAGAAGCTTTCTGAGAAACTGCTCTGTATACTGTTAATTCATCTCACAGAATTACATCTTTCCCTTCAAGAAGACTTTCGCTAAGGCTGTTCTTCTTGAATTGGTAAAGGGATATTTCAAAGCCCATAGAGGGCTATGGTGAAAAAGGAAATAACTTCCGTTCAAAACTGGAAAGAATCTTTCTGAGAAACTGCTCTGTTTTCTGTTAATTCATCTCACAGAGTTACATCTTTCCCTTCAAGAAGCCTTTCGCTAAGTCTGTTCTTGTGGAATTGGCAAAGGGATATTTGGAAGCCCATAGAGGGCTATGGTGAAAAAGGAAATATCTACCGTTCACAACTGGAAAGAAGCTTTCTGAGAAACTGCTCTGTGTTCTGTTAATTCATCTCACAGAGTTACATCTTTCCCTACAAGAAGCCTTTCGCTAAGGCTGTTCTTGTGGAATTGGTAAAGGGATATTTGGAAGCCCAAAGAGGGCTATGGTGAAAAAGGAAATATCTTCCGTTGAAAACTGGAAACAAGCTTTCTGAGAAACTGCTCTGTGTTCTGTTTATTCATCTCACAGAGTTACATCCTTCCCTTCAAGAAGCCTTTCGCTAAGGCTGTTCTTGTGGAATTGTCAAAGGGATATTTGGAAGCCCATAGAGGCCTATGGTGAAAAAGGAAATATCATCCGTTCACAACTGGAAAGAAGCTTTCTGAGAAACTGCTCTGTGTACTGTTAATTCATCTCACAGAATTACATCTTTCCCTTCAAGAAGCCTTTCGCTAAGGCTGTTCTTGTGGAATTGGCAAAGGGATATTTGGAAGCCATAGAGGGCTATGGTGAAAAAGGAAGTATCTTCCGTTCAAAACTGGAAAGAAGCTTTCTGAGAAACTGCTCTGTGTTCTGTTAATTCATCTCACAGAGTTACATCTTTCCCTTCAAGAAGTCTTTCGCTAAGGCTGTTCTTGTGGAATTGGCAAAGGGATATTTGGAAGCCCATAGAGGGCTATAGTGAAAAAGGAAATATTTTCCGTTCAAAACTGGAAACAAGCTTTCTAAGAAACTGCTCTGTGTTCTGTTAATTCATCTCACAGCGTTACATCTTTCCTTTCAAGAAGCCTTTCGCTAAGGCTGTTCTTGTGGAATTGGCAAAGGGATATATGGAAGCCCATAGAGGGCTATGGTGAAAAAGGAAATATCTTCCCTTCACAACTGGAAAGAAGCTTTCTGAGAAACTGCTCTGTGTACTGTTAATTCATCTCACAGAGTTACATCTTTCCCTTAAAGAAGCCTTTCGCTAAGGCTGTTCTTGTGGAATTGGCAAAGGGATATTTGGAAGCCCATAGAGGGCTATGGTGAAAAAGGAAATATCTACAGTTCAAAACTGGAAAGAAGCTTTCTGAGAAACTGCTCTGTGTTCTGTTAATTCATCTCCCAGAGTTACATCTTTCCCTTCAATAAGCCTTTCGCTAAGGCGGTTCTTGTGGAATTGGCAAAGGGATATTTGGAGGCCCATAGAGGCCTATGGTGAAAAAGGAAATATCTTCCGTTCAAAACTGGAAAGAAGCTTTCTGAGAAACTGCTCTGTGTTCTGTTAATTCATCTCACAGAGTTACATGTTTCCCTTCAAGGAGCCTTTCGCTAAGGCTGTTCTTGTGGAATTGGCAAAGGGATATTTGGAAGCCCATAGAGGGCTATGGTGAAAAAGGAAATATCTTCCGTTCAAAACTGGAAAGAAGCTTTCTGAGAAACTGCTCTGTGTTCTGTTAATTCATCTCACAGAGTTACATCTTTCCCTTCAAGAAGCCTTTCGCTAAGGCTGTTCTTGTGGAATTGGCAAAGGGATATTTGGAAGCCCATAGAGGGCTATGGTGAAAAAGGAAATATCTTCCGTTCAAAACTGGAAAGAAGCTTTCTGAGAAACTGCTCTGTGTTCTGTTAATTCATCTCACAGAGTTACATCTTTCCCTTCAAGAAGCCTTTCGCTAAGGCTGTTCTTGTGAAATTGGCAAAGGGATATTTCGAAGCCCATAGATGGCTATGGTGTAAAAGGAAATATCATCCGTTCAAAACTGGAAAGAAGCTTTCTGAGAAACTGCTCTGTGTTCTGTTAATTCATCTCACAGAGTTACATCTTTCCCTTCAAGAAGCCTTTCGCTAAGGCTGTTCTTGTGGAATTGGCAAAGGGATATTTGGAAGCCCATAGAGGGCTATGGTGAAAAAGGAAGTATCTTCCGTTCAAAACTGGAAAGAAGCTTTCTGAGAAACTGCTCTGTGTTCTGTTTATTCATCTCACAGAGTTACATCTTTCCCTTCAATAAGCCTTTCGCTAAGGCTGTTCTTGTGGAATTGGCAAAGGGATATTTGGAAGCCCATAGAGGGCTATGGTGAAAAAGGAAATATCTTCCGTTCAAAACTGGAAAGAAGCTTTCTGAGAAACTGCTCTGTGTTCTGTTAATTCATCTCACAGAGTTACATCTTTCCCTTCAAGAAGCCTTTCGCTAAGGCTGTTCTTGTGGAATTGGCAAAGGGATATTTGGAAGCCCATAGAGGGCTATGGTAAAAAGGAAATATCTTCCGTTGAAAACTGGAAAGAAGCTTTCTGAGAAACTGCTCTGTGTTCTGTAAATTCATCTCACAGAGTTACATCTTTCCCTTCAAGAAGCGTTTCGCTAAGGCTGTTCTTGTGAAATTGGTAAAGAGATATTTGGAAGCCCAAAGAGGGCTATGGTGAAAAAGGAAATATCTTCCGTTGAAAACTGGAAACAAGCTTTCTGAGAAACTGCTCTGTGTTCTGTTTATTCATCTCACAGAGTTACATCTTTCCCTTCAAGAAACCTTTCGCTAAGGCTTTTCTTGTGGAATTGGCAAAGGGATATTTGGAAGCCCTTAGAGGGCTATGGTGAAAAAGGAAATATCTTCCGTTCAAAACTGGAAAGAAGCTTTCTGAGAAACTGCTCTGTGTTCTGTTAATTCATCTCAAAGATTTACATCTTTCCCTTCAAGAAGCCTTTCGCTAAGGCTGTTCTTGTGAAATTGGTAAAGGGATATATGGAAGCCCAAAGAGGGCTATGGTGAAAAAGGAAATATCTTCCGTTGAAAACTGTAAAAATGCTTTCTGAGAAACTGCTCTGTGTTCTGTTTATTCATCTCACAGAGTTACATCTTTCCCTTCAAGAAGCCTTTCGCTAAGTCTGTTCTTGTGGAATTGGCAAAGGGATATTTGGAAGCCCATAGAGGGCTATGGTGAAAAAGGAAATATCTACCGTTCACAACTGGAAAGAAGCCTTCTGAGAAACTGCTCTGTGTTCTGTTAATTCATCTCACAGAGTTACATCTTTCCCTACAAGAAGCCTTTCGCTAAGGCTGTTCTTGTGGAATTGGCAAAGGGATATTTGGAAGCCCATAGTGGGCTATGGTGAAAAAGGAAATATCTTCCGTTCAAAACTGGAAAGAAGCTTTCTGAGAAACTGCTCTGTGTTCTGTTAATTCATCTCACAGAGGTACATTTTTCCCTACAAGAAGCCTTTCGCTAAGGCTGTTCTTGTTGAATTGGCAAAGGGATATTTCGAAGCCCATAGAGGGCTATGGTGAAAAAGGAAATATCTTCCGTTCAAAACTGGAAAGAAACTTTCTGAGAAACTTTTCTGTGTTCTGTTAATTCATCTCACAGAGTTACATCTTTCCCTTCAAGAAGCCT
This sequence comes from Chlorocebus sabaeus, assembly GCF_047675955.1. Classification (NCBI taxonomy): domain Eukaryota; kingdom Metazoa; phylum Chordata; class Mammalia; order Primates; family Cercopithecidae; genus Chlorocebus; species Chlorocebus sabaeus. Next base: position 2,507,063 of record NW_027327925.1, on the reverse strand, counting down.
TTCGCTAAGGCAGTTCTTGTGGAATTGGTAAAGGGATATTTGGAAGCCCATAGAGGGCAATGGTGAAAAAGGAAATATCTTCCGTTCAAAACTGGAAAGAAGCTTTCTGAGAAACTGCTCTGTGTTCTGTTAATTCATCCCACAGAGTTACATCTTTCCCTTCAAGAAGCCTTTCGCTAAGGCTGTTCTTGTGGAATTGGCAAAGGGATATTTGGAAGCCCATACAGGGCTATGGTGAAAAAGGAAATATCTTCCGTACAAAACTGGAAAGAAGGTTTCTGAGAAACTGTTCTGTGTTCTGTTAATTCATCTCACAGAGTTACATCTTTCCCTTCAAGAAGCCTTTCGCTAAGACTGTTCTTGTGGAATTGGCAAAGGGATATTTGGAAGCCCATAGAGGGCTATGGTGAAAAAGGAAATATCTACCGTTCACAACTGGAAAGAAGCTTTCTGAAAAACTGCTCTGTGTTCTGTTAATTCATCTCACAGAGTTACATCTTTCCCTACAAGAAGCCTTTCGCTAAGGCTGTTCTTGTGGAATTGGCAAAGGGATATTTGGAAGCCCATAGAGGGCTATGGTGAAAAAGGAAATATCTTCCGTTCAAAACTGGAAAGAAGCTTTCTGAGAAACTGCTCTGTGTTCTGTTAATTCATCTCACAGAGGTACATTTTTCCCTACAAGAAGCCTTTCGCTAAGTCTGTTCTTGTGGAATTGGCCAAGGGATATTTGGAGGTCCATACAGGGCTATGGTGAAAAAGGAAATATCTTCCGTTCAAAACTGGAAAGAAGCTTTCTGAGAAACTGCTCTGTGTTCTGTAAATTCATCTCACAAAGTAACATCTTTCCCTTCAAGAAGCCTTTCGCTAAGGCTGTTCTTGTGGAACTGGCAAAGGGATATTTGGAAGCCCATAGAGGGCTATGGTGAAAAAGGAAATATCTTCCGTTCAAAACTGGAAAGAAGCTTTCTGAGAATCTACTCTGTGTTCTGTTAATTCATCTCACAGAGTTGCATCTTTCCCTTCAAGAAGTCTTTCGCTAAGGCTGTTCTTGTGGAATTGGCAAAGGGATATTTGGAAGCCCATAGAGGGCTATGGTGAAAAAGGAAATATCTACCGTTCACAACTGGAAAGAAGCTTTCTGAGAAACTGCTCTGTGTTCTGTTAATTCATCTCACAGAGTTACATCTTTCCCTTCAAGAAGACTTTCGCTAAGTCTCTTCTTGTGGAATTGGCAAAGGGATATTTGGAAGCCCATAGAGGGCTATGGTGAAAAAGGAAATATCTTCCGTTCAAAACTTGAAACAAGCTTTCTGAGAAACTGCTCTGTGTTCTGTTAATTCATCTCACAGAGTTACATCTTTCCCTTCAAGAAGCCTTTCGCTAAGGCTGTTCTTCTGGAATTGGTAAAGGGATATTTGTAAGCCCAAAGAGGGCAATGGTGAAAAAGGAAATATCTTCCGTTCAAAACTGGAAAGAAGCTTTCTGAGAAACTGCTCTGTGTTCTGTTAATTCATCTCACAGATTTACATCTTTCCCTTCAAGAAGCCTTTCGCTAAGGCTGTTCTTGTGGAATTGGCAAAGGGATATTTGGAAGCCCCTAGAGGGCTATGGTGAAAAAGGAAATATCTTCCGTTCAAAACTGGAAAGAAGCTTTCTGAGAAACTGCTCTGTGTTCTGTTAATTCATCTCACAGAGTTACATCTTTCCCTTCAAGAAGCCTTTCGCTAAGGCTTTTCTTGTGGAATTGGCAAAGGGATATTTGGAAGTCCATAGAGGGCTATGGTGAAAAAGGAAATATCTTCCGTACAAAACTGGAAAGAAGCTTTCTGAGAAACTGCTCTGTGTTCTGTTAATTCAACTCACAGAGTTACATCTTTCCCTTCAAGAAGACTTTCGCTAAGGCTGTTCTTGTGGAATTGGCAAAGGGATATTTGGAAGCCCATAGAGGGCTATGGTGAAAAAGGAAATATCTTCCGTTCAAAACTTGAAACAAGCTTTCTGAGAAACTGCTCTGTGTTCTGTTAATTCATCTCCCAGAGTTACATCTTTCCCTTCAAGAAGCCTTTCGCTAAGGCTGTTCTTGTGGAATTGGCAAAGGGATATTTCGAAGCCCATAGAGGGCTATGGTGAAAAAGGAAATATCTTCCGTTCAAAACTGGAAAGAAGCTTTCTGAGAAACTGCTCTGTGTTCTGTTAATTCATCTCACAGAGTTACATCTTTCCCTTCAAGAAGCCTTTCGCTAAGGCTGTTCTTGTGGAATTGGTAAAGGGATATTTGGAAGCCCAAAGAGGGCAATGGTGAAAAAGGAAATATCTTCCGTTCAAAACTGGAAAGAAGCTTTCTGAGAAACTGCTCTGTGTTCTGTTAATTCATCTCACAGATTTACATCTTTCCCTTCAAAAGCCTTTCGCTAAGGCTGTTCTTGTGGAATTGGCAAAGGGATATTTGGAAGCCCATAAAGGACTATGGTGAAAAAGGAAATATCTTCCGTTCAAAACTGGAAAGAAGCTTTCTGAGAAACTGCTCTGTGTTCTCTTAATTCATCTCACAGAGTTACATCTTTCCCTTCAAGAAGCCTTTCGCTAAGGCTGTTCTTGTGGAATTGGCAAAGGGATATTTGGAAGCCCCTAGAGGGCTATGGTGAAAAAGGAAATATCTTCCGTTCAAAACTGGAAACAAGCTTTCTGAGAAACTGCTCTGTGTTCTGTTAATTCATCTCACAGAGTTACATCTTTCCCTTCAAGAAGCCTTTCGCTAAGTCTGTTCTTGTGGAATTGGCAATGGGATATTTGGAAGCCCATAGAGGGCTATGGTGAAAAAGGAAATATCTTCCGTTCAAAACTGGAAAGAAGCTTTCTGAGAAACTGCTCTGTGTTCTGTTAATTCATCTCACAGTGTTACATCTTTCCCTTCAAGAAGCCTTTCGCTAAGGCTGATCTTGTGGAATTGCCAAAGGGATATTTGGAAGCCCATAGAGGGCTATGGTGAAAAAGGAAATATCTTCCGTTCAAAACTGGAAAGAAGCTTTCTGAGAAACTGCTCTGTGTTCTGTTAATTCATCTCACAGAGGTACATTTTTCCCTACAAGAAGCCTTTCGCTAAGTCTGTTCTTGTGGAATTGGCCAAGGGATATTTGGAGGTCCATACAGGGCTATGGTGAAAAAGGAAATATCTTCCGTTCAAAACTGGAAAGAAGCTTTCTGAGAAACTGCTCTGTGTTCTGTAAATTCATCTCACAAAGTAACATCTTTCCCTTCAAGAAGCCTTTCGCTAAGGCTGTTCTTGTGGAACTGGCAAAGGGATATTTGGAAGCCCATAGAGGGCTATGGTGAAAAAGGAAATATCTTCCGTTCAAAACTGGAAAGAAGCTTTCTGAGAATCTACTCTGTGTTCTGTTAATTCATCTCACAGAGTTGCATCTTTCCCTTCAAGAAGTCTTTCGCTAAGGCTGTTCTTGTGGAATTGGCAAAGGGATATTTGGAAGCCCATAGAGGGCTATGGTGAAAAAGGAAATATCTACCGTTCACAACTGGAAAGAAGCTTTCTGAGAAACTGCTCTGTGTTCTGTTAATTCATCTCACAGAGTTACATCTTTCCCTTCAAGAAGACTTTCGCTAAGTCTCTTCTTGTGGAATTGGCAAAGGGATATTTGGAAGCCCATAGAGGGCTATGGTGAAAAAGGAAATATCTTCCGTTCAAAACTTGAAACAAGCTTTCTGAGAAACTGCTCTGTGTTCTGTTAATTCATCTCACAGAGTTACATCTTTCCCTTCAAGAAGCCTTTCGCTAAGGCTGTTCTTCTGGAATTGGTAAAGGGATATTTGTAAGCCCAAAGAGGGCAATGGTGAAAAAGGAAATATCTTCCGTTCAAAACTGGAAAGAAGCTTTCTGAGAAACTGCTCTGTGTTCTGTTAATTCATCTCACAGATTTACATCTTTCCCTTCAAGAAGCCTTTCGCTAAGGCTGTTCTTGTGGAATTGGCAAAGGGATATTTGGAAGCCCCTAGAGGGCTATGGTGAAAAAGGAAATATCTTCCGTTCAAAACTGGAAAGAAGCTTTCTGAGAAACTGCTCTGTGTTCTGTTAATTCATCTCACAGAGTTACATCTTTCCCTTCAAGAAGCCTTTCGCTAAGGCTTTTCTTGTGGAATTGGCAAAGGGATATTTGGAAGTCCATAGAGGGCTATGGTGAAAAAGGAAATATCTTCCGTACAAAACTGGAAAGAAGCTTTCTGAGAAACTGCTCTGTGTTCTGTTAATTCAACTCACAGAGTTACATCTTTCCCTTCAAGAAGACTTTCGCTAAGGCTGTTCTTGTGGAATTGGCAAAGGGATATTTGGAAGCCCATAGAGGGCTATGGTGAAAAAGGAAATATCTTCCGTTCAAAACTTGAAACAAGCTTTCTGAGAAACTGCTCTGTGTTCTGTTAATTCATCTCCCAGAGTTACATCTTTCCCTTCAAGAAGCCTTTCGCTAAGGCTGTTCTTGTGGAATTGGCAAAGGGATATTTCGAAGCCCATAGAGGGCTATGGTGAAAAAGGAAATATCTTCCGTTCAAAACTGGAAAGAAGCTTTCTGAGAAACTGCTCTGTGTTCTGTTAATTCATCTCACAGAGTTACATCTTTCCCTTCAAGAAGCCTTTCGCTAAGGCTGTTCTTGTGGAATTGGTAAAGGGATATTTGGAAGCCCAAAGAGGGCAATGGTGAAAAAGGAAATATCTTCCGTTCAAAACTGGAAAGAAGCTTTCTGAGAAACTGCTCTGTGTTCTGTTAATTCATCTCACAGATTTACATCTTTCCCTTCAAAAGCCTTTCGCTAAGGCTGTTCTTGTGGAATTGGCAAAGGGATATTTGGAAGCCCATAAAGGACTATGGTGAAAAAGGAAATATCTTCCGTTCAAAACTGGAAAGAAGCTTTCTGAGAAACTGCTCTGTGTTCTCTTAATTCATCTCACAGAGTTACATCTTTCCCTTCAAGAAGCCTTTCGCTAAGGCTGTTCTTGTGGAATTGGCAAAGGGATATTTGGAAGCCCCTAGAGGGCTATGGTGAAAAAGGAAATATCTTCCGTTCAAAACTGGAAACAAGCTTTCTGAGAAACTGCTCTGTGTTCTGTTAATTCATCTCACAGAGTTACATCTTTCCCTTCAAGAAGCCTTTCGCTAAGTCTGTTCTTGTGGAATTGGCAATGGGATATTTGGAAGCCCATAGAGGGCTATGGTGAAAAAGGAAATATCTTCCGTTCAAAACTGGAAAGAAGCTTTCTGAGAAACTGCTCTGTGTTCTGTTAATTCATCTCACAGTGTTACATCTTTCCCTTCAAGAAGCCTTTCGCTAAGGCTGATCTTGTGGAATTGCCAAAGGGATATTTGGAAGCCCATAGAGGGCTATGGTGAAAAAGGAAATATCTTCCGTTCAAAACTGGAAAGAAGCTTTCTGAGAAACTGCTCTGTGTTCTGTTAATTCATCTCACAGAGTTACATCTTTCCCTTCAAGAAGCCTTTCGCTAAGGCTGTTCTTGTTGAATTGGCAAAGGGATATTTGGAAGCCCATAGAGGGCTATGGTGAAAAAGGAAATATCTTCCGTTCAAAACTGGAAAGAAGCTTTCTGAGAAACTGCTCTGTGTTCTGTTAATTCATCTCACAGAGGTACATTTTTCCCTACAAGAAGCCTTTCGCTAAGGCTGTTCTTGTTGAATTGGCAAAGGGATATTTCGAAGCCCATAGAGGGCTATGGTGAAAAAGGAAATATCTTCCGTTCAAAACTGGAAAGAAGCTTTCTGAGAAACTGCTCTGTGTTCTGTTAATTCATCTCAGAGAGTTACATCTTTCCCTTCAAGAAGCCTTTCGTAAGGCTGTTCTTGTGGAATTGGCAATGGGATATTTGGAAGCCCATAGAGGGGTATGGAGAAAAAGGAAATATCTTCCGTTCAAAACTGGAAAGAAGCTTTCTGAGAAACTGCTCTGTGTTCTGTTAATTCATCTCACAGAGTTACATCTTTCCCTTCAAGAAGCCTTTCGCTAAGGCTGTTCTTGTGGAATTGGCAAACGGATATTGGGAAGCCCATAGAGGGCTACTGTGAAAAAGGAAATAGCTTCCGTTCAAAACTGGAAAGAAGCTTTCTGAGAAACTGCTCTGTGTTCTGTTAATTCATCTCACAGAGTTACATCTTTCCCTTCAAGAAGCCTTTCGCTAAGGCTGTTCTTGTGGAATTGGCAAAGGGATATTTGGAGGCCCAGAGAGGGCTATGGTGTAAAAGGAAATATCTTCCGTTCAAAACTGGAAAGAAGCTTTCTGAGAAACTGCTCTGTGTTCTGTAAATTCATCTCACAGAGATACATCTTTCCCTTCAAGAAGCCTTTCGCTAAGGCTGTTCTTCTGGAATTGGTAAATGGATATTTCGAAGCCCTTAGAGGGCTATGGTGAAAAAGGAAATATCTTCCGTTCAAAACTGGAAAGAAGCTTTCTGAGAATCTGCTCTGTGTTCTGTTAATTCATCTCACAGAATTACATGTTTCCCTTCAAGAAGCCTTTAGCTAAGGCTGTTCTTGTGGAATTGGTAAAGGGATATTTGGAAGCCCAAAGAGGGCTATGGTGAAAAAGGAAATATCTTCCGTTCAAAACTGGAAAGAAGCTTTCTGAGAAACTGCTCTGTGTTCTGTTAATTCATCTCACAGATTTACATCTTTCCCTTCAAGAAGCCTTTCGCTAAGGCTGTTCTTGTGGAATTGGCAAAGGGATATTTCGAAGCCCATAGAGGGCTATGGTGAAAAAGGAAATATCTTCCGTTCAAAACTGGAAACAAGCTTTCTGAGAAACTGCTCTGTGTTCTGTTAATTCATCTCACAGAGTTACATCTTTCCCTTCAAGAAGCCTTTCGCTAAGGCTGCTCTTGTGGAATTGGTAAAGGGATATTTGGAAGCCCAAAGAGGGCAATGGTGAAAAAGGAAATATCTTCCGTTCAAAACTGGAAAGAAGCTTTCTGAGAAACTGCTCTGTGTTCTGTTAATTCATCTCACAGATTTACATCTTTCCCTTCAAGAAGCCTTTCGCTAAGGCTGTTCTTGTGGAATTGGCAAAGGGATATTTGGAAGCCCCTAGAGGGCTATGGTGAAAAAGGAAATATCTTCCGTTCAAAACTGGAAAGAAGCTTTCTGAGAAACTGCTCTGTGTTCTGTTAATTCATCTCACAGAGTTACATCTTTCCCTTCAAGAAGCCTTTCGCTAAGGCTTTTCTTGTGGAATTGGCAAAGGGATATTTGGAAGTCCATAGAGGGCTATGGTGAAAAAGGAAATATCTTCCGTACAAAACTGGAAAGAAGCTTTCTGAGAAACTGCTCTGTGTTCTGTTAATTCAACTCACAGAGTTACATCTTTCCCTTCAAGAAGCCTTTCGCTAAGGCTGTTCTTGTGGAATTGGCAAAGGGATATTTGGAAGCCCATAGAGGGCTATGGTGAAAAAGGAAATATCTTCCGTTCAAAACTGGAAAGAAGCTTTCTGAGAAACTGCTCTATGTTCTGTTAATTCATCTCACAGAGTTACATCTTTCCCTTCAAGAAGCCTTTCACTAAGGCTGTTCTTGTGGAATTGGCAAAGGGATATTTGGAAGCCCATAGAGGGCTATGGTGAAAAAGGAAATATCTTCCGTTCAAAACTGGAAAGAAACTTTCTGAGAAACTGCTCTGTGTTCTGTTAATTCATCTCACAGTGTTACATCTTTCCCTTCAAGAAGCCTTTCGCTAAGGCTGTGCTTGTGGAATTGGCAAAGGGATATTTGGAAGACCATAGAGGGCTATGGTGAAAAAGGAAATATCTACCGTTCACAACTGGAAAGAAGCTTTCTGAGAAACTGCTCTGTGTTCTGTTAATTCATCTCACAGAGTTACATCTTTCCCTTCAAGAAGCCTTTCGCTAAGGCTGTTCTTGTGGAATTGGCAAAGGGATATTTGGAAGCCCATATAGGACTATGGTGAAAAAGGAAATATCTTCCGTTCAAAACTGGAAAGAAGCTTTCTGAGAAACTGCTCTGTGTTCTGTAAATTCATCTCACAGAGATACATCTTTCCCTTCAAGAAGCCTTTCGCTAAGGCTGTTCTTCTGGAATTGGTAAATGGATATTTCGAAGCCCTTAGAGGGCTATGGTGAAAAAGGAAATATCTTCCGTTCAAAACTGGAAAGAAGCTTTCTGAGAATCTGCTCTGTGTTCTGTTAATTCATCTCACAGAATTACATGTTTCCCTTCAAGAAGCCTTTAGCTAAGGCTGTTCTTGTGGAATTGGTAAAGGGATATTTGGAAGCCCAAAGAGGGCTATGGTGAAAAAGGAAATATCTTCCGTTGAAAACTGGAAACAAGCTTTCTGAGAAACTGCTCTGTGTTCTGTTTATTCATCTCACAGAGTTACATCCTTCCCTTCAAGAAGCCTTTCGCTAAGGCTGTTCTTGTGGAATTGGCAAAGGGATATTTGGAAGCCCATAGAGGCCTATGGTGAAAAAGGAAATATCATCCGTTCACAACTGGAAAGAAGCTTTCTGAGAAATTGCTCTGTGTACCGTTAATTCATCTCACAGAATTACATCTTTCCCTTCAAGAAGCCTTTCGCTAAGGCTGTTCTTCTGGAATTGGTAAAGGGATATTTCGAAGCCCATAGAGGGCTATGGTGAAAAAGGAAATAACTTCCGTTCAAAACTGGAAAGAAGCTTTCTGAGAAACTGCTCTGTGTTCTGTTAATTCATCTCACAGAGTTACATCTTTCCCTTCAAGAAGCCTTTCGCTAAGGCTGTTCTTGTGGAATTGGCAAAGGGATATTTGGAAGCCATAGAGGGCTATGGTGAAAAAGGAAGTATCTTCCGTTCAAAACTGGAAAGAAGCTTTCTGAGAAACTGCTCTGTGTTCTGTTAATTCATCTCACAGAGTTACATCTTTCCCTTCAAGAAGTCTTTCGCTAAGGCTGTTCTTGTGGAATTGGCAAAGGGATATTTGGAAGCCCATAGAGGGCTATAGTGAAAAAGGAAATATTTTCCGTTCAAAACTGGAAACAAGCTTTCTAAGAAACTGCTCTGTGTTCTGTTAATTCATCTCACAGCGTTACATCTTTCCTTTCAAGAAGCCTTTCGCTAAGGTTGTTCTTGTGGAATTGGCAAAGGGATATATGGAAGCCCATAGAGGGCTATGGTGAAAAAGGAAATATCTTCCCTTCACAACTGGAAACAAGCTTTCTGAGAAACTGCTCTGTGTTCTGTTAATTCATCTCACAGAGTTACATCTTTCCCTTCAAGAAGCCTTTCGCTAAGTCTGTTCTTGTGAAATTGGCAAAGGGATATTTTGAAGCCCATAGAGGGCTATGGTGAAAAAGGAAATATCTTCCGTTCAAAACTGGAAAGAAGCTTTCTGAGAAACTGCTCTGTGTTCTGTTAATTCATCTCACAGAGTTACATCTTTCCCTTCAAGAAGCCTTTCGCTAAGGCTGTTCATGTGGAATTGGCAAAGGGATATTTGGAAGCCCATAGAAGGCTATGGTGAAAAAGGAAATATCTTCAGTTCAAAACTGGAAAGAAGCTTTCTGAGAAACTGCTCTGTGTTCTGTTAATTCATCTCACAGAGTTACATCTTTCCCTTCAAGAAGCCTTTCGCTAAGGCTGTTCTTGGGGATTGGCAATGGGATATTTGGAAACCCATAGTGGGCTATCATGAAAAAGGAAATATCTTCCGTTCAAAACTGGAAACAAGCTTTCTGAGAAACTGCTCTGTGTTCTGTTAATTCATCTCACAGAGTTACATCTTTCCCTTCAAGAAGCCTTTCGCTAAGGCTGTTCTTGTGGAATTGGCAAAGGGATATTTGGAAGCCCATAGAGGGCTATGGTGAAAAAGGAAATAGATTCCTTTCAAAACTGGAAAGAAACTTTCTGAGAAACTGCTCTGTGTTCTGTTAATTCATCTCACAGAGTGACATCTTTCCCTTCAAGAAGCCTTTCGCTAAGGCTGTTCTTGTGGAATTGGTAAAGGGATATTAGGAAGCCCATAGAGGGCTATGGTGAAAAAGGAAATATCTTCCGTTGAAAACTGGAAACAAGCTTTCTGAGGAACTGCTCTGTGTTCTGTTAATTCATCTCACAGAGTTACATCTTTCCCTTCAAGAAGCCTTCGTTAAGGCTGTTCTTGTGGAATTTTCAAAGGGATATTTGGAAGCCCATAGAGGGCTCTGGTGAAAAAGCAAATATCTTCCGGTCAAAACTGGAAAGAAGCTTTCTGAGAAACTGCTCTGTGTTCTGGTAATTCATCTCACAGAGTTACATCTTTCCCTTCAAGAAGCCTTTCGCTAAGGATGTTCTTGTGGAATTGGCAAAGGGATATTTGGAAACCCATAGAGGGCTACGGTGAAAAAGGAAATATCTTCCGTTCAAAACTGGAAACAAGCTTTCTGAGAAACTGCTCTGTGTTCTGTTAATTCATCTCACAGAGTTACATCTTTCCCTTCAAGAAGCCTTTCGCTAAGGCTGTTCTTTTGGAATTGGCAAAGGGATATTTGGAAACCCATAGAGGGCTATGGTGAAAAAGGAAATATCTTCCGTTCAAAACTGGAAAGAAGCTTTCTGAGAAACTGCTCTGTGTTCTGTTAATTCATCTCACAGAGTTACATCTTTCCCTAAAGGAAGCCTTTCGCTAAGGCTGTTCTTGTGGAATTGGCAAAGGGATATTTGGAAGCCCATAGAGGGCTATGGTGAAAAAGGAAATATCTTCCGTTCAAAACTGGAAAGAAGCTTTCTGAGAAACTGCTCTGTGTTCTGTTAATTCATCTCACAGAGTTACATCTTTCCCTTCAAGAAGCCTTTCTCTAAGGCTGTTCTTGTGGAATTGGCAAAGGGATATTTGGAAGCCCATAGAGGGCTATGGTGAAAAAGGAAATATCTTCCGTTCAAAACTGGAAAGAAGCTTTCTGAGAAACTGCTCTGTGTTCTGTTAATTCATCTCACAGAGTTTCATCTTTCCCTTCAAGAAGCCTTTCGCTAAGGCTGTTCTTGTGGAATTGGCAAAGGGATATTTGGAAGCCCATAGAGGGCTTTGGTGAAAAAGGAAATATCTTACGTTCAAAACTGGAAAGAAGCTTTCTGAGAAACTGCTCTGTGTTCTGTTAATTCATCTCACAGAGTTTCAACTTTCACTTCAAGAAGTCTTTCGCTAAGGCTGTTCTTGTGGAATTGGCAAAGGGATATTTGGAAACCCATAGAGGGCTATGGTGAAAAAGGAAATATCTACCGTTCAAAACTGGAAACAAGCTTTCTGAGAAACTGCTCTGTGTTCTGTTAATTCATCTCACAGAGTTACATCTTTCCCTTCAAGAAGCCTTTCGCTAAGGCTGTTCTTGTGGAATTGGCAAAGGGATATTTGGAAGCCCATAGAGGGTTATGGTGAAAAAGGAAATATCTTCCGTTCAAAACTGGAAAGAAGCTTTCTGATAAACTGCTCTGTGTTCTGTTAATTAATCTCACAGAGTTACATCTTTCCCTTCAAGAAGCCTTTGGCTAAGGCTGTTCTTGTGGAATTGGCAAAGGGATATTTGGAAGCCCATAGAGGGCTATGGTGAAAAACGAAATATCTTCCGTTCAAAACTGGAAAGAAGCTTTCTGAGAAACTGCTCTGTGTTCTGTTAATTCATCTCACAGAGTTACATCTTTCCCTTCAAGAAGCCTTTCGCTAAGGCTGTTCTTGTGGAATTGGCAAAGGGATATTTGGAAGTCCATACAGGGCTATGGTGAAAAAGGAAATATCTTCCGTTCAAAACTGGAAAGAAGCTTTCTGAGAAACTGCTCTCTGTTCTGAAAATTCATCTCACAAAGTAACATCTTTCCCTTCAAGAAGCCTTTCGCTAAGGCTGTTCTTGTGGAATTGGCAAAGGGATATTTCGAAGCCCTTAGAGGGCTATGGTGAAAAAGGAAATATCTTCCGTTCAAAACTGGAAAGAAGCTTTCTGAGAAACTGCTCTATGTTCTGTTAATTCATCTCACAGAGGTACATCTTTCCCTTCAAGAAGCCTTTTGCTAAGGCTGTTCTTGTGGAATTGGCAAAGGGATATTTGGAAGCCCATAGAGGGCTATGGTGAAAAAGGAAATATCTTCCGTTCAAAACTTGAAACAAGCTTTCTGAGAAACTGCTCTGTGTTCTGTTAATTCATCTCCCAGAGTTACATCTTTCCCTTCAAGAAGCCTTTCGCTAAGGCTGTTCTTGTGGAATTGGCAAAGGGATATTTCGAAGCCCATAGAGGGCTATGGTGAAAAAGGAAATATCTTCCGTTCAAAACTGGAAAGAAGCTTTCTGAGAAACTGCTCTGTGTTCTGTTAATTCATCTCACAGAGTTACATCTTTCCCTTCAAGAAGCCTTTCGCTAAGGCTGTTCTTGTGGAATTGGTAAAGGGATATTTGGAAGCCAAAAGAGGGCAATGGTGAAAAAGGAAATATCTTCCGTTCAAAACTGGAAAGAAGCTTTCTGAGAAACTGCTCTGTGTTCTGTTAATTCATCTCACAGATTTACATCTTTCCCTTCAAAAGCCTTTCGCTAAGGCTGTTCTTGTGGAATTGGCAAAGGGATATTTGGAAGCCCATAGAGGGCTAAGGTGAAAAAGGAAATATCTTCCGTTCAAAACTGGAAAGAAGCTTTCTGAGAAACTGCTCTGTGTTCTCTTAATTCATCTCACAGAGTTACATCTTTCCCTTCAAGAAGCCTTTCGCTAAGGCTGTTCTTGTGGAATTGGCAAAGGGATATTTGGAAGCCCCTAGAGGGCTATGGTGAAAAAGGAAATATCTTCCGTTCAAAACTGGAAACAAGCTTTCTGAGAAACTGCTCTGTGTTCTGTTAATTCATCTCACAGAGTTACATCTTTCCCTTCAAGAAGCCTTTCGCTAAGTCTGTTCTTGTGGAATTGGCAATGGGATATTTGGAAGCCCATAGAGGGCTATGGTGAAAAAGGAAATATCTTCCGTTCAAAACTGGAAAGAAGCTTTCTGAGAAACTGCTCTGTGTTCTGTTAATTCATCTCACAGTGTTACATCTTTCCCTTCAGGAAGCCTTTCGCTAAGGCTGATCTTGTGGAATTGCCAAAGGGATATTTGGAAGCCCATAGAGGGCTATGGTGAAAAAGGAAATATCTTCCGTTCAAAACTGGAAAGAAGCTTTCTGAGAAACTGCTCTGTGTTCTGTTAATTCATCTCACAGAGTTACATCTTTCCCTTCAAGAAGCCTTTCGCTAAGGCTGTTCTTGTTGAATTGGCAAAGGGATATTTGGAAGCCCATAGAGGGCTATGGTGAAAAAGGAAATATCTTCCGTTCAAAACTGGAAAGAAGCTTTCTGAGAAACTGCTCTGTGTTCTGTTAATTCATCTCACAGAGGTACATTTTTCCCTACAAGAAGCCTTTCGCTAAGGCTGTTCTTGTTGAATTGGCAAAGGGATATTTCGAAGCCCATAGAGGGCTATGGTGAAAAAGGAAATATCTTCCGTTCAAAACTGGAAAGAAGCTTTCTGAGAAACTGCTCTGTGTTCTGTTAATTCATCTCAGAGAGTTACATCTTTCCCTTCAAGAAGCCTTTCGTAAGGCTGTTCTTGTGGAATTGGCAATGGGATATTTGGAAGCCCATAGAGGGGTATGGAGAAAAAGGAAATATCTTCCGTTCAAAACTGGAAAGAAGCTTTCTGAGAAACTGCTCTGTGTTCTGTTAATTCATCTCACAGAGTTACATCTTTCCCTTCAAGAAGCCTTTCGCTAAGGCTGTTCTTGTGGAATTGGCAAACGGATATTGGGAAGCCCATAGAGGGCTACTGTGAAAAAGGAAATAGCTTCCGTTCAAAACTGGAAAGAAGCTTTCTGAGAAACTGCTCTGTGTTCTGTTAATTCATCTCACAGAGTTACATCTTTCCCTTCAAGAAGCCTTTCGCTAAGGCTGTTCTTGTGGAATTGGCAAAGGGATATTTGGAGGCCCAGAGAGGGCTATGGTGTAAAAGGAAATATCTTCCGTTCAAAACTGGAAAGAAGCTTTCTGAGAAACTGCTCTGTGTTCTGTAAATTCATCTCACAGAGATACATCTTTCCCTTCAAGAAGCCTTTCGCTAAGGCTGTTCTTCTGGAATTGGTAAAGGGATATTTCGAAGCCCTTAGAGGGCTATGGTGAAAAAGGAAATATCTTCCGTTCAAAACTGGAAAGAAGCTTTCTGAGAATCTGCTCTGTGTTCTGTTAATTCATCTCACAGAATTACATGTTTCCCTTCAAGAAGCCTTTAGCTAAGGCTGTTCTTGTGGAATTGGTAAAGGGATATTTGGAAGCCCAAAGAGGGCTATGGTGAAAAAGGAAATATCTTCCGTTGAAAACTGGAAACAAGCTTTCTGAGAAACTGCTCTGTGTTCTGTTTATTCATCTCACAGAGTTACATCCTTCCCTTCAAGAAGCCTTTCGCTAAGGCTGTTCTTGTGGAATTGGCAAAGGGATATTTGGAAGCCCATAGAGGCCTATGGTGAAAAAGGAAATATCATCCGTTCACAACTGGAAAGAAGCTTTCTGAGAAATTGCTCTGTGTACCGTTAATTCATCTCACAGAATTACATCTTTCCCTTCAAGAAGCCTTTCGCTAAGGCTGTTCTTCTGGAATTGGTAAAGGGATATTTCGAAGCCCATAGAGGGCTATGGTGAAAAAGGAAATAACTTCCGTTCAAAACTGGAAAGAAGCTTTCTGAGAAACTGCTCTGTGTTCTGTTAATTCATCTCACAGAGTTACATCTTTCCCTTCAAGAAGCCTTTCGCTAAGGCTGTTCTTGTGGAATTGGCAAAGGGATATTTGGAAGCCATAGAGGGCTATGGTGAAAAAGGAAGTATCTTCCGTTCAAAACTGGAAAGAAGCTTTCTGAGAAACTGCTCTGTGTTCTGTTAATTCATCTCACAGAGTTACATCTTTCCCTTCAAGAAGTCTTTCGCTAAGGCTGTTCTTGTGGAATTGGCAAAGGGATATTTGGAAGCCCATAGAGGGCTATAGTGAAAAAGGAAATATTTTCCGTTCAAAACTGGAAACAAGCTTTCTAAGAAACTGCTCTGTGTTCTGTTAATTCATCTCACAGCGTTACATCTTTCCTTTCAAGAAGCCTTTCGCTAAGGTTGTTCTTGTGGAATTGGCAAAGGGATATATGGAAGCCCATAGAGGGCTATGGTGAAAAAGGAAATATCTTCCCTTCACAACTGGAAACAAGCTTTCTGAGAAACTGCTCTGTGTTCTGTTAATTCATCTCACAGAGTTACATCTTTCCCTTCAAGAAGCCTTTCGCTAAGTCTGTTCTTGTGAAATTGGCAAAGGGATATTTTGAAGCCCATAGAGGGCTATGGTGAAAAAGGAAATATCTTCCGTTCAAAACTGGAAAGAAGCTTTCTGAGAAACTGCTCTGTGTTCTGTTAATTCATCTCACAGAGTTACATCTTTCCCTTCAAGAAGCCTTTCGCTAAGGCTGTTCATGTGGAATTGGCAAAGGGATATTTGGAAGCCCATAGAAGGCTATGGTGAAAAAGGAAATATCTTCCGTTCAAAACTGGAAAGAAGCTTTCTGAGAAACTGCTCTGTGTTCTGTTAATTCATCTCACAGAGTTACATCTTTCCCTTCAAGAAGCCTTTCGCTAAGGCTGTTCTTGGGGATTGGCAATGGGATATTTGGAAACCCATAGTGGGCTATCATGAAAAAGGAAATATCTTCCGTTCAAAACTGGAAACAAGCTTTCTGAGAAACTGCTCTGTGTTCTGTTAATTCATCTCACAGAGTTACATCTTTCCCTTCAAGAAGCCTTTCGCTAAGGCTGTTCTTGTGGAATTGGCAAAGGGATATTTGGAAGCCCATAGAGGGCTATGGTGAAAAAGGAAATAGATTCCTTTCAAAACTGGAAAGAAACTTTCTGAGAAACTGCTCTGTGTTCTGTTAATTCATCTCACAGAGTGACATCTTTCCCTTCAAGAAGCCTTTCGCTAAGGCTGTTCTTGTGGAATTGGTAAAGGGATATTAGGAAGCCCATAGAGGGCTATGGTGAAAAAGGAAATATCTTCCGTTGAAAACTGATAACAAGCTTTCTGAGGAACTGCTCTGTGTTCTGTTAATTCATCTCACAGAGTTACATCTTTCCCTTCAAGAAGCCTTCGTTAAGGCTGTTCTTGTGGAATTTTCAAAGGGATATTTGGAAGCCCATAGAGGGCTCTGGTGAAAAAGCAAATATCTTCCGGTCAAAACTGGAAAGAAGCTTTCTGAGAAACTGCTCTGTGTTCTGGTAATTCATCTCACAGAGTTACATCTTTCCCTTCAAGAAGCCTTTCGCTAAGGATGTTCTTGTGGAATTGGCAAAGGGATATTTGGAAACCCATAGAGGGCTACGGTGAAAAAGGAAATATCTTCCGTTCAAAACTGGAAACAAGCTTTCTGAGAAACTGCTCTGTGTTCTGTTAATTCATCTCACAGAGTTACATCTTTCCCTTCAAGAAGCCTTTCGCTAAGGCTGTTCTTTTGGAATTGGCAAAGGGATATTTGGAAACCCATAGAGGGCTATGGTGAAAAAGGAAATATCTTCCGTTCAAAACTGGAAAGAAGCTTTCTGAGAAACTGCTCTGTGTTCTGTTAATTCATCTCACAGAGTTACATCTTTCCCTAAAGGAAGCCTTTCGCTAAGGCTGTTCTTGTGGAATTGGCAAAGGGATATTTGGAAGCCCATAGAGGGCTATGGTGAAAAAGGAAATATCTTCCGTTCAAAACTGGAAAGAAGCTTTCTGAGAAACTGCTCTGTGTTCTGTTAATTCATCTCACAGAGTTTCATCTTTCCCTTCAAGAAGCCTTTCGCTAAGGATGTTCTTGTGGAATTGGCAAAGGGATATTTGGAAACCCATAGAGGGCTACGGTGAAAAAGGAAATATCTTCCGTTCAAAACTGGAAACAAGCTTTCTGAGAAACTGCTCTGTGTTCTGTTAATTCATCTCACAGAGTTACATCTTTCCCTTCAAGAAGCCTTTCGCTAAGGCTGTTCTTTTGGAATTGGCAAAGGGATATTTGGAAACCCATAGAGGGCTATGGTGAAAAAGGAAATATCTTCCGTTCAAAACTGGAAAGAAGCTTTCTGAGAAACTGCTCTGTGTTCTGTTAATTCATCTCACAGAGTTACATCTTTCCCTTCAAGAAGCCTTTCGCTAAGGCTGTTCTTGTGGAATTGGCAAAGGGATATTTGGAAGTCCATACAGGGCTATGGTGAAAAAGGAAATATCTTCCCTTCAAAACTGGAAAGAAGCTTTCTGAGAAACTGCTCTCTGTTCTGAAAATTCATCTCACAAAGTAACATCTTTCCCTTCAAGAAGCCTTTCGCTAAGGCTGTTCTTGTGGAATTGGCAAAGGGATATTTCGAAGCCCTTAGAGGGCTATGGTGAAAAAGGAAATATCTTCCGTTCAAAACTGGAAAGAAGCTTTCTGAGAAACTGCTCTATGTTCTGTTAATTCATCTCACAGAGGTACATCTTTCCCTTCAAGAAGCCTTTTGCTAAGGCTGTTCTTGTGGAATTGGCAAAGGGATATTTGGAAGCCCATAGAGGGCTATGGTGAAAAAGGAAATATCTTCCGTTCAAAACTGGAAAGAAGCTTTCTGAGAAACTGCTCTGTGTTCTGTTAATTCATCTCACAGAGTTACATCGTTCCCTTCAAGTAGCCTTTCGCTAAGGCTGTTCTTGTGGAATTGGCAAAGGGATATTTGGAAGCCCATAGAGGGCTATGGTGAAAAAGGAAATATCTTCCGTTCAAAACTGGAAACAAGCTTTCTGAGAAACTGCTCTGTGTTCTGTTAATTCATCTCACTTAGATACATCTTTCCCTTCAAGAAGCCTTTCGCTAAGGCTGTTCTGGTGGAATTGGCAAAGGGATATTTGGAAGCCCATAGAGGGCTATGGTGAAAAAGGAAATATCTTCCGTTCAAAACTGGAAAAAAGCTTTCTGAGGAACTGCTCTGTGTTCTGTTAATTCATCTCACAGAGTTACATCTTTCCCTTCAAGAAGCCTTCGTTAAGGCTGTTCTTGTGGAATTTTCAAAGGGATATTTGGAAGCCCATAGAGGGCTCTGGTGAAAAAGGAAATATCTTCCGTTCAAAACTGGAAAGAAGCTTTCTGAGAAACTGCTCTGTGTTCTGTTAATTCATCTCACAGAGTTTCATCTTTCCCTTCAAGAAGCCTTTCGCTAAGGCTGTTCTTCTGGAATTGGCAAAGGGATATTTGGATGCCCATAGAGGGCTTTGGTGAAAAAGGAAATATCTTACGTTCAAAACTGGAAAGAAGCTTTCTGAGAAAATGCTCTGTGTTCTGTTAATTCATCTCACAGAGTTTCATCTTTCCCTTCAAGAAGTCTTTCGCTAAGGCTGTTCTTGTGGAATTGGCAAAGGGATATTTGGAAACCCATAGAGGGCTATGGTGAAAAAGGAAATATCTACCGTTCAAAACTGGAAACAAGCTTTCTGAGAAACTGCTCTGTGTTCTGTTAATTCATCTCACAGAGTTACATCTTTCCCTTCAAGAAGCCTTTCGCTAAGGCTGTTCTTGTGGAATTGGCAAAGGGATATTTGGAAGCCCATAGAGGGTTATGGTGAAAAAGGAAATATCTTCCGTTCAAAACTGGAAAGAAGCTTTCTGATAAACTGCTCTGTGTTCTGTTAATTAATCTCACAGAGTTACATCTTTCCCTTCAAGAAGCCTTTGGCTAAGGCTGTTCTTGTGGAATTGGCAAAGGGATATTTGGAAGCCCATAGAGGGCTATGGTGAAAAACGAAATATCTTCCGTTCAAAACTGGAAAGAAGCTTTCTGAGAAACTGCTCTGTGTTCTGTTAATTCATCTCACAGAGTTACATCTTTCCCTTCAAGAAGCCTTTCGCTAAGGCTGTTCTTGTGGAATTGGCAAAGGGATATTTGGAAGTCCATACAGGGCTATGGTGAAAAAGGAAATATCTTCCGTTCAAAACTGGAAAGAAGCTTTCTGAGAAACTGCTCTGTGTTCTGAAAATTCATCTCACAAAGTAACATCTTTCCCTTCAAGAAGCCTTTCGCTAAGGCTGTTCTTGTGGAATTGGCAAAGGGATATTTCGAAGCCCATAGAGGGCTATGGTGAAAAAGGAAATATCTTCCGTTCAAAACTGGAAAGAAGCTTTCGAAGAAACTGCTCTATGTTCTGTTAATTCATCTCACAGAGGTACATCTTTCCCTTCAAGAAGCCTTTTGCTAAGGCTGTTCTTGTGGAATTGGCAAAGGGATATTTGGAAGCCCATAGAGGGCTATGGTGAAAAAGGAAATATCTTCCGTTCAAAACTGGAAAGAAGCTTTCTGAGAAACTGCTCTGTGTTCTGTTAATTCATCTCACAGAGTTACATCGTTCCCTTCAAGCAGCCTTTCGCTAAGGCTGTTCTTGTGGAATTGGCAAAGGGATATTTGGAAGCCCATAGAGGGCTATGGTGAAAAAGGAAATATCTTCCGTTCAAAACTGGAAACAAGCTTTCTGAGAAACTGCTCTGTGTTCTGTTAATTCATCTCACAGAGATACATCTTTCCCTTCAAGAAGCCTTTCGCTAAGGCTGTTCTGGTGGAATTGGCAAAGGGATATTTGGAAGCCCATAGAGGGCTATGGTGAAAAAGGAAATATCTTCCGTTCAAAACTGGAAAGAAGCTTTCTGAGAAACTGCTCTGTGTTCTGTTAATTCATCTCACAGAGTTACATCTTTCCCTTCAAGAAGCCTTTCGCTAAGGCTGTTCTTGTGGAATTGGCAAAGGGATATTTCGAAGCCTATAGAGGTCTATGGTGAAAAAGGAAATATCTTCCGTTCAAAACTGGAAAGAAACTTTCTGAGAAACTGCTCTGTGTTCTGTTAATTCATCTCACAGAGTTACATCTTTCCCTTCAAGAAGCCTTTCGCTAAGGCTGTTCTTGTGGAATTGGTAAAGGGATATTTGGAAGCCCATAGAGGGCTATGGTGAAAAAGGAAATATCTTCCGTTCAAAACTGGAAAGAAGCTTTCTGAGAAACTGCTCTGTGTTCTGTTAATTCATCTCACAGAGTTACATCTTTCCCTTCAAGAAGCCTTTCGCTAAGGCTGTTCATGTGGAATTGGCAAAGGGATATTTGGAAGCCCATAGAGGGCTATGGTGAAAAAGGAAATATCTTCAGTTCAAAACTGGAAAGAAGCTTTCTGAGAAACTGCTCTGTGTTCTGTTAATTCATCTCACAGAGTTACATCTTTCCCTTCAAGAAGCCTTTCTCTAAGGCTGTTCTTGGGGATTGGCAATGGGATATTTGGAAACCCATAGAGGGCTATCATGAAAAAGGAAATATCTTCCGTTCAAAACTGGAAACAAGCTTTCTGAGAAACTGCTCTGTGTTCTGTTAATTCATCTCACAGAGTTACATCTTTCCCTTCAAGAAGCCTTTCGCTAAGGCTGTTCTTGTGGAATTGGCAAAGGGATATTTGGAAGCCCATAGAGGGCTATGGTGAAAAAGGAAATATCTTCCTTTCAAAACTGGAAAGAAGCTTTCTGAGAAACTGCTCTGTGTTCTCTTAATTCATCTCACAGAGTTACATCTTTCCCTTCAAGAAGCCTTTCGCTAAGGCTGTTCTTGTGGAATTGGTAAAGGGATATTAGGAAGCCCATAGAGGGCTATGGTGAAAAAGGAAATATCTTCCGTTGAAAACTGGAAACAAGCTTTCTGAGGAACTGCTCTGTGTTCTGTTAATTCATCTCACAGAGATACATCTTTCCCTTCAAGAAGCCTTCGTTAAGGCTGTTCTTGTGGAATTTTCAAAGAGATATTTGGAAGCCCATAGAGGGCTCTGGTGAAAAAGGAAATATCTTCCGGTCAAAACTGGAAAGAAGCTTTCTGAGAAACTGCTCTGTGTTCTGTTAATTCATCTCACAGAGTTACATCTTTCCCTAAAGGAAGCCTTTCGCTAAGGCTGTTCTTGTGGAATTGGCAAAGGGATATTTGGAAGCCCATAGAGGGCTATGGTGAAAAAGGAAATATCTTCCGTTCAAAACTGGAAAGAAGCTTTCTGAGAAACTGCTCTGTGTTCTGTTAATTCATCTCACAGAGTTACATCTTTCCCTTCAAGAAGCCTTTCTCTAAGGCTGTTCTTGTGGAATTGGCAAAGGGATATTTGGAAGCCCATAGAGGGCTATGGTGAAAAAGGAAATATCTTCCGTTCAAAACTGGAAAGAAGCTTTCTGAGAATCTGCTCTGTGTTCTGTTAATTCATCTCATAGAGTTTCATCTTTCCCTTCAAGAAGCCTTTCGCTAACGCTGTTCTTCTGGAATTGGCAAAGGGATATTTGGAAGCCCATAGAGGGCTTTGGTGAAAAAGGAAATATCTTACGTTCAAAACTGGAAAGAAGCTTTCTGAGAAACTGCTCTGTGTTCTGTTAATTCATCTCACAGAGTTTCATCTTTCCCTTCAAGAAGCCTTTCGCTAAGGCTTTTCTTGTGGAATTGGCAAAGGGATATTTGGAAGTCCATAGAGGGCTATGGTGAAAAAGGAAATATCTTCCGTACAAAACTGGAAAGAAGCTTTCTGAGAAACTGCTCTGTGTTCTGTTAATTCAACTCACAGAGTTACATCTTTCCCTTCAAGAAGCCTTTCGCTAAGGCTGTTCTTGTGGAATTGGTAAAGGGATATTTGGAAGCCCAAAGAGGGCAATGGTGAAAAAGGAAATATCTTCCGTTCAAAACTGGAAAGAAGCTTTCTGAGAAACTGCTCTGTGTTCTCTTAATTCATCTCACAGATTTACATCTTTCCCTTCAAGAAGCCTTTCGCTAAGGCTGTTCTTGTGGAATTGGCAAAGGGATATTTCGAAGCCCATAGAGGGCTATGGTGAAAAAGGAAATATCTTCCGTTCAAAACTGGAAGGAAGCTTTCTGAGAAACTGCTCTGTGTTCTGTTAATTCATCTCACAGAGTTACATCTTTCCCTTCAAGAAGCCTTTCGCTAAGGCTTTTCTTGTGGAATTGGCAAAGGGATATTTGGAAGTCCATAGAGGGCTATGGTGAAAAAGGAAATATCTTCCGTACAAAACTGGAAAGAAGCTTTCTGAGAAACTGCTCTGTGTTCTGTTAATTCAACTCACAGAGTTACATCTTTCCCTTCAAGAAGCCTTTCGCTAAGGCTGTTCTTGTGGAATTGGCAAAGGGATATTTGGAAGCCCATAGAGGGCTATGGTGAAAAAGGAAATATCTTCCGTTCAAAACTGGAAAGAAGCTTTCTGAGAAACTGCTCTATGTTCTGTTAATTCATCTCACAGAGTTACATCTTTCCCTTCAAGAAGCCTTTCACTAAGGCTGTTCTTGTGGAATTGGCAAAGGGATATTTGGAAGCCCATAGAGGGCTATGGTGAAAAAGGAAATATCTTCCGTTCAAAACTGGAAACAAGCTTTCTGAGAAACTGCTCTGTGTTCTGTTAATTCATCTCACAGAGATACATCTTTCCCTTCAAGAAGCCTTTCGCTAAGGCTGTTCTTGTGGAATTGGCAAAGGGATATTTGGAAGCCCATAGAGGGCTATGGTGAAAAAGGAAATATCTTCAGTTCTAAACTGGAAAGAAGCTTTCTGAGAAACTGCTCTGTGTTCTGTTAATTCATCTCACAGAGTTACATCTTTCCCTTCAAGAAGCCTTTCGCTAAGGCTGTTCTTGTGGAATTGGCAATGGGATATTTGGAAGCCCATAGAGGGCTATGGTGAAAAAGGAAATATCTTCCTTTCAAAACTCGAAAGAAGCTTTCTGAGAAACTGCTCTGTGTTCTGTTAGTTCATCTCACAGAGTTACATCTTTCCCTTCAAGAATCCTTTCGCTAAGGCTGTTCTTGTGGAATTGGTAAAGGGATATTAGGAAGCCCATAGAGGGCTATGGTGAAAAAGGAAATATCTTCCGTTGAAAACTGGAAACAAGCTTTCTGAGGAACTGCTCTGTGTTCTGTTAATTCATCTCACAGAGTTACATCTTTCCCTTCAAGAAGCCTTCGTTAAGGCTGTTCTTGTGGAATTTTCAAAGGGATATTTGGAAGCCCATAGAGGGCTCTGGTGAAAAAGGAAATATCTTCCGGTCAAAACTGGAAAGAAGCTTTCTGAGAAACTGCTCTGTGTTCTGTTAATTCATCTCACAGAGTTACATCTTTCCCTTCAAGAAGCCTTTCGCTAAGGATGTTCTTGTGGAATTGGCAAAGGGATATTTGGAAGCCCATAGAGGGCTATGGTGAAAAAGGAAATATCTTCCGTTCAAAACTGGAAACAAGCTTTCTGAGAAACTGCTCTGTGATCTGTTAATTCATCTCACAGAGTTACATCTTTCCCTTCAAGAAGCCTTTCGCTAAGGCTGTTCTTGTGGAATTGGCAAAGGGATATTTGGAAACCCATAGAGGGCTATGGTGAAAAAGGAAATATCTTCCGTTCAAAACTGGAAAGAAGCTTTCTGAGAAACTGCTCTGTGTTCTGTTAATTCATCTCACAGAGTTACATCTTTCCCTTAAGGAAGCCTTTCGCTAAGGCTGTTCTTGTGGAATTGGCAAAGGGATATATGGAAGCCCATAGAGGGCTATGGTGAAAAAGGAAATATCTTCCGTTCAAAACTGGAAAGAAGCTTTCTGAGAAACTGCTCTGTGTTCTGTTAATTCATCTCACAGAGTTACATCTTTCCCTTCAAGAAGCCTTTCGCTAAGGCTGTTCTTGTGGAATTGGCAAAGGGATATTTGGAAGCCCATAGAGGGCTATGGTGAAAAAGGAAATATCTTCCGTTCAAAACTGGAAAGAAGCTTTCTGAGAAACTGCTCTGTGTTCTGTTAATTCATCTCAGAGAGTTTCATCTTTCCCTTCAAGAAGACTTTCGCTAAGGCTGTTCTTGTGCAATTGGCAAAGGGATATTTGGAAGCCCATAGAGGGCTTTGGTGAAAAAGGAAATATCTTACGTTCAAAACTGGAAAGAAGCTTTCTGAGAAACTGCTCTGTGTTCTGTTAATTCATCTCACAGAGTTTCATCTTTCCCTTCAAGAAGTCTTTCGCTAAGGCTGTTCTTGTGGAATTGGCAAAGGGATATTTGGAAACCCATAGAGGGCTATGGTGAAAAAGGAAATATCTACCGTTCAAAACTGGAAACAAGCTTTCTGAGAAACTGCTCTGTGTTCTATTAATTCATCTCACAGAGTTACATCTTTCCCTTCAAGAAGCCTTTCGCTAAGGCTGTTCTTGTGGAATTGGCAAAGGGATATTTGGAAGCCCATAGAGGGTTATGGTGAAAAAGGAAATATCTTCCGTTCAAAACTTGAAAGAAGCTTTCTGATAAACTGCTCTGTGTTCTGTTAATTAATCTCACAGAGTTACATCTTTCCCTTCAAGAAGCCTTTGGCTAAGGCTGTTCTTGTGGAATTGGCAAAGGGATATTTGGAAGCCCATAGAGGGCTATGGTGAAAAAGGAAATATCTTCCGTTCAAAACTGGAAAGAAGCTTTCTGAGAAACTGCTCTGTGTTCTGTTAATTCATCTCACAGAGTTACATCTTTCCCTTCAAGAAGCCTTTCGCTAAGGCTGTTCTTGTGGAATTGGCAAAGGGATATTTGGAAGTCCATACAGGGCTATGGTGAAAAAGGAAATATCTTCCGTTCAAAACTGGAAAGAAGCTTTCTGAGAAACTGCTCTGTGTTCTGTAAATTCATCTCACAAAGTAACATCTTTCCCTTCAAGAAGCCTTTCGCTAAGGCTGTTCTTGTGGAATTGGCAAAGGGATATTTGGAAGCCCCTAGAGGGCTATGGTGAAAAAGGAAATATCTTCCGTTCAAAACTGGAAAGAAGCTTTCTGAGAAACTGCTCTGTGTTCTGTTAATTCATCTCACAGAGTTACATCTTTCCCTTCAAGAAGCCTTTCGCTAAGGCTGTTCTTGTGGAATTGGAAAAGGGATATTTAGAAGCCCATAGAGGGCTATGGTGAAAAAGGAAATATCTTCCTTTCAAAACTGGAAAGAAGCTTTCTGAGAAACTGCTCTGTGTTCTGTTAATTCATCTCACAGAGTTACATCTTTCCCTTCAAGAACCTTTGGCTAAGGCTGTTCTTGTGGAATTGGCAAAGGGATATTTGGAAGCCCATAGAGGGCTATGGTGAAAAAGGAAATATCTTCCGTTCAAAACTGGAAAGAAGCTTTCTGAGAAACTGCTCTGTGTTCTGTTAATTCATCTCACAGAGTTACATCTTTCCCTTCAAGAAGCCTTTCGCTAAGGCTGTTCTTGTGGAATTGGCAAAGGGATATTTGGAAGTCCATACAGGGCTATGGTGAAAAAGGAAATATCTTCCGTTCAAATCTGGAAAGAAGCTTTCTGAGAAACTGCTCTGTGTTCTGTAAATTCATCTCACAAAGTAACATCTTTCCCTTCAAGAAGCCTTTCGCTAAGGCTGTTCTTGTGGAATTGGCAAAGGGATATTTGGAAGCCCCTAGAGGGCTATGGTGAAAAAGGAAATATCTTCCGTTCAAAACTGGAAAGAAGCTTTCTGAGAAACTGCTCTGTGTTCTGTTAATTAATCTCACAGAGTTACATCTTTCCCTTCAAGAAGCCTTTCGCTAAGGCTGTTCTTGTGAAATTGGAAAAGGGATATTTAGAAGCCCATAGAGGGCTATGGTGAAAAAGGAAATATCTTCCTTTCAAAACTGGAAAGAAGCTTTCTGAGAAACTGCTCTGTGTTCTGTTAAGTCATCTCACAGAGTCACATCTTTCCCTTCAAGAAGTCTTTCGCTAAGGCTGTTCTTGTGGAATTGGCAAAGGGATATTTGGAAGCCCATAGAGGGCTATGGTGAAAAAGTAAATATCTTCCGTTCACAACTGGAAAGAAGCTTTCTGAGAAACTGCTCTATGTTCTGTTAATTCATCTCACAGAGTTACATCTTTCCCTTCAAGAAGCCTTTCACTAAGGCTGTTCTTGTGGAATTGGCAAAGGGATATTTGGAAGCCCATAGAGGGCTATGGTGAAAAAGGAAATATCTTCCGTTCAAAACTGGAAAGAAACTTTCTGAGAAACTGCTCTGTGTTCTGTTAATTTCATCTCACAGTGTTACATCTTTCCCTTAAAGAAGCCTTTCGCTAAGGCTGTTCTTGTGGAATTGGCAAAGGGATATTTGGAAGACCATAGAGGGCTATGGTGAAAAAGGAAATATCTTCCGTTCAAAACTGGAAAGAAGCTTTCTGAGAAACTACTCTGTGTTCTGTTAATTCATCTCACAGAGTTGCATCTTTCCCTTCAAGAAGCCTTTCGCTAAGACTGTTCTTGTGGAATTGGCAAAGGGATATTTGGAAGCCCATAGAGGGCTATGGTGAAAAAGGAAATATCTACCGTTCACAACTGGAAAGAAGCTTTCTGAGAAACTGCTCTGTGTTCTGTTAATTCATCTCACAGAGTTACATCTTTCCCTACAAGAAGCCTTTCGCTAAGGCTGTTCTTGTGGAATTGGCAAAGGGATATTTGGAAGCCCATAGAGGGCTATGGTGAAAAAGGAAATATCTTCCGTTCAAAACTGGAAAGAAGCTTTCTGAGAAACTGCTCTGTGTTCTGTTAATTCATCTCACAGAGGTACATTTTTCCCTACAAGAAGCCTTTCGCTAAGGCTGTTCTTGTTGAATTGGCAAAGGCATATTTCGAATCCCATAGAGGGCTATGGTGAAAAAGGAAATATCTTCCGTTCAAAACTGGAAAGAAACTTTCTGAGAAACTTTTCTGTGTTCTGTTAATTCATCTCACAGAGTTACATCTTTCCCTTCAAGAAGCCTTTCGCTAAGGCAGTTCTTGTGGAATTGGTAAAGGGATATTTGGAAGCCCGTAGAGGGCAATGGTGAAAAAGGAAATATCTTCCGTTCAAAACTGGAAAGAAGCTTTCTGAGAAACTGCTCTGTGTTCTGTTAATTCATCCCACAGAGTTACATCTTTCCCTTCAAGAAGCCTTTCGCTAAGGCTGTTCTTGTGGAATTGGCAAAGGGATATTTGGAAGCCCATACAGGGCTATGGTGAAAAAGGAAATATCTTCCGTACAAAACTTGAAAGAAGGTTTCTGAGAAACTGTTCTGTGTTCTGTTAATTCATCTCACAGAGTTACATCTTTCCCTTCAAGAAGCCTTTCGCTAAGACTGTTCTTGTGGAATTGGCAATGGGATATTTGGAAGCCCATAGAGGGCTATGGTGAAAAAGGAAATATCTACCGTTCACAACTGGAAAGAAGCTTTCTGAGAAACTGCTCTGTGTTCTGTTAATTCATCTCACAGAGTTACATCTTTCCCTACAAGAAGCCTTTCGCTAAGGCTGTTCTTGTGGAATTGGCAAAGGGATATTTGGAAGCCCATAGAGGGCTATGGTGAAAAAGGAAATATCTTCCGTTCAAAACTGGAAAGAAGCTTTCTGAGAAACTGCTCTGTGTTCTGTTAATTCATCTCACAGAGGTACATTTTTCCCTACAAGAAGCCTTTCGCTAAGTCTGTTCTTGTGGAATTGGCCAAGGGATATTTGGAGGTCCATACAGGGCTATGGTGAAAATGGAAATATCTTCCGTTCAAAACTGGAAAGAAGCTTTCTGAGAAACTGCTCTGTGTTCTGTAAATTCATCTCACAAAGTAACATCTTTCCCTTCAAGAAGCCTTTCGCTAAGGCTGTTCTTGTGGAACTGGCAAAGGGATATTTGGAAGCCCATAGAGGGCTATGGTGAAAAAGGAAATATCTTCCGTTCAAAACTGGAAAGAAGCTTTCTGAGAATCTACTCTGTGTTCTGTTAATTCATCTCACAGAGTTGCATCTTTCCCTTCAAGAAGTCTTTCGCTAAGGCTGTTCTTGTGGAATTGGCAAAGGGATATTTGGAAGCCCATAGAGGGCTATGGTGAAAAAGGAAATATCTACCGTTCACAACTGGAAAGAAGCTTTCTGAGAAACTGCTCTGTGTTCTGTTAATTCATCTCACAGAGTTACATCTTTCCCTTCAAGAAGACTTTCGCTAAGTCTCTTCTTGTGGAATTGGCAAAGGGATATTTGGAAGCCCATAGAGGGCTATGGTGAAAAAGGAAATATCTTCCGTTCAAAACTTGAAACAAGCTTTCTGAGAAACTGCTCTGTGTTCTGTTAATTCATCTCACAGAGTTACATCTTTCCCTTCAAGAAGCCTTTCGCTAAGGCTGTTCTTGTGGAATTGGCAAAGGGATATTTCGAAGCCCATAGAGGGCTATGGTGAAAAAGGAAATATCTTCCGTTCAAAACTGGAAACAAGCTTTCTGAGAAACTGCTCTGTGTTCTGTTAATTAATCTCACAGAGTTACATCTTTCCCTTCAAGAAGCCTTTCGCTAAGGCTGTTCTTGTGGAATTGGTAAAGGGATATTTGGAAGCCCAAAGAGGGCAATGGTGAAAAAGGAAATATCTTCCGTTCAAAACTGGAAAGAAGCTTTCTGAGAAACTGCTCTGTGTTCTGTTAATTCATCTCACAGATTTACATCTTTCCCTTCAAGAAGCCTTTCGCTAAGGCTGTTCTTGTGGAATTGGCAAAGGGATATTTCGAAGCCCATAGAGGGCTATGGTGAAAAAGGAAATATCTTCCGTTCAAAACTGGAAAGAAGCTTTCTGAGAAACTGCTCTGTGTTCTGTTAATTCATCTCACAGAGTTACATCTTTCCCTTCAAGAAGCCTTTCGCTAAGGCTTTTCTTGTGGAATTGGCAAAGGGATATTTGGAAGTCCATAGAGGGCTATGGTGAAAAAGGAAATATCTTCCGTACAAAACTGGAAAGAAGCTTTCTGAGAAACTGCTCTGTGTTCTGTTAATTCAACTCACAGAGTTACATCTTTCCCTTCAAGAAGCCTTTCGCTAAGGCTGTTCTTGTGGAATTGGTAAAGGGATATTTGGAAGCCCAAAGAGGGCAATGGTGAAAAAGGAAATATCTTCCGTTCAAAACTGGAAAGAAGCTTTCTGAGAAACTGCTCTGTGTTCTCTTAATTCATCTCACAGATTTACATCTTTCCCTTCAAGAAGCCTTTCGCTAAGGCTGTTCTTGTGGAATTGGCAAAGGGATATTTCGAAGCCCATAGAGGGCTATGGTGAAAAAGGAAATATCTTCCGTTCAAAACTGGAAGGAAGCTTTCTGAGAAACTGCTCTGTGTTCTGTTAATTCATCTCACAGAGTTACATCTTTCCCTTCAAGAAGCCTTTCGCTAAGGCTTTTCTTGTGGAATTGGCAAAGGGATATTTGGAAGTCCATAGAGGGCTATGGTGAAAAAGGAAATATCTTCCGTACAAAACTGGAAAGAAGCTTTCTGAGAAACTGCTCTGTGTTCTGTTAATTCAACTCACAGAGTTACATCTTTCCCTTCAAGAAGCCTTTCGCTAAGGCTGTTCTTGTGGAATTGGCAAAGGGATATTTGGAAGCCCATAGAGGGCTATGGTGAAAAAGGAAATATCTTCCGTTCAAAACTGGAAAGAAGCTTTCTGAGAAACTGCTCTATGTTCTGTTAATTCATCTCACAGAGTTACATCTTTCCCTTCAAGAAGCCTTTCACTAAGGCTGTTCTTGTGGAATTGGCAAAGGGATATTTGGAAGCCCATAGAGGGCTATGGTGAAAAAGGAAATATCTTCCGTTCAAAACTGGAAACAAGCTTTCTGAGAAACTGCTCTGTGTTCTGTTAATTCATCTCACAGAGATACATCTTTCCCTTCAAGAAGCCTTTCGCTAAGGCTGTTCTTGTGGAATTGGCAAAGGGATATTTGGAAGCCCATAGAGGGCTATGGTGAAAAAGGAAATATCTTCAGTTCTAAACTGGAAAGAAGCTTTCTGAGAAACTGCTCTGTGTTCTGTTAATTCATCTCACAGAGTTACATCTTTCCCTTCAAGAAGCCTTTCGCTAAGGCTGTTCTTGTGGAATTGGCAATGGGATATTTGGAAGCCCATAGAGGGCTATGGTGAAAAAGGAAATATCTTCCTTTCAAAACTCGAAAGAAGCTTTCTGAGAAACTGCTCTGTGTTCTGTTAGTTCATCTCACAGAGTTACATCTTTCCCTTCAAGAATCCTTTCGCTAAGGCTGTTCTTGTGGAATTGGTAAAGGGATATTAGGAAGCCCATAGAGGGCTATGGTGAAAAAGGAAATATCTTCCGTTGAAAACTGGAAACAAGCTTTCTGAGGAACTGCTCTGTGTTCTGTTAATTCATCTCACAGAGTTACATCTTTCCCTTCAAGAAGCCTTCGTTAAGGCTGTTCTTGTGGAATTTTCAAAGGGATATTTGGAAGCCCATAGAGGGCTCTGGTGAAAAAGGAAATATCTTCCGGTCAAAACTGGAAAGAAGCTTTCTGAGAAACTGCTCTGTGTTCTGTTAATTCATCTCACAGAGTTACATCTTTCCCTTCAAGAAGCCTTTCGCTAAGGATGTTCTTGTGGAATTGGCAAAGGATATTTGGAAGCCCATAGAGGGCTATGGTGAAAAAGGAAATATCTTCCGTTCAAAACTGGAAACAAGCTTTCTGAGAAACTGCTCTGTGATCTGTTAATTCATCTCACAGAGTTACATCTTTCCCTTCAAGAAGCCTTTCGCTAATGCTGTTCTTGTGGAATTGGCAAAGGGATATTTGGAAACCCATAGAGGGCTATGGTGAAAAAGGAAATATCTTCCGTTCAAAACTGGAAAGAAGCTTTCTGAGAAACTGCTCTGTGTTCTGTTAATTCATCTCACAGAGTTACATCTTTCCCTTAAGGAAGCCATTCGCTAAGGCTGTTCTTGTGGAATTGGCAAAGGGATATATGGAAGCCCATAGAGGGCTATGGTGAAAAAGGAAATATCTTCCGTTCAAAACTGGAAAGAAGCTTTCTGAGAAACTGCTCTGTGTTCTGTTAATTCATCTCACAGAGTTACATCTTTCCCTTCAAGAAGCCTTTCGCTAAGGCTGTTCTTGTGGAATTGGCAAAGGGATATTTGGAAGCCCATAGAGGGCTATGGTGAAAAAGGAAATATCTTCCGTTCAAAACTGGAAAGAAGCTTTCTGAGAAACTGCTCTGTGTTCTGTTAATTCATCTCAGAGAGTTTCATCTTTCCCTTCAAGAAGACTTTCGCTAAGGCTGTTCTTGTGCAATTGGCAAAGGGATATTTGGAAGCCCATAGAGGGCTTTGGTGAAAAAGGAAATATCTTACGTTCAAAACTGGAAAGAAGCTTTCTGAGAAACTGCTCTGTGTTCTGTTAATTCATCTCACAGAGTTTCATCTTTCCCTTCAAGAAGTCTTTCGCTAAGGCTGTTCTTGTGGAATTGGCAAAGGGATATTTGGAAACCCATAGAGGGCTATGGTGAAAAAGGAAATATCTACCGTTCAAAACTGGAAACAAGCTTTCTGAGAAACTGCTCTGTGTTCTATTAATTCATCTCACAGAGTTACATCTTTCCCTTCAAGAAGCCTTTCGCTAAGGCTGTTCTTGTGGAATTGGCAAAGGGATATTTGGAAGCCCATAGAGGGTTATGGTGAAAAAGGAAATATCTTCCGTTCAAAACTTGAAAGAAGCTTTCTGATAAACTGCTCTGTGTTCTGTTAATTAATCTCACAGAGTTACATCTTTCCCTTCAAGAAGCCTTTGGCTAAGGCTGTTCTTGTGGAATTGGCAAAGGGATATTTGGAAGCCCATAGAGGGCTATGGTGAAAAAGGAAATATCTTCCGTTCAAAACTGGAAAGAAGCTTTCTGAGAAACTGCTCTGTGTTCTGTTAATTCATCTCACAGAGTTACATCTTTCCCTTCAAGAAGCCTTTCGCTAAGGCTGTTCTTGTGGAATTGGCAAAGGGATATTTGGAAGTCCATACAGGGCTATGGTGAAAAAGGAAATATCTTCCGTTCAAAACTGGAAAGAAGCTTTCTGAGAAACTGCTCTGTGTTCTGTAAATTCATCTCACAAAGTAACATCTTTCCCTTCAAGAAGCCTTTCGCTAAGGCTGTTCTTGTGGAATTGGCAAAGGGATATTTGGAAGCCCCTAGAGGGCTATGGTGAAAAAGGAAATATCTTCCGTTCAAAACTGGAAAGAAGCTTTCTGAGAAACTGCTCTGTGTTCTGTTAATTCATCTCACAGAGTTACATCTTTCCCTTCAAGAAGCCTTTCGCTAAGGCTGTTCTTGTGGAATTGGAAAAGGGATATTTAGAAGCCCATAGAGGGCTATGGTGAAAAAGGAAATATCTTCCTTTCAAAACTGGAAAGAAGCTTTCTGAGAAACTGCTCTGTGTTCTGTTAATTCATCTCACAGAGTTACATCTTTCCCTTCAAGAACCTTTGGCTAAGGCTGTTCTTGTGGAATTGGCAAAGGGATATTTGGAAGCCCATAGAGGGCTATGGTGAAAAAGGAAATATCTTCCGTTCAAAACTGGAAAGAAGCTTTCTGAGAAACTGCTCTGTGTTCTGTTAATTCATCTCACAGAGTTACATCTTTCCCTTCAAGAAGCCTTTCGCTAAGGCTGTTCTTGTGGAATTGGCAAAGGGATATTTGGAAGTCCATACAGGGCTATGGTGAAAAAGGAAATATCTTCCGTTCAAATCTGGAAAGAAGCTTTCTGAGAAACTGCTCTGTGTTCCGTAAATTCATCTCACAAAGTAACATCTTTCCCTTCAAGAAGCCTTTCGCTAAGGCTGTTCTTGTGGAATTGGCAAAGGGATATTTGGAAGCCCCTAGAGGGCTATGGTGAAAAAGGAAATATCTTCCGTTCAAAACTGGAAAGAAGCTTTCTGAGAAACTGCTCTGTGTTCTGTTAATTAATCTCACAGAGTTACATCTTTCCCTTCAAGAAGCCTTTCGCTAAGGCTGTTCTTGTGAAATTGGAAAAGGGATATTTAGAAGCCCATAGAGGGCTATGGTGAAAAAGGAAATATCTTCCTTTCAAAACTGGAAAGAAGCTTTCTGAGAAACTGCTCTGTGTTCTGTTAAGTCATCTCACAGAGTCACATCTTTCCCTTCAAGAAGTCTTTCGCTAAGGCTGTTCTTGTGGAATTGGCAAAGGGATATTTGGAAGCCCATAGAGGGCTATGGTGAAAAAGTAAATATCTTCCGTTCACAACTGGAAAGAAGCTTTCTGAGAAACTGCTCTATGTTCTGTTAATTCATCTCACAGAGTTACATCTTTCCCTTCAAGAAGCCTTTCACTAAGGCTGTTCTTGTGGAATTGGCAAAGGGATATTTGGAAGCCCATAGAGGGCTATGGTGAAAAAGGAAATATCTTCCGTTCAAAACTGGAAAGAAACTTTCTGAGAAACTGCTCTGTGTTCTGTTAATTCATCTCACAGTGTTACATCTTTCCCTTAAAGAAGCCTTTCGCTAAGGCTGTTCTTGTGGAATTGGCAAAGGGATATTTGGAAGACCATAGAGGGCTATGGTGAAAAAGGAAATATCTTCCGTTCAAAACTGGAAAGAAGCTTTCTGAGAAACTACTCTGTGTTCTGTTAATTCATCTCACAGAGTTGCATCTTTCCCTTCAAGAAGCCTTTCGCTAAGACTGTTCTTGTGGAATTGGCAAAGGGATATTTGGAAGCCCATAGAGGGCTATGGTGAAAAAGGAAATATCTACCGTTCACAACTGGAAAGAAGCTTTCTGAGAAACTGCTCTGTGTTCTGTTAATTCATCTCACAGAGTTACATCTTTCCCTACAAGAAGCCTTTCGCTAAGGCTGTTCTTGTGGAATTGGCAAAGGGATATTTGGAAGCCCATAGAGGGCTATGGTGAAAAAGGAAATATCTTCCGTTCAAAACTGGAAAGAAGCTTTCTGAGAAACTGCTCTGTGTTCTGTTAATTCATCTCACAGAGGTACATTTTTCCCTACAAGAAGCCTTTCGCTAAGGCTGTTCTTGTTGAATTGGCAAAGGCATATTTCGAATCCCATAGAGGGCTATGGTGAAAAAGGAAATATCTTCCGTTCAAAACTGGAAAGAAACTTTCTGAGAAACTTTTCTGTGTTCTGTTAATTCATCTCACAGAGTTACATCTTTCCCTTCAAGAAGCCTTTCGCTAAGGCAGTTCTTGTGGAATTGGTAAAGGGATATTTGGAAGCCCGTAGAGGGCAATGGTGAAAAAGGAAATATCTTCCGTTCAAAACTGGAAAGAAGCTTTCTGAGAAACTGCTCTGTGTTCTGTTAATTCATCCCACAGAGTTACATCTTTCCCTTCAAGAAGCCTTTCGCTAAGGCTGTTCTTGTGGAATTGGCAAAGGGATATTTGGAAGCCCATACAGGGCTATGGTGAAAAAGGAAATATCTTCCGTACAAAACTTGAAAGAAGGTTTCTGAGAAACTGTTCTGTGTTCTGTTAATTCATCTCACAGAGTTACATCTTTCCCTTCAAGAAGCCTTTCGCTAAGACTGTTCTTGTGGAATTGGCAAAGGGATATTTGGAAGCCCATAGAGGGCTATGGTGAAAAAGGAAATATCTACCGTTCACAACTGGAAAGAAGCTTTCTGAGAAACTGCTCTGTGTTCTGTTAATTCATCTCACAGAGTTACATCTTTCCCTACAAGAAGCCTTTCGCTAAGGCTGTTCTTGTGGAATTGGCAAAGGGATATTTGGAAGCCCATAGAGGGCTATGGTGAAAAAGGAAATATCTTCCGTTCAAAACTGGAAAGAAGCTTTCTGAGAAACTGCTCTGTGTTCTGTTAATTCATCTCACAGAGGTACATTTTTCCCTACAAGAAGCCTTTCGCTAAGTCTGTTCTTGTGGAATTGGCCAAGGGATATTTGGAGGTCCATACAGGGCTATGGTGAAAATGGAAATATCTTCCGTTCAAAACTGGAAAGAAGCTTTCTGAGAAACTGCTCTGTGTTCTGTAAATTCATCTCACAAAGTAACATCTTTCCCTTCAAGAAGCCTTTCGCTAAGGCTGTTCTTGTGGAACTGGCAAAGGGATATTTGGAAGCCCATAGAGGGCTATGGTGAAAAAGGAAATATCTTCCGTTCAAAACTGGAAAGAAGCTTTCTGAGAATCTACTCTGTGTTCTGTTAATTCATCTCACAGAGTTGCATCTTTCCCTTCAAGAAGTCTTTCGCTAAGGCTGTTCTTGTGGAATTGGCAAAGGGATATTTGGAAGCCCGTAGAGGGCTATGGTGAAAAAGGAAATATCTACCGTTCACAACTGGAAAGAAGCTTTCTGAGAAACTGCTCTGTGTTCTGTTAATTCATCTCACAGAGTTACATCTTTCCCTTCAAGAAGACTTTCGCTAAGTCTCTTCTTGTGGAATTGGCAAAGGGATATTTGGAAGCCCATAGAGGGCTATGGTGAAAAAGGAAATATCTTCCGTTCAAAACTTGAAACAAGCTTTCTGAGAAACTGCTCTGTGTTCTGTTAATTCATCTCACAGAGTTACATCTTTCCCTTCAAGAAGCCTTTCGCTAAGGCTGTTCTTGTGGAATTGGCAAAGGGATATTTCGAAGCCCATAGAGGGCTATGGTGAAAAAGGAAATATCTTCCGTTCAAAACTGGAAACAAGCTTTCTGAGAAACTGCTCTGTGTTCTGTTAATTAATCTCACAGAGTTACATCTTTCCCTTCAAGAAGCCTTTCGCTAAGGCTGTTCTTGTGGAATTGGTAAAGGGATATTTGGAAGCCCAAAGAGGGCAATGGTGAAAAAGGAAATATCTTCCGTTGAAAACTGGAAAGAAGCTTTCTGAGAAACTGCTCTGTGTTCTGTTAATTCATCTCACAGATTTACATCTTTCCCTTCAAGAAGCCTTTCGCTAAGGCTGTTCTTGTGGAATTGGCAAAGGGATATTTGGAAGCCCCTAGAGGGCTATGGTGAAAAAGGAAATATCTTCCGTTCAAAACTGGAAAGAAGCTTTCTGAGAAACTGCTCTGTGTTCTGTTAATTCATCTCACAGAGTTACATCTTTCCCTTCAAGAAGCCTTTCGCTAAGGCTTTTCTTGTGGAATTGGCAAAGGGATATTTGGAAGTCCATAGAGGGCTATGGTGAAAAAGGAAATATCTTCCGTACAAAACTGGAAAGAAGCTTTCTGAGAAACTGCTCTGTGTTCTGTTAATTCAACTCACAGAGTTACATCTTTCCCTTCAAGAAGCCTTTCGCTAAGGCTGTTCTTGTGGAATTGGTAAAGGGATATTTGGAAGCCCAAAGAGGGCAATGGTGAAAAAGGAAATATCTTCCGTTCAAAACTGGAAAGAAGCTTTCTGAGAAACTGCTCTGTGTTCTGTTAATTCATCTCACAGATTTACATCTTTCCCTTCAAGAAGCCTTTCGCTAAGGCTGTTCTTGTGGAATTGGCAAAGGGATATTTCGAAGCCCATAGAGGGCTATGGTGAAAAAGGAAATATCTTCCGTTCAAAACTGGAAAGAAGCTTTCTGAGAAACTGCTCTGTGTTCTGTTAATTCATCTCACAGAGTTACATCTTTCCCTTCAAGAAGCCTTTCGCTAAGGCTTTTCTTGTGGAATTGGCAAAGGGATATTTGGAAGTCCATAGAGGGCTATGGTGAAAAAGGAAATATCTTCCGTACAAAACTGGAAAGAAGCTTTCTGAGAAACTGCTCTGTGTTCTGTTAATTCAACTCACAGAGTTACATCTTTCCCTTCAAGAAGCCTTTCGCTAAGGCTGTTCTTGTGGAATTGGCAAAGGGATATTTGGAAGCCCATAGAGGGCTATGGTGAAAAAGGAAATATCTTCCGTTCAAAACTGGAAAGAAGCTTTCTGAGAAACTGCTCTATGTTCTGTTAATTCATCTCACAGAGTTACATCTTTCCCTTCAAGAAGCCTTTCACTAAGGCTGTTCTTGTGGAATTGGCAAAGGGATATTTGGAAGCCCATAGAGGGCTATGGTGAAAAAGGAAATATCTTCCGTTCAAAACTGGAAAGAAACTTTCTGAGAAACTGCTCTGTGTTCTGTTAATTCATCTCACAGTGTTACATCTTTCCCTTCAAGAAGCCTTTCGCTAAGGCTGTTCTTGTGGAATTGGCAAAGGGATATTTGGAAGACCATAGAGGGCTATGGTGAAAAAGGAAATATCTACCGTTCACAACTGGAAAGAAGCTTTCTGAGAAACTGCTCTGTGTTCTGTTAATTCATCTCACAGAGTTACATCTTTCCCTTCAAGAAGCCTTTCGCTAAGGCTGTTCTTGTGGAATTGGCAAAGGGATATTTGGAAGCCCATATAGGACTATGGTGAAAAAGGAAATATCTTCCGTTCAAAACTGGAAAGAAGCTTTCTGAGAAACTGCTCTGTGTTCTGTTAATTCATCCCACAGAGTTACATCTTTCCCTTCAAGAAGCCTTTCGCTAAGGCTCTTCTTGTGGAATTGGCAAAGGGATATTTGGAAGCCCATAGAGGGCTATGGTGAAGAAGGAAATATCTTCCGTACAAAACTGGAAAGAAGCTTTCTGAGAAACTGCTCTGTGTTCTGTTAATTCATCTCACAGAGTTACATCTTTCCCTTCAAGAAGCCTTTCGCTAAGGCTGTTCTTGTGGAATTGGCAAAGGGATATTTGGAAGCCCATAGAGGGCTATGGTGAAAAAGGAAATATCTTCCGTTCAAAACTGGAAAGAAGCTTTCTGAGAAACTGCTCTATGTTCTGTTAATTCATCTCACAGAGTTACATCTTTCCCTTCAAGAAGCCTTTAGCTAAGGCTGTTCTTGTGGAACTGGCAAAGGGATATTTGGAAGCCCATAGAGGGCTATGGTGAAAAAGGAAATATCTTCCGTTCAAAACTGGAAACAAGCTTTCTGAGAAACTGCTCTGTGTTCTGTTAATTCATCTCACAGAGTTACATCTTTCCCTTCAAGAAGACTTTCGCTAAGGCTGTTCTTGTGGAATTGGCAAAGGGATATTTGGAAGCCCATAGAGGGCTATGGTGAAAAAGGAAATATCTTCCGTTCAAAACTTGAAACAAGCTTTCTGAGAAACTGCTCTGTGTTCTGTTAATTCATCTCCCAGAGTTACATCTTTCCCTTCAAGAAGCCTTTCGCTAAGGCTGTTCTTGTGGAATTGGCAAAGGGATATTTCGAAGCCCATAGAGGGCTATGGTGAAAAAGGAAATATCTTCCGTTCAAAACTGGAAAGAAGCTTTCTGAGAAACTGCTCTGTGTTCTGTTAATTCATCTCACAGAGTTACATCTTTCCCTTCAAGAAGCCTTTCGCTAAGGCTGTTCTTGTGGAATTGGTAAAGGGATATTT
Source organism: Chlorocebus sabaeus (assembly GCF_047675955.1). NCBI lineage: Eukaryota > Metazoa > Chordata > Mammalia > Primates > Cercopithecidae > Chlorocebus > Chlorocebus sabaeus. The sequence goes on along the minus strand of NW_027327925.1, from coordinate 2,468,856 downwards.
GGAAGCCCAAAGAGGGCAATGGTGAAAAAGGAAATATCTTCCGTTCAAAACTGGAAAGAAGCTTTCTGAGAAACTGCTCTGTGTTCTGTTAATTCATCTCACAGATTTACATCTTTCCCTTCAAAAGCCTTTCGCTAAGGCTGTTCTTGTGGAATTGGCAAAGGGATATTTGGAAGCCCATAAAGGACTATGGTGAAAAAGGAAATATCTTCCGTTCAAAACTGGAAAGAAGCTTTCTGAGAAACTGCTCTGTGTTCTCTTAATTCATCTCACAGAGTTACATCTTTCCCTTCAAGAAGCCTTTCGCTAAGGCTGTTCTTGTGGAATTGGCAAAGTGATATTTGGAAGCCCATAGAGGGCTATGGTGAAAAAGGAAATAGCTTCCGTTCAAAACTGGAAAGAAGCTTTCTGAGAAACTGCTCTGTGTTCTGTTAATTAATCTCACAGAGTTACATCTTTCCCTTCAAGAAGCCTTTCGCTAAGGCTGTTCTTGTGGAATTGGCAAAGGGATATTTGGAAGCCCCTAGAGGGCTATGGTGAAAAAGGAAATATCTTCCGTTCAAAACTGGAAACAAGCTTTCTGAGAAACTGCTCTGTGTTCTGTTAATTCATCTCACAGAGTTACATCTTTCCCTTCAAGAAGCCTTTCGCTAAGGCTGTTCTTCTGGAATTGGCAAAGGGATATTTGGAAGCCCCTAGAGGGCTATTGTGAAAAAGGAAATATCTTCCGTTCAAAACTGGAAACAAGCTTTCTGAGAAACTGCTCTGTGTTCTGTTAATTCATCTCACAGAGTTACATCTTTCCCTTCAAGAAGCCTTTCGCTAAGTCTGTTCTTGTGGAATTGGCAATGGGATATTTGGAAGCCCATAGAGGGCTATGGTGAAAAAGGAAATATCTTCCGTTCAAAACTGGAAAGAAGCTTTCTGAGAAACTGCTCTGTGTTCTGTTAATTCATCTCACAGTGTTACATCTTTCCCTTCAAGAAGCCTTTCGCTAAGGCTGATCTTGTGGAATTGCCAAAGGGATATTTGGAAGCCCATAGAGGGCTATGGTGAAAAAGGAAATATCTTCCGTTCAAAACTGGAAAGAAGCTTTCTGAGAAACTGCTCTGTGTTCTGTTAATTCATCTCACAGAGGTACATTTTTCCCTACAAGAAGCCTTTCGCTAAGGCTGTTCTTGTTGAATTGGCAAAGGGATATTTCGAAGCCCATAGAGGGCTATGGTGAAAAAGGAAATATCTTCCGTTCAAAACTGGAAAGAAGCTTTCTGAGAAACTGCTCTGTGTTCTGTTAATTCATCTCAGAGAGTTACATCTTTCCCTTCAAGAAGCCTTTCGTAAGGCTGTTCTTGTGGAATTGGCAATGGGATATTTGGAAGCCCATAGAGGGGTATGGAGAAAAAGGAAATATCTTCCGTTCAAAACTGGAAAGAAGCTTTCTGAGAAACTGCTCTGTGTTCTGTTAATTCATCTCACAGAGTTACATCTTTCCCTTCAAGAAGCCTTTCGCTAAGGCTGTTCTTGTGGAATTGGCAAACGGATATTGGGAAGCCCATAGAGGGCTACGGTGAAAAAGGAAATAGCTTCCGTTCAAAACTGGAAAGAAGCTTTCTGAGAAACTGCTCTGTGTTCTGTTAATTCATCTCACAGAGTTACATCTTTCCCTTCAAGAAGCCTTTCGCTAAGGCTGTTCTTGTGGAATTGGCAAAGGGATATTTGGAGGCCCAGAGAGGGCTATGGTGTAAAAGGAAATATCTTCCGTTCAAAACTGGAAAGAAGCTTTCTGAGAAACTGCTCTGTGTTCTGTAAATTCATCTCACAGAGATACATCTTTCCCTTCAAGAAGCCTTTCGCTAAGGCTGTTCTTCTGGAATTGGTAAAGGGATATTTCGAAGCCCTTAGAGGGCTATGGTGAAAAAGGAAATATCTTCCGTTCAAAACTGGAAAGAAGCTTTCTGAGAATCTGCTCTGTGTTCTGTTAATTCATCTCACAGAATTACATGTTTCCCTTCAAGAAGCCTTTAGCTAAGGCTGTTCTTGTGGAATTGGTAAAGGGATATTTGGAAGCCCAAAGAGGGCTATGGTGAAAAAGGAAATACCTTCCGTTGAAAACTGGAAACAAGCTTTCTGAGAAACTGCTCTGTGTTCTGTTTATTCATCTCACAGAGTTACATCCTTCCCTTCAAGAAGCCTTTCGCTAAGACTGTTCTTGTGGAATTGGCAAAGGGATATTTGGAAGCCCATAGAGGCCTATGGTGAAAAAGGAAATATCATCCGTTCACAACTGGAAAGAAGCTTTCTGAGAAACTGCTCTGTGTACTGTTAATTCATCTCACAGAATTACATCTTTCCCTTCAAGAAGCCTTTCGCTAAGGCTGTTCTTCTGGAATTGGTAAAGGGATATTTCGAAGCCCATAGAGGGCTATGGTGAAAAAGCAAATAACTTCCGTTCAAAACTGCAAAGAAGCTTTCTGAGAAACTGCTCTGTGTTCTGTTAATTCATCTCACAGAGTTACATCTTTCCCTTCAAGAAGCCTTTCGCTAAGGCTGTTCTTGTGGAATTGGCAAAGGGATATTTGGAAGCCATAGAGGGCTATGGTGAAAAAGGAAGTATCTTCCGTTCAAAACTGGAAAGAAGCTTTCTGAGAAACTGCTCTGTGTTCTGTTAATTCATCTCACAGAGTTACATCTTTCCCTTCAAGAAGTCTTTCGCTAAGGCTGTTCTTGTGGAATTGGCAAAGGGATATTTGGAAGCCCATAGAGGGCTATAGTGAAAAAGGAAATATTTTCCGTTCAAAACTGGAAACAAGCTTTCTAAGAAACTGCTCTGTGTTCTGTTAATTCATCTCACAGCGTTACATCTTTCCTTTCAAGAAGCCTTTCGCTAAGGCTGTTCTTGTGGAATTGGCAAAGGGATATATGGAAGCCCATAGAGGGCTATGGTGAAAAAGGAAATATCTTCCCTTCACAACTGGAAAGAAGCTTTCTGAGAAACTGCTCTGTGTACTGTTAATTCATCTCACAGAGTTACATCTTTCCCTTAAAGAAGCCTTTCGCTAAGGCTGTTCTTGTGGAATTGGCAAAGGGATATTTGGAAGCCCATAGAGGGCTATGGTGAAAAAGGAAATATCTACAGTTCAAAACTGGAAAGAAGCTTTCTGAGAAACTGCTCTGTGTTCTGTTAATTCATCTCCCAGAGTTACATCTTTCCCTTCAAGAAGCCTTTCGCTAAGGCGGTTCTTGTGGAATTGGCAAAGGGATATTTGGAGGCCCATAGAGGCCTATGGTGAAAAAGGAAATATCTTCCGTTCAAAACTGGAAAGAAGCTTTCTGAGAAACTGCTCTGTGTTCTGTTAATTCATCTCACAGAGTTACATGTTTCCCTTCAAGGAGCCTTTCGCTAAGGCTGTTCTTGTGGAATTGGCAAAGGGATATTTGGAAGCCCATAGAGGGCTATGGTGAAAAAGGAAATATCTTCCGTTCAAAACTGGAAAGAAGCTTTCTGAGAAACTGCTCTGTGTTCTGTTAATTCATCTCACAGAGTTACATCTTTCCCTTCAAGAAGCCTTTCGCTAAGGCTGTTCTTGTGGAATTGGCAAAGGGATATTTGGAAGCCCATAGAGGGCTATGGTGAAAAAGGAAATATCTTCCGTTCAAAACTGGAAAGAAGCTTTCTGAGAAACTGCTCTGTGTTCTGTTAATTCATCTCACAGAGTTACATCTTTCCCTTCAAGAAGCCTTTCGCTAAGGCTGTTCTTGTGAAATTGGCAAAGGGATATTTCGAAGCCCATAGATGGCTATGGTGAAAAAGGAAATATCATCCGTTCAAAACTGGAAAGAAGCTTTCTGAGAAACTGCTCTGTGTTCTGTTAATTCATCTCACAGAGTTACATCTTTCCCTTCAAGAAGCCTTTCGCTAAGGCTGTTCTTGTGGAATTGGCAAAGGGATATTTGGAAGCCCATAGAGGGCTATGGTGAAAAAGGAAGTATCTTCCGTTCAAAACTGGAAAGAAGCTTTCTGAGAAACTGCTCTGTGTTCTGTTAATTCATCTCACAGAGTTACATCTTTCCCTTCAATAAGCCTTTCGCTAAGGCTGTTCTTGTGGAATTGGCAAAGGGATATTTGGAAGCCCATAGAGGGCTATGGTGAAAAAGGAAATATCTTCCGTTCAAAACTGGAAAGAAGCTTTCTGAGAAACTGCTCTGTGTTCTGTTAATTCATCTCACAGAGTTACATCTTTCCCTTCAAGAAGCCTTTCGCTAAGGCTGTTCTTGTGGAATTGGCAAAGGGATATTTGGAAGCCCATAGAGGGCTATGGTAAAAAGGAAATATCTTCCGTTGAAAACTGGAAAGAAGCTTTCTGAGAAACTGCTCTGTGTTCTGTAAATTCATCTCACAGAGTTACATCTTTCCCTTCAAGAAGCGTTTCGCTAAGGCTGTTCTTGTGGAATTGGTAAAGAGATATTTGGAAGCCCAAAGAGGGCTATGGTGAAAAAGGAAATATCTTCCGTTGAAAACTGGAAACAAGCTTTCTGAGAAACTGCTCTGTGTTCTGTTTATTCATCTCACAGAGTTACATCTTTCCCTTCAAGAAACCTTTCGCTAAGGCTTTTCTTGTGGAATTGGCAAAGGGATATTTGGAAGCCCTTAGAGGGCTATGGTGAAAAAGGAAATATCTTCCGTTCAAAACTGGAAAGAAGCTTTCTGAGAAACTGCTCTGTGTTCTGTTAATTCATCTCAAAGATTTACATCTTTCCCTTCAAGAATCCTTTCGCTAAGGCTGTTCTTGTGGAATTGGCAAAGGGATATTTGGAAGCCCATAGAGGGCTATGGTGAAAAAGGAAATATCTTCCGTTCAAAACTGGAAAGAAGCTTTCTGAGAAACTGCTCTGTGTTCTGTTAATTCATCTCACAGAGTTACATCTTTCCTTTCAAGAAGCCTTTCGCTAAGGCTGTTCTTGTGGAATTGGCAAAGGGATATTTGGAAGACCATAGAGGGCTATGGTGAAAAAGGAAATATCTTCCGTTCAAAACTGGAAAGAAGCTTTCTGAGAAACTACTCTGTGTTCTGTTAATTCATCTCACAGAGTTGCATCTTTCCCTTCAAGAAGCCTTTCGCTAAGACTGTTCTTGTGGAATTGGCAAAGGGATATTTGGAAGCCCATAGAGGGCTATGGTGAAAAAGGAAATATCTACCGTTCACAACTGGAAAGAAGCTTTCTGAGAAACTGCTCTGTGTTCTGTTAATTCATCTCACAGAGTTACATCTTTCCCTACAAGAAGCCTTTCGCTAAGGCTGTTCTTGTGGAATTGGCAAAGGGATATTTGGAAGCCCATAGAGGGCTATGGTGAAAAAGGAAATATCTTCCGTTCAAAACTGGAAAGAAGCTTTCTGAGAAACTGCTCTGTGTTCTGTTAATTCATCTCACAGAGGTACATTTTTCCCTACAAGAAGCCTTTCGCTAAGGCTGTTCTTGTTGAATTGGCAAAGGCATATTTCGAATCCCATAGAGGGCTATGGTGAAAAAGGAAATATCTTCCGTTCAAAACTGGAAAGAAACTTTCTGAGAAACTTTTCTGTGTTCTGTTAATTCATCTCACAGAGTTACATCTTTCCCTTCAAGAAGCCTTTCGCTAAGGCAGTTCTTGTGGAATTGGTAAAGGGATATTTGGAAGCCCGTAGAGGGCAATGGTGAAAAAGGAAATATCTTCCGTTCAAAACTGGAAAGAAGCTTTCTGAGAAACTGCTCTGTGTTCTGTTAATTCATCCCACAGAGTTACATCTTTCCCTTCAAGAAGCCTTTCGCTAAGGCTGTTCTTGTGGAATTGGCAAAGGGATATTTGGAAGCCCATACAGGGCTATGGTGAAAAAGGAAATATCTTCCGTACAAAACTTGAAAGAAGGTTTCTGAGAAACTGTTCTGTGTTCTGTTAATTCATCTCACAGAGTTACATCTTTCCCTTCAAGAAGCCTTTCGCTAAGACTGTTCTTGTGGAATTGGCAAAGGGATATTTGGAAGCCCATAGAGGGCTATGGTGAAAAAGGAAATATCTACCGTTCACAACTGGAAAGAAGCTTTCTGAGAAACTGCTCTGTGTTCTGTTAATTCATCTCACAGAGTTACATCTTTCCCTACAAGAAGCCTTTCGCTAAGGCTGTTCTTGTGGAATTGGCAAAGGGATATTTGGAAGCCCATAGAGGGCTATGGTGAAAAAGGAAATATCTTCCGTTCAAAACTGGAAAGAAGCTTTCTGAGAAACTGCTCTGTGTTCTGTTAATTCATCTCACAGAGGTACATTTTTCCCTACAAGAAGCCTTTCGCTAAGTCTGTTCTTGTGGAATTGGCCAAGGGATATTTGGAGGTCCATACAGGGCTATGGTGAAAATGGAAATATCTTCCGTTCAAAACTGGAAAGAAGCTTTCTGAGAAACTGCTCTGTGTTCTGTAAATTCATCTCACAAAGTAACATCTTTCCCTTCAAGAAGCCTTTCGCTAAGGCTGTTCTTGTGGAACTGGCAAAGGGATATTTGGAAGCCCATAGAGGGCTATGGTGAAAAAGGAAATATCTTCCGTTCAAAACTGGAAAGAAGCTTTCTGAGAATCTACTCTGTGTTCTGTTAATTCATCTCACAGAGTTGCATCTTTCCCTTCAAGAAGTCTTTCGCTAAGGCTGTTCTTGTGGAATTGGCAAAGGGATATTTGGAAGCCCGTAGAGGGCTATGGTGAAAAAGGAAATATCTACCGTTCACAACTGGAAAGAAGCTTTCTGAGAAACTGCTCTGTGTTCTGTTAATTCATCTCACAGAGTTACATCTTTCCCTTCAAGAAGACTTTCGCTAAGTCTCTTCTTGTGGAATTGGCAAAGGGATATTTGGAAGCCCATAGAGGGCTATGGTGAAAAAGGAAATATCTTCCGTTCAAAACTTGAAACAAGCTTTCTGAGAAACTGCTCTGTGTTCTGTTAATTCATCTCACAGAGTTACATCTTTCCCTTCAAGAAGCCTTTCGCTAAGGCTGTTCTTGTGGAATTGGCAAAGGGATATTTCGAAGCCCATAGAGGGCTATGGTGAAAAAGGAAATATCTTCCGTTCAAAACTGGAAACAAGCTTTCTGAGAAACTGCTCTGTGTTCTGTTAATTAATCTCACAGAGTTACATCTTTCCCTTCAAGAAGCCTTTCGCTAAGGCTGTTCTTGTGGAATTGGTAAAGGGATATTTGGAAGCCCAAAGAGGGCAATGGTGAAAAAGGAAATATCTTCCGTTGAAAACTGGAAAGAAGCTTTCTGAGAAACTGCTCTGTGTTCTGTTAATTCATCTCACAGATTTACATCTTTCCCTTCAAGAAGCCTTTCGCTAAGGCTGTTCTTGTGGAATTGGCAAAGGGATATTTGGAAGCCCCTAGAGGGCTATGGTGAAAAAGGAAATATCTTCCGTTCAAAACTGGAAAGAAGCTTTCTGAGAAACTGCTCTGTGTTCTGTTAATTCATCTCACAGAGTTACATCTTTCCCTTCAAGAAGCCTTTCGCTAAGGCTTTTCTTGTGGAATTGGCAAAGGGATATTTGGAAGTCCATAGAGGGCTATGGTGAAAAAGGAAATATCTTCCGTACAAAACTGGAAAGAAGCTTTCTGAGAAACTGCTCTGTGTTCTGTTAATTCAACTCACAGAGTTACATCTTTCCCTTCAAGAAGCCTTTCGCTAAGGCTGTTCTTGTGGAATTGGTAAAGGGATATTTGGAAGCCCAAAGAGGGCAATGGTGAAAAAGGAAATATCTTCCGTTCAAAACTGGAAAGAAGCTTTCTGAGAAACTGCTCTGTGTTCTGTTAATTCATCTCACAGATTTACATCTTTCCCTTCAAGAAGCCTTTCGCTAAGGCTGTTCTTGTGGAATTGGCAAAGGGATATTTCGAAGCCCATAGAGGGCTATGGTGAAAAAGGAAATATCTTCCGTTCAAAACTGGAAAGAAGCTTTCTGAGAAACTGCTCTGTGTTCTGTTAATTCATCTCACAGAGTTACATCTTTCCCTTCAAGAAGCCTTTCGCTAAGGCTTTTCTTGTGGAATTGGCAAAGGGATATTTGGAAGTCCATAGAGGGCTATGGTGAAAAAGGAAATATCTTCCGTACAAAACTGGAAAGAAGCTTTCTGAGAAACTGCTCTGTGTTCTGTTAATTCAACTCACAGAGTTACATCTTTCCCTTCAAGAAGCCTTTCGCTAAGGCTGTTCTTGTGGAATTGGCAAAGGGATATTTGGAAGCCCATAGAGGGCTATGGTGAAAAAGGAAATATCTTCCGTTCAAAACTGGAAAGAAGCTTTCTGAGAAACTGCTCTATGTTCTGTTAATTCATCTCACAGAGTTACATCTTTCCCTTCAAGAAGCCTTTCACTAAGGCTGTTCTTGTGGAATTGGCAAAGGGATATTTGGAAGCCCATAGAGGGCTATGGTGAAAAAGGAAATATCTTCCGTTCAAAACTGGAAAGAAACTTTCTGAGAAACTGCTCTGTGTTCTGTTAATTCATCTCACAGTGTTACATCTTTCCCTTCAAGAAGCCTTTCGCTAAGGCTGTTCTTGTGGAATTGGCAAAGGGATATTTGGAAGACCATAGAGGGCTATGGTGAAAAAGGAAATATCTACCGTTCACAACTGGAAAGAAGCTTTCTGAGAAACTGCTCTGTGTTCTGTTAATTCATCTCACAGAGTTACATCTTTCCCTTCAAGAAGCCTTTCGCTAAGGCTGTTCTTGTGGAATTGGCAAAGGGATATTTGGAAGCCCATATAGGACTATGGTGAAAAAGGAAATATCTTCCGTTCAAAACTGGAAAGAAGCTTTCTGAGAAACTGCTCTGTGTTCTGTTAATTCATCCCACAGAGTTACATCTTTCCCTTCAAGAAGCCTTTCGCTAAGGCTCTTCTTGTGGAATTGGCAAAGGGATATTTGGAAGCCCATAGAGGGCTATGGTGAAGAAGGAAATATCTTCCGTACAAAACTGGAAAGAAGCTTTCTGAGAAACTGCTCTGTGTTCTGTTAATTCATCTCACAGAGTTACATCTTTCCCTTCAAGAAGCCTTTCGCTAAGGCTGTTCTTGTGGAATTGGCAAAGGGATATTTGGAAGCCCATAGAGGGCTATGGTGAAAAAGGAAATATCTTCCGTTCAAAACTGGAAAGAAGCTTTCTGAGAAACTGCTCTATGTTCTGTTAATTCATCTCACAGAGTTACATCTTTCCCTTCAAGAAGCCTTTAGCTAAGGCTGTTCTTGTGGAACTGGCAAAGGGATATTTGGAAGCCCATAGAGGGCTATGGTGAAAAAGGAAATATCTTCCGTTCAAAACTGGAAACAAGCTTTCTGAGAAACTGCTCTGTGTTCTGTTAATTCATCTCACAGAGTTACATCTTTCCCTTCAAGAAGACTTTCGCTAAGGCTGTTCTTGTGGAATTGGCAAAGGGATATTTGGAAGCCCATAGAGGGCTATGGTGAAAAAGGAAATATCTTCCGTTCAAAACTTGAAACAAGCTTTCTGAGAAACTGCTCTGTGTTCTGTTAATTCATCTCCCAGAGTTACATCTTTCCCTTCAAGAAGCCTTTCGCTAAGGCTGTTCTTGTGGAATTGGCAAAGGGATATTTCGAAGCCCATAGAGGGCTATGGTGAAAAAGGAAATATCTTCCGTTCAAAACTGGAAAGAAGCTTTCTGAGAAACTGCTCTGTGTTCTGTTAATTCATCTCACAGAGTTACATCTTTCCCTTCAAGAAGCCTTTCGCTAAGGCTGTTCTTGTGGAATTGGTAAAGGGATATTTGGAAGCCCAAAGAGGGCAATGGTGAAAAAGGAAATATCTTCCGTTCAAAACTGGAAAGAAGCTTTCTGAGAAACTGCTCTGTGTTCTGTTAATTCATCTCACAGATTTACATCTTTCCCTTCAAAAGCCTTTCGCTAAGGCTGTTCTTGTGGAATTGGCAAAGGGATATTTGGAAGCCCATAAAGGACTATGGTGAAAAAGGAAATATCTTCCGTTCAAAACTGGAAAGAAGCTTTCTGAGAAACTGCTCTGTGTTCTCTTAATTCATCTCACAGAGTTACATCTTTCCCTTCAAGAAGCCTTTCGCTAAGGCTGTTCTTGTGGAATTGGCAAAGTGATATTTGGAAGCCCATAGAGGGCTATGGTGAAAAAGGAAATAGCTTCCGTTCAAAACTGGAAAGAAGCTTTCTGAGAAACTGCTCTGTGTTCTGTTAATTAATCTCACAGAGTTACATCTTTCCCTTCAAGAAGCCTTTCGCTAAGGCTGTTCTTGTGGAATTGGCAAAGGGATATTTGGAAGCCCCTAGAGGGCTATGGTGAAAAAGGAAATATCTTCCGTTCAAAACTGGAAACAAGCTTTCTGAGAAACTGCTCTGTGTTCTGTTAATTCATCTCACAGAGTTACATCTTTCCCTTCAAGAAGCCTTTCGCTAAGGCTGTTCTTCTGGAATTGGCAAAGGGATATTTGGAAGCCCCTAGAGGGCTATTGTGAAAAAGGAAATATCTTCCGTTCAAAACTGGAAACAAGCTTTCTGAGAAACTGCTCTGTGTTCTGTTAATTCATCTCACAGAGTTACATCTTTCCCTTCAAGAAGCCTTTCGCTAAGTCTGTTCTTGTGGAATTGGCAATGGGATATTTGGAAGCCCATAGAGGGCTATGGTGAAAAAGGAAATATCTTCCGTTCAAAACTGGAAAGAAGCTTTCTGAGAAACTGCTCTGTGTTCTGTTAATTCATCTCACAGTGTTACATCTTTCCCTTCAAGAAGCCTTTCGCTAAGGCTGATCTTGTGGAATTGCCAAAGGGATATTTGGAAGCCCATAGAGGGCTATGGTGAAAAAGGAAATATCTTCCGTTCAAAACTGGAAAGAAGCTTTCTGAGAAACTGCTCTGTGTTCTGTTAATTCATCTCACAGAGGTACATTTTTCCCTACAAGAAGCCTTTCGCTAAGGCTGTTCTTGTTGAATTGGCAAAGGGATATTTCGAAGCCCATAGAGGGCTATGGTGAAAAAGGAAATATCTTCCGTTCAAAACTGGAAAGAAGCTTTCTGAGAAACTGCTCTGTGTTCTGTTAATTCATCTCAGAGAGTTACATCTTTCCCTTCAAGAAGCCTTTCGTAAGGCTGTTCTTGTGGAATTGGCAATGGGATATTTGGAAGCCCATAGAGGGGTATGGAGAAAAAGGAAATATCTTCCGTTCAAAACTGGAAAGAAGCTTTCTGAGAAACTGCTCTGTGTTCTGTTAATTCATCTCACAGAGTTACATCTTTCCCTTCAAGAAGCCTTTCGCTAAGGCTGTTCTTGTGGAATTGGCAAACGGATATTGGGAAGCCCATAGAGGGCTACGGTGAAAAAGGAAATAGCTTCCGTTCAAAACTGGAAAGAAGCTTTCTGAGAAACTGCTCTGTGTTCTGTTAATTCATCTCACAGAGTTACATCTTTCCCTTCAAGAAGCCTTTCGCTAAGGCTGTTCTTGTGGAATTGGCAAAGGGATATTTGGAGGCCCAGAGAGGGCTATGGTGTAAAAGGAAATATCTTCCGTTCAAAACTGGAAAGAAGCTTTCTGAGAAACTGCTCTGTGTTCTGTAAATTCATCTCACAGAGATACATCTTTCCCTTCAAGAAGCCTTTCGCTAAGGCTGTTCTTCTGGAATTGGTAAAGGGATATTTCGAAGCCCTTAGAGGGCTATGGTGAAAAAGGAAATATCTTCCGTTCAAAACTGGAAAGAAGCTTTCTGAGAATCTGCTCTGTGTTCTGTTAATTCATCTCACAGAATTACATGTTTCCCTTCAAGAAGCCTTTAGCTAAGGCTGTTCTTGTGGAATTGGTAAAGGGATATTTGGAAGCCCAAAGAGGGCTATGGTGAAAAAGGAAATACCTTCCGTTGAAAACTGGAAACAAGCTTTCTGAGAAACTGCTCTGTGTTCTGTTTATTCATCTCACAGAGTTACATCCTTCCCTTCAAGAAGCCTTTCGCTAAGGCTGTTCTTGTGGAATTGGCAAAGGGATATTTGGAAGCCCATAGAGGCCTATGGTGAAAAAGGAAATATCATCCGTTCACAACTGGAAAGAAGCTTTCTGAGAAACTGCTCTGTGTACTGTTAATTCATCTCACAGAATTACATCTTTCCCTTCAAGAAGCCTTTCGCTAAGGCTGTTCTTCTGGAATTGGTAAAGGGATATTTCGAAGCCCATAGAGGGCTATGGTGAAAAAGCAAATAACTTCCGTTCAAAACTGCAAAGAAGCTTTCTGAGAAACTGCTCTGTGTTCTGTTAATTCATCTCACAGAGTTACATCTTTCCCTTCAAGAAGCCTTTCGCTAAGGCTGTTCTTGTGGAATTGGCAAAGGGATATTTGGAAGCCATAGAGGGCTATGGTGAAAAAGGAAGTATCTTCCGTTCAAAACTGGAAAGAAGCTTTCTGAGAAACTGCTCTGTGTTCTGTTAATTCATCTCACAGAGTTACATCTTTCCCTTCAAGAAGTCTTTCGCTAAGGCTGTTCTTGTGGAATTGGCAAAGGGATATTTGGAAGCCCATAGAGGGCTATAGTGAAAAAGGAAATATTTTCCGTTCAAAACTGGAAACAAGCTTTCTAAGAAACTGCTCTGTGTTCTGTTAATTCATCTCACAGCGTTACATCTTTCCTTTCAAGAAGCCTTTCGCTAAGGCTGTTCTTGTGGAATTGGCAAAGGGATATATGGAAGCCCATAGAGGGCTATGGTGAAAAAGGAAATATCTTCCCTTCACAACTGGAAAGAAGCTTTCTGAGAAACTGCTCTGTGTACTGTTAATTCATCTCACAGAGTTACATCTTTCCCTTAAAGAAGCCTTTCGCTAAGGCTGTTCTTGTGGAATTGGCAAAGGGATATTTGGAAGCCCATAGAGGGCTATGGTGAAAAAGGAAATATCTACAGTTCAAAACTGGAAAGAAGCTTTCTGAGAAACTGCTCTGTGTTCTGTTAATTCATCTCCCAGAGTTACATCTTTCCCTTCAAGAAGCCTTTCGCTAAGGCGGTTCTTGTGGAATTGGCAAAGGGATATTTGGAGGCCCATAGAGGCCTATGGTGAAAAAGGAAATATCTTCCGTTCAAAACTGGAAAGAAGCTTTCTGAGAAACTGCTCTGTGTTCTGTTAATTCATCTCACAGAGTTACATGTTTCCCTTCAAGGAGCCTTTCGCTAAGGCTGTTCTTGTGGAATTGGCAAAGGGATATTTGGAAGCCCATAGAGGGCTATGGTGAAAAAGGAAATATCTTCCGTTCAAAACTGGAAAGAAGCTTTCTGAGAAACTGCTCTGTGTTCTGTTAATTCATCTCACAGAGTTACATCTTTCCCTTCAAGAAGCCTTTCGCTAAGGCTGTTCTTGTGGAATTGGCAAAGGGATATTTGGAAGCCCATAGAGGGCTATGGTGAAAAAGGAAATATCTTCCGTTCAAAACTGGAAAGAAGCTTTCTGAGAAACTGCTCTGTGTTCTGTTAATTCATCTCACAGAGTTACATCTTTCCCTTCAAGAAGCCTTTCGCTAAGGCTGTTCTTGTGAAATTGGCAAAGGGATATTTCGAAGCCCATAGATGGCTATGGTGAAAAAGGAAATATCATCCGTTCAAAACTGGAAAGAAGCTTTCTGAGAAACTGCTCTGTGTTCTGTTAATTCATCTCACAGAGTTACATCTTTCCCTTCAAGAAGCCTTTCGCTAAGGCTGTTCTTGTGGAATTGGCAAAGGGATATTTGGAAGCCCATAGAGGGCTATGGTGAAAAAGGAAGTATCTTCCGTTCAAAACTGGAAAGAAGCTTTCTGAGAAACTGCTCTGTGTTCTGTTAATTCATCTCACAGAGTTACATCTTTCCCTTCAATAAGCCTTTCGCTAAGGCTGTTCTTGTGGAATTGGCAAAGGGATATTTGGAAGCCCATAGAGGGCTATGGTGAAAAAGGAAATATCTTCCGTTCAAAACTGGAAAGAAGCTTTCTGAGAAACTGCTCTGTGTTCTGTTAATTCATCTCACAGAGTTACATCTTTCCCTTCAAGAAGCCTTTCGCTAAGGCTGTTCTTGTGGAATTGGCAAAGGGATATTTGGAAGCCCATAGAGGGCTATGGTAAAAAGGAAATATCTTCCGTTGAAAACTGGAAAGAAGCTTTCTGAGAAACTGCTCTGTGTTCTGTAAATTCATCTCACAGAGTTACATCTTTCCCTTCAAGAAGCGTTTCGCTAAGGCTGTTCTTGTGGAATTGGTAAAGAGATATTTGGAAGCCCAAAGAGGGCTATGGTGAAAAAGGAAATATCTTCCGTTGAAAACTGGAAACAAGCTTTCTGAGAAACTGCTCTGTGTTCTGTTTATTCATCTCACAGAGTTACATCTTTCCCTTCAAGAAACCTTTCGCTAAGGCTTTTCTTGTGGAATTGGCAAAGGGATATTTGGAAGCCCTTAGAGGGCTATGGTGAAAAAGGAAATATCTTCCGTTCAAAACTGGAAAGAAGCTTTCTGAGAAACTGCTCTGTGTTCTGTTAATTCATCTCAAAGATTTACATCTTTCCCTTCAAGAATCCTTTCGCTAAGGCTGTTCTTGTGGAATTGGCAAAGGGATATTTGGAAGCCCATAGAGGGCTATGGTGAAAAAGGAAATATCTTCCGTTCAAAACTGGAAAGAAGCTTTCTGAGAAACTGCTCTGTGTTCTGTTAATTCATCTCACAGAGTTACATCTTTCCTTTCAAGAAGCCTTTCGCTAAGGCTGTTCTTGTGGAATTGGCAAAGGGATATTTCGAAGCCCGTAGAGGGCTATGGTGAAAAAGGAAATATCATCCGTTCTAAACTGGAAAGAAGCTTTCTGAGAAACTGCTCTGTGTTCTGTTAATTCATCTCACAGAGTTACATCTTTCCCTTCAAGAAGCCTTTCGCTAAGGCTGTTCTTGTGGAATTGGCAAAGGGATATTTGGAAGCCCATAGAGGGCTATGGTGAAAAAGGAAGTATCTTCCGTTCAAAACTGGAAAGAAGCTTTCTGAGAAACTGCTCTGTGTTCTGTTAATTCATCTCACAGAGTTACATCTTTCCCTTCAAGAAGCCTTTCGCTAAGGCTGTTCTTGTGGAATTGGCAAAGGGATATTTGGAAGCCCATAGAGGGCTATGGTGAAATAGGAAATATCTTCCGTTCAAAACTGGAAAGAAGCTTTCTGAGAAACTGCTCTGTGTTCTGTTAATTCATCTCACAGAGTTACATCTTTCCCTTCAAGAAGCCTTTCGCTAAGGCTGTTCTTGTGGAATTGGCAAAGGGATATTTGGAAGCCCATAGAGGCCTATGGTAAAAAGGAAATATCTTCCTTTGAAAACTGGAAAGAAGCTTTCTGAGAAACTGCTCTGTGTTCTGTAAATTCATCTCACAGAGTTACATCTTTCCCTTCAAGAAGCCTTTCGCTAAGGCTGTTCTTGTGGAATTGGCAAAGGGATATTTGGAAGCCCATAGAGGGCTATGGTGAAAAAGGAAATATCTTCCGTTCACAACTGGAAAGAAGCTTTCTGAGAAACTGCTCTGTATACTGTTAATTCATCTCACAGAATTACATCTTTCCCTTCAAGAAGCCTTTCGCTAAGGCTGTTCTTCTTGAATTGGTAAAGGGATATTTCAAAGCCCATAGAGGGCTATGGTGAAAAAGGAAATAACTTCCGTTCAAAACTGGAAAGAATCTTTCTGAGAAACTGCTCTGTTTTCTGTTAATTCATCTCACAGAGTTACATCTTTCCCTTCAAGAAGCCTTTCGCTAAGGCTGTTCTTGTGAAATTGGTAAAGGGATATATGGAAGCCCAAAGAGGGCTATGGTGAAAAAGGAAATATCTTCCGTTGAAAACTGGAAAAATGCTTTCTGAGAAACTGCTCTGTGTTCTGTTTATTCATCTCACAGAGTTACATCTTTCCCTTCAAGAAGCCTTTCGCTAAGTCTGTTCTTGTGGAATTGGCAAAGGGATATTTGGAAGCCCATAGAGGGCTATGGTGAAAAAGGAAATATCTTCCGTTCAAAACTGGAAAGAAGCTTTCTGAGAAACTGCTCTGTGTTCTGTTAATTCATCTCACAGAGTTACATCTTTCCCTTCAAGAAGCCTTTCGCTAAGGCTGTTCTTGTGGAATTGGCAAAGGGATATTTGGAAGCCCATAGAGGGCTATGGTGAAAAAGGAAATATCTTCCGTTCAAAACTGGAAAGAAGCTTTCTGAGAAACTGCTCTGTGTTCTGTTAATTAATCTCACAGAGTTACATCTTTCCCTTCAAGAAGCCTTTCGCTAAGGCTGTTCTTGTGGAATTGGAAAAGGGATATTTCGAAGCCCATAGAGGGCTATGGTGAAAAAGGAAATATCATCCGTTCAAAACTGGAAAGAAGCTTTCTGAGAAACTGCTCTGTGTTCTGTTAATTCATCTCACAGAGTTACATCTTTCCCTTCAAGAAGCCTTTCGTTAAGGCTGTTCTTGTGGAATTGGCAAAGGGATATTTGGAAGCCCATAGAGGGCTATGGTGAAAAAGGAAATATCTTCCGTTCAAAACTGGAAAGAAGCTTTCTGAGAAACTGCTCTGTGTTCTGTTAATTCATCTCACAGAGATACATCTTTCCCTTCAAGAAGCCTTTCGCTAAGGCTGTTCTTGTGGAATTGGCAAAAGGATATTTGGAAGCCCATAGAGGGCTATGGTGAAAAAGGAAATATCTTCCGTTCAAAACTGGAAAGAAGCTTTCTGAGAAACTGCTCTGTGTTCTGTTAATTCATCTCACAGAGTTACATCTTTCCCTTCAAGAAACCTTTCGCTAAGGCTGTTCCTGTGGAATTGGCAAAGGGATATTTGGAAGCCCATAGAGGGCTATGGTGAAAAAGGAAATATCTTCCGTTCAAAACTGGAAAGAAGCTTTCTGAGAAACTGCTCTGTGTTCTGTTAATTCATCTCAGAGAGTTACATCTTTCCCTTCAAGAAGCCTTTCGCTAAGGCTGTTCTTGTGGAATTGGCAAAGGGATATTTGGAAGCCCATAGAGGGCTATGGTGAAAAAGGAAATATCTTCCGTTCACAACTGGAAAGAAGCTTTCTGAGAAACTGCTCTGTGTACTGTTAATTCATCTCACAGAATTACATCTTTCCCTTCAAGAAGCCTTTCGCTAAGGCTGTTCTTCTTGAATTGGTAAAGGGATATTTCAAAGCCCATAGAGGACTATGGTGAAAAAGGAAATATCATCCGTTCAAAACTGGAAAGAAGCTTTCTGAGAAACTGCTCTGTGTTCTGTTAATTCATCTCACAGAGTTACATCTTTCCCTTCAAGAAGCCTTTCGCTAAGGCTGTTCTTGTGGAATTGGCAAAGGGATATTTGGAAGCCCATAGAGGGCTATGGTGAAAAAGGAAGTATCTTCCGTTCAAAACTGGAAAGAAGCTTTCTGAGAAACTGCTCTGTGTTCTGTTAATTCATCTCACAGAGTTACATCTTTCCCTTCAATAAGCCTTTCGCTAAGGCTGTTCTTGTGGAATTGGCAAAGGGATATTTGGAAGCCCATAGAGGGCTATGGTGAAAAAGGAAATATCTTCCGTTCAAAACTGGAAAGAAGCTTTCTGAGAAACTGCTCTGTGTTCTGTTAATTCATCTCAGAGAGTTACATCTTTCCCTTCAAGAAGCCTTTCGCTAAGGCTGTTCTTGTGGAATTGGCAAAGGGATATTTGGAAGCCCATAGAGGGCTATGGTAAAAAGGAAATATCTTCCGTTGAAAACTGGAAAGAAGCTTTCTGAGAAACTGCTCTGTGTTCTGTAAATTCATCTCACAGAGTTACATCTTTCCCTTCAAGAAGCGTTTCGCTAAGGCTGTTCTTGTGGAATTGGTAAAGAGATATTTGGAAGCCCAAAGAGGGCTATGGTGAAAAAGGAAATATCTTCCGTTGAAAACTGGAAACAAGCTTTCTGAGAAACTGCTCTGTGTTCTGTTTATTCATCTCACAGAGTTACATCTTTCCCTTCAAGAAACCTTTCGCTAAGGCTTTTCTTGTGGAATTGGCAAAGGGATATTTGGAAGCCCTTAGAGGGCTATGGTGAAAAAGGAAATATCTTCCGTTCAAAACTGGAAAGAAGCTTTCTGAGAAACTGCTCTGTGTTCTGTTAATTCATCTCAAAGATTTACATCTTTCCCTTCAAGAATCCTTTCGCTAAGGCTGTTCTTGTGGAATTGGCAAAGGGATATTTGGAAGCCCATAGAGGGCTATGGTGAAAAAGGAAGTATCTTCCGTTCAAAACTGGAAAGAAGCTTTCTGAGAAACTGCTCTGTGTTCTGTTAATTCATCTCACAGAGTTACATCTTTCCCTTCAAGAAGCCTTTCGCTAAGGCTGTTCTTGTGGAATTGGCAAAGGGATATTTGGAAGCCCATAGAGGGCTATGGTGAAATAGGAAATATCTTCCGTTCAAAACTGGAAAGAAGCTTTCTGAGAAACTGCTCTGTGTTCTGTTAATTCATCTCACAGAGTTACATCTTTCCCTTCAAGAAGCCTTTCGCTAAGGCTGTTCTTGTGGAATTGGCAAAGGGATATTTGGAAGCCCATAGAGGCCTATGGTAAAAAGGAAATATCTTCCTTTGAAAACTGGAAAGAAGCTTTCTGAGAAACTGCTCTGTGTTCTGTAAATTCATCTCACAGAGTTACATCTTTCCCTTCAAGAAGCCTTTCGCTAAGGCTGTTCTTGTGGAATTGGCAAAGGGATATTTGGAAGCCCATAGAGGGCTATGGTGAAAAAGGAAATATCTTCCGTTCACAACTGGAAAGAAGCTTTCTGAGAAACTGCTCTGTATACTGTTAATTCATCTCACAGAATTACATCTTTCCCTTCAAGAAGCCTTTCGCTAAGGCTGTTCTTCTTGAATTGGTAAAGGGATATTTCAAAGCCCATAGAGGGCTATGGTGAAAAAGGAAATAACTTCCGTTCAAAACTGGAAAGAATCTTTCTGAGAAACTGCTCTGTTTTCTGTTAATTCATCTCACAGAGTTACATCTTTCCCTTCAAGAAGCCTTTCGCTAAGGCTGTTCTTGTGAAATTGGTAAAGGGATATATGGAAGCCCAAAGAGGGCTATGGTGAAAAAGGAAATATCTTCCGTTGAAAACTGGAAAAATGCTTTCTGAGAAACTGCTCTGTGTTCTGTTTATTCATCTCACAGAGTTACATCTTTCCCTTCAAGAAGCCTTTCGCTAAGTCTGTTCTTGTGGAATTGGCAAAGGGATATTTGGAAGCCCATAGAGGGCTATGGTGAAAAAGGAAATATCTTCCGTTCAAAACTGGAAAGAAGCTTTCTGAGAAACTGCTCTGTGTTCTGTTAATTCATCTCACAGAGTTACATCTTTCCCTTCAAGAAGCCTTTCGCTAAGGCTGTTCTTGTGGAATTGGCAAAGGGATATTTGGAAGCCCATAGAGGGCTATGGTGAAAAAGGAAATATCTTCCGTTCAAAACTGGAAAGAAGCTTTCTGAGAAACTGCTCTGTGTTCTGTTAATTAATCTCACAGAGTTACATCTTTCCCTTCAAGAAGCCTTTCGCTAAGGCTGTTCTTGTGGAATTGGAAAAGGGATATTTCGAAGCCCATAGAGGGCTATGGTGAAAAAGGAAATATCTTCCGTTCAAAACTGGAAAGAAGCTTTCTGAGAAACTGCTCTGTGTTCTGTTAATTCATCTCACAGATTTACATCTTTCCCTTCAAGAAGCCTTTCGCTAAGGCTGTTCTTGTGGAATTGGCAAAGGGATATTTGGAAGCCCATAGAGGCCTATGGTAAAAAGGAAATATCTTCCGTTGAAAACTGGAAAGCAGCTTTTTGAGAAACTGCTCTGTGTTCTGTTAATTCATCTCACAGAGTTACATCTTTCCCTTCAAGAAGCCTTTCGCTAAGGCTGTTCTTGTGGAATTGGCAAAGGGATATTTGGAAGCCCATAGAGGGCTATGGTGAAAAAGGAAATATCTTCCGTTCAAAACTGGAAAGAAGCTTTCTGAGAAACTGCTCTGTGTTCTGTTAATTCATCTCACAGAGTTACATCTTTCCCTTCAAGAAGCCTTTCACTAAGGCTGTTCTTGTGGAATTGGCAAAGGGATATTTGGAAGCCCATAGAGGGCTATGGTGAAAAAGGAAATATCTTCCGTTCACAACTGGAAAGAAGCTTTCTGAGAAACTGCTCTGTGTACTGTTAATTCATCTCACAGAATTACATCTTTCCCTTCAAGAAGCCTTTCGCTAAGGCTGTTCTTGTGGAATTGGTAAAGGGATATTTCAAAGCCCATAGAGGGCTATGGTGAAAAAGGAAATAACTTCCGTTCAAAACTGGAAAGAAGCTTTCTGAGAAACTGCTCTGTGTTCTGTTAATTCATCTCACAGAGTTACATCTTTCCCTTCAAGAAGCCTTTCACTAAGGCTGTTCTTGTGGAATTGGTAAAGGGATATATGGAAGCCCAAAGAGGGCTATGGAGAAAAAGGAAATATCTTCCGTTGAAAACTGGAAACAAGCTTTCTGAGAAACTGCTCTGTGTTCTGTTTATTCATCTCACAGAGTTACATCTTTCCCTTCAAGAAGCCTTTCGCTAAGGCTGTTCTTGTGGAATTGGCAAAGGGATATTTGGAAGCCCATAGAGGGCTATGGTGAAAAAGGAAATATCATCCGTTCTAAACTGGAAAGGAGCTTTCTGAGAAACTGCTCTGTGTTCTGTTAATTCATCTCACAGAGTTACATCTTTCCCTTCAAGAAGCCTTTCGCTAAGGCTGTTCTTGTGGAATTGGAAAAGGGATATTTCGAAGCCCATAGAGGGCTATGGTGAAAAAGGAAATATCATCCGTTCAAAACTGGAAAGAAGCTTTCTGAGAAACTGCTCTGTGTTCTGTTAACTCATCTCACAGAGTTACATCTTTCCCTTCAAGAAGCCTTTCGCTAAGGCTGTTCTTGTGGAATTGGCAAAGGGATATTTGGAAGCCCATAGAGGACTATTTTAAAAAGGAAATATCTTCTGTTGAAAACTGGAAAGAAGCTTTCTGAGAAACTGCTCTGTGTTCTGTTAATTCATCTAACAGAGTTACATCTTTACCTTCAAGAAGCCTTTTGCTAAGGCTGTTCTTGTGGAATTGGCAAAGGGATATTTTGAAGCCCATAGAGGGCTATGGTGAAAAAGTTAATATCTTCCGTTCAAAACTGGAAAGAAGCGTTCTGAGAAACTGCTCTGTGTTCTGTTAATTCATCTCACAGAGTTACATCTTTCCCTTCAAGAATCCTTTCGCTAAGGCTGTTCTTCTTGAATTGGTAAAGGGATATTTCAAAGCCCATAGAGGGCTATGGTGAAAAAGGAAATAACTTCCGTTCAAAACTGGAAAGAAGATTTCTGAGAAACTGCTCTGTGTTCTGTTAATTCTTCTCACAGAGTTACATCTTTCCCTTCAAGAAGCCTTTCGCTAAGGCTGTTCTTGTTGAATTGGTAAAGGGATATTTGGAAGCCCAAAGAGGGCTATGGTGAAAAAGGAAATATCTTCCTTTGAAAACTGGAAAGAAGCTTTCTGAGAAACTGCTCTGTGTTCTGTAAATTCATCTTACAGAGTTACATCTTTCCCTTCAAGAAGCCTTTCGCTAAGGCTGTTCTTGTGGAATTGGCAAAGGGATATTTGGAAGCCCATAGAGGTCTATGGTAAAAAGGAAATATCTTCCGTTGAAAATTGGAAAGAAGCTTTCTGAGAAACTGCTCTGTGTTCTGTTAATTCATCTCACAGAGTTACATCTTTCCCTTCAAGAAGCCTTTTGCTAAGGCTGTTCTTGTGGAATTGGCAAAGGGATATTTGGAAGCCCATAGAGGGCTATGGTGAAAAAGGAAATATCTTCCGTTCAAAACTGGAAAGAAGCTTTCTGAGAAACTGCTCTGTGTTCTGTTAATTCATCTCACAGAGTTACATCTTTCCCTTCAAGAAGCCTTTCGCTAAGGCTGTTCTTGTGGAATTGGCAAAGGGATATTTGGAAGCCCATAGAGGGCTATGGTGAAAAAGGAAATATCTTCCGTTCAAAACTGGAAAGAAGCTTTCTGAGAAACTGCTCTGTGTTCTGTTAATTCATCTCACAGAGTTACATCTTTCCCTTCAAGAAGCCTTTCGCTAAGGCTGTTCTTGTGGAATTGGCAAAGGGATATTTGGAAGCCCATAGAGGGCTATGGTAAAAAGGAAATATCTTCCGTTGAAAACTGGAAAGAAGCTTTCTGAGAAACTGCTCTGTGTTCTGTTAATTCATCTCACAGAGTTACATCTTTCCCTTCAAGAAGCCTTTCGCTAAGGCTGTTCTTGTGGAATTGGCAAAGGGATATTGGAAGCCCATAGAGGGCTATGGTAAAAAGGAAATATCTTCCGTTGAAAACTGGAAAGAAGCTTTCTGAGAAACTGCTCTGTGTTCTGTTAATTCATCTCACAGAGTTACATCTTTCCCTTCAAGAAGCCTTTTGCTAAGGCTGTTCTTGTGGAATTGGCAAAGGGATATTTGGAAGCCCATAGAGGGCTATGGTGAAAAAGTTAATATCTTCCATTCAAAACTGGAAAGAAGCTTTCTGAGAAACTGCTCTGTGTTCTGTTAATTCATCTTACAGAGTTACATCTTTCCCTTCAAGAAGCCTTTCGCTAAGGCTGTTCTTGTGGAATTGGCAAAGGGATATTTGAAACCCCATAGAGGGCTATGGTGAAAAAGGAAATAGCTTCAGTTCAAAACCGGAAAGAAGCTTTCTGAGAAACTGCTCTGTGTTCTGTTAATTCATCTCACAGAGTTACATCTTTCCCTTCAAGAAGCCTTTCGCTAAGGCTGTTCTTGTGGAATTGGCAAAGGGATATTTGGAAGCCCATAGAGGGCTATGGTGAAAAAGGAAATATCTTCCGTTCAAAACTGGAAAGAAACTTTCTGAGAAACTGCTCTGTGTTCTGTTAATTCATCTCAAAGAGTTACATCTTTCCCTTCAAGAAGCCTTTCGCTAAGGCTGTTCTTGTGGAATTGGCAAAGGGATATTTGGAAGCCCATAGAGGGCTATGGTGAAAAAGGAAATATCTTCCGTTCACAACTGGAAAGAAGCTTTCTGAGAAACTGCTCTGTGTACTGTTAATTCATCTCACAGAATTACATCTTTCCCTTCAAGAAGCCTTTCGCTAAGGCTGTTCTTCTTGAATTGGTAAAGGGATATTTCAAAGCCCATAGAGGGCTATGGTGAAAAAGGAAATAACTTCCGTTCAAAACTGGAAAGAAGCTTTCTGAGAAACTGCTCTGTGTTCTGTTAATTCATCTCACAGAGTTACATCTTTCCCTTCAAGAAACCTTTCGCTAAGGCTGTTCTTGTGGAATTGGCAAAGGGATATTTGGAAGCCCATAGAGGGCTATGGTGAAAAAGGAAATATCTTCCGTTCAAAACTGGAAAGAAGCTTTCTGAGAAACTGCTCTGTGTTCTGTTAATTCATCTCAGAGAGTTACATCTTTCCCTTCAAGAAGCCTTTCGCTAAGGCTGTTCTTGTGGAATTGGCAAAGGGATATTTGGAAGCCCATAGAGGGCTATGGTGAAAAAGGAAATATCTTCCGTTCACAACTGGAAAGAAGCTCTCTGAGAAACTGCTCTGTGTACTGTTAATTCATCTCACAGAATTACATCTTTCCCTTCAAGAAGCCTTTCGCTAAGGCTGTTCTTCTTGAATTGGTAAAGGGATATTTCAAAGCCCATAGAGGGCTATGGTGAAAAAGGAAATAACTTCCGTTCAAAATTGGAAAGAAGCTTTCTGAAAAACTGCTCTGTGTTCTGTTAATTCATCTCACAGAGTTACATCTTTCCCTTCAAGAAGCCTTTCGCTAAGGCTGTTCTTGTGGAATTGGTAAAGGGATATTTGGAAGCCCAAAGAGGGCTATGGTGAAAAAGGAAATATCTTCCGTTGAAAACTGGAAACAAGCTTTCTGAGAAACTGCTCTGTGTTCTGTTTATTCATCTCACAGAGTTACATCTTTCCCTTCAAGAAGCCTTTCGCTAAGGCTGTTCTTGTGGAATTGGCAAAGGGATATTTGGAAGCCCATAGAGGGCTATGGTGAAAAAGGAAATATCTTCCGTTCAAAACTGGAAAGAAGCTTTCTGAGAAACTGCTCTGTGTTCTGTTAATTCATCTCACACATTTACATCTTTCCCTTCAAGAAGCCTTTCGCTAAGGCTGTTCTTGTGGAATTGGCAAAGGGATATTTGGAAGCCCATAGAGGCCTATGGTAAAAAGGAAATATCTTCCGTTGAAAACTGGAAAGCAGCTTTTTGAGAAACTGCTCTGTGTTCTGTTAATTCATCTCACAGAGTTACATCTTTCCCTTCAAGAAGCCTTTCGCTAAGGCTGTTCTTGTGGAATTGGCAAAGGGATATTTGGAAGCCCATAGAGGGCTATGGTGAAAAAGGAAATAACTTCCGTTCAAAACTGGAAAGAAGCTTTCTGAGAAACTGCTCTGTGTTCTGTTAATTCATCTCACAGAGATACATCTTTCCCTTCAAGAAGCCTTTCGCTAAGGCTGTTCTTGTGGAATTGGTAAAGGGATATATGGAAGCCCAAAGAGGGCTATGGAGAAAAAGGAAATATCTTCCGTTGAAAACTGGAAACAAGCTTTCTGAGAAACTGCTCTGTGTTCTGTTTATTCATCTCACAGAGTTACATCTTTCCCTTCAAGAAGCCTTTCGCTAAGGCTGTTCTTGTGGAATTGGCAAAGGGATATTTGGAAGCCCATAGAGGGCTATGGTGAAAAAGGAAATATCATCCGTTCTAAACTGGAAAGGAGCTTTCTGAGAAACTGCTCTGTGTTCTGTTAATTCATCTCACAGAGTTACATCTTTCCCTTCAAGAAGCCTTTCGCTAAGGCTGTTCTTGTGGAATTGGAAAAGGGATATTTCGAAGCCCATAGAGGGCTATGGTGAAAAAGGAAATATCATCCGTTCAAAACTGGAAAGAAGCTTTCTGAGAAACTGCTCTGTGTTCTGTTAATTCATCTCACAGAGTTACATCTTTCCCTTCAAGAAGCCTTTCGCTAAGGCTGTTCTTGTGGAATTGGCAAAGGGATATTTGGAAGCCCATAGAGGACTATTTTAAAAAGGAAATATCTTCCGTTGAAAACTGGAAAGAAGCTTTCTGAGAAACTGCTCTGTGTTCTGTTAATTCATCTAACAGAGTTACATCTTTACCTTCAAGAAGCCTTTTGCTAAGGCTGTTCTTGTGGAATTGGCAAAGGGATATTTGGAAGCCCATAGAGGGCTATGGTGAAAAAGTTAATATCTTCCGTTCAAAACTGGAAAGAAGCGTTCTGAGAAACTGCTCTGTGTTCTGTTAATTCATCTCACAGAGTTACATCTTTCCCTTCAAGAATCCTTTCGCTAAGGCTGTTCTTCTTGAATTGGTAATGGGATATTTCAAAGCCCATAGAGGGCTATGGTGAAAAAGGAAATAACTTCCGTTCAAAACTGGAAAGAAGCTTTCTGAGAAACTGCTCTGTGTTCTGTTAATTCTTCTCACAGAGTTACATCTTTCCCTTCAATTAGCCTTTCGCTAAGGCTGTTCTTGTTGAATTGGTAAAGGGATATTTGGAAGCCCAAAGAGGGCTATGGTGAAAAAGGAAATATCTTCCGTTGAAAACTGGAAACAACCTTTCTGAGAAACTGCTCTGTGTTCTGTTAATTCATCTCACAGAGTTACATCTTTCCCTTCAAGAAGCCTTTCGCTAAGGCTGTTCTTGTGGAATTGGAAAAGGGATATTTAGAAGCCCATAGAGGGCTATGGTGAAAAAGGAAATATCATCTGTTCAAAACTGGAAAGAAGCTTTCTGAGAAACTGCTCTGTGTTCTGTTAATTCATCTCACAGAGTTACATCTTTCCCTTCAAGAAGCCTTTCGCTAAGGCTGTTCTTGTGGAATTGGCAAAGGGATATTTGGAAGCCCATAGAGGGCTATGGAGAAAAAGGAAATATCTTCCGTTCAAAACTGGAAAGAAGCTTTCTGAGAAACTGCTCTGTGTTCTGTAAATTCATCTCACAGAGTTACATCTTTCCCTTCAAGAAGCCTTTCGATAAGGCTGTTCTTGTGGAATTGGCAAAGGGGTATTTGGAAGCCCAAAGAGGGCTATGGTGAAAAAGGAAATATCTTCCTTTGAAAACTGGAAAGAAGCTTTCTGAGAAACTGCTCTGTGTTCTGTAAATTCATCTTACAGAGTTACATCTTTCCCTTCAAGAAGCCTTTTGCTAAGGCTGTTCTTGTGGAATTGGCAAAGGGATATTTGGAAGCCCATAGAGGGCTATGGTGAAAAAGGAAATATCTTCCGTTCAAAACTGGAAAGAAGCTTTCTGAGAAACTGCTCTGTGTTCTGTTAATTCATCTCACAGAGTTACATCTTTCCCTTCAAGAAGCCTTTCGCTAAGGCTGTTCTTGTGGAATTGGCAAAGGGATATTTGGAAGCCCATAGAGGGCTATGGTGAAAAAGGAAATATCTTCCGTTCAAAACTGGAAAGAAGCTTTCTGAGAAACTGCTCTGTGTTCTGTTAATTCATCTCACAGAGTTACATCTTTCCCTTCAAGAAGCCTTTCGCTAAGGCTGTTCTTGTGGAATTGGCAAAGGGATATTTGGAAGCCCATAGAGGGCTATGGTAAAAAGGAAATATCTTCCGTTGAAAACTGGAAAGAAGCTTTCTGAGAAACTGCTCTGTGTTCTGTTAATTCATCACACAGAGTTACATCTTTCCCTTCAAGAAGCCTTTCGCTAAGGCTGTTCTTGTGGAATTGGCAAAGGGATATTGGAAGCCCATAGAGGGCTATGGTAAAAAGGAAATATCTTCCGTTGAAAACTGGAAAGAAGCTTTCTGAGAAACTGCTCTGTGTTCTGTTAATTCATCTCACAGAGTTACATCTTTCCCTTCAAGAAGCCTTTTGCTAAGGCTGTTCTTGTGGAATTGGCAAAGGGATATTTGGAAGCCCATAGAGGGCTATGGTGAAAAAGTTAATATCTTCCATTCAAAACTGGAAAGAAGCTTTCTGAGAAACTGCTCTGTGTTCTGTTAATTCATCTTACAGAGTTACATCTTTCCCTTCAAGAAGCCTTTCGCTAAGGCTGTTCTTGTGGAATTGGCAAAGGGATATTTGGAAGCCCATAGAGGGCTATGGTGAAAAAGGAAATATCTTCCGTTCAAAACTGGAAAGAAGCTTTCTGAGAAACTGCTCTGTGTACTGTTAATTCATCTCACAGAATTACATCTTTCCCTTCAAGAAGCCTTTCGCTAAGGCTGTTCTTCTTGAATTGGTAAAGGGATATTTCAAAGCCCATAGAGGGCAATGGTGAAAAAGGAAATAACTTCCGTTCAAAACTGGAAAGAAGCTTTCTGAGAAACTGCTCTGTGTTCTGTTAATTCATCTCACAGAGTTACATCTTTCCCTTCAAGAAGCCTTTCGCTAAGGCTGTTCTTGTGGAATTGGTAAAGGGATATTTGGAAGCCCAAAGAGGGCTATGGTGAAAAAGGAAATATCATCCGTTGAAAACTGGAAACAAGCTTTCTGAGAAACTGCTCTGTGTTCTGTTAATTCATCTCACAGAGTTACATCTTTCCCTTCAAGAAGCCTTTCGCTAAGGCTGTTCTTGTGGAATTGGCAAAGGGATATTTGGAAGCCCATAGAGGGCTATGGTGAAAAAGGAAATATCTTCCGTTCAAAACTGGAAAGAAGCTTTCTGAGAAACTGCTCTGTGTTCTGTTAATTCATCTCACAGAGTTACATCTTTCCCTTCAAGAAGCCTTTCGCTAAGGCTGTTCTTGTGGGATTGGCAAAGGGATATTTGGAAGCCCATAGAGGGCTATGGTGAAAAAGGAAATATCTTCCGTTCAAAACTGGAAAGAAGCTTTCTGAGAAACTGCTCTGTGTTCTGTTAATTCATCTCACAGAGTTACATCTTTCCCTTCAAGAAGCCTTTCGCTAAGGCTGTTCTTGTGGAATTGGCAAAGGGATATTTGGAAGCCCATAGAGGGCTATGGTGAAAAAGGAAATATCATACGTTCTAAACTGGAAATAAGCTTTCTGAGAAACTGCTCTGTGTTCTGTTAATTCATCTCACAGAGTTACATCTTTCCCTTCAAGAAGCCTTTCGCTAAGGCTGTTCTTGTGGAATTGGCAAAGGGATATTTGGAAGCCCATAGAGGGCTATGGTGAAAAAGGAAATATCTTCCGTTCAAAACTGGAAAGAAGCTTTGTGAGAAACTGCTCTGTGTTCTGTTAATTCATCTCACAGAGTTACATCTTTCCCTTCAAGAAGCCTTTCGCTAAGGCTGTTCTTGTGGAATTGGAAAAGGGATATTTCGAAGCCCATAGAGGGCTATGGTGAAAAAGGAAATATCATCCGTTCAAAACTGGAAAGAAGCTTTCTGAGAAACTGCTCTGTGTTCTGTTAATTCATCTCACAGAGTTACATCTTTCCCTTCAAGAAGCCTTTCGCTAAGGCTGTTCTTGTGGAATTGGCAAAGGGTTATTTGGAAGCCCATAGAGGGCTATGGTGAAAAAGGAAATATCTTCAGTTCAAAACAGGAAAGAAGCTTTCTGAGAAACTGCTCTGTGTTCTGTTAATTCATCTCACAGAGTTACATCTTTCCCTTCAAGAAGCCTTTCGCTAAGGCTGTTCTTGTGGAATTGGCAAAGGGATATTTGGAAGCCCAAAGAGGGCTATGGTGAAAAAGGAAATATCTACCGTTCAAAACTGGAAAGAAGCTTTCTGAGAAACTGCTCTGTGTTCTGTTAATTCATCTCACAGAGTTACATCTTTCCCTTCAAGAAGCCTTTCGCTAAGGCTGTTCTTGTGGAATTGGCAAAGGGATATTTGGAAGCCCATAGAGGGCTATGGTGAAAAAGGAAATATCTTCCGTTCAAAACCGGAAAGAAGCTTTCTGAGAAACTGCTCTGTGTTCTGTTAATTCATCTCACAGAGTTACATCTTTCCCTTCAAGAAGCCTTTCGCTAAGGCTGTTCTTGTGGAATTGGCAAAGGGATATTTGGAAGCCCATAGAGGGCTATGGTAAAAAGGAAATATCTTCCGTTGAAAACTGGAAAGAAGCTTTCTGAGAAACTGCTCTGTGTTCTGTTAATTCATCTCACAGAGTTACATCTTTCCCTTCAAGAAGCCTTTTGCTAAGGCTGTTCTTGTGGAATTGGCAAAGGGATATTTGGAAGCCCATAGAGGGCTATGGTGAAAAAGGAAATATCTTCCGTTCAAAACTGGAAAGAAGCTTTCTGAGAAACTGCTCTGTGTTCTGTTAATTCATCTCACAGAGTTACATCTTTCCCTTCAAGAAGCCTTTCGCTAAGGCTGTTCTTGTGGAATTGGTAAAGGGATATTTGGAAGCCCAAAGAGGGCTTTGGTGAAAAAGGAAATATCTTCCGTTGAAAACTGGAAACAAGCTTTCTGAGAAACTGCTCTGTGTTCTGTTTATTCATCTCACAGAGTTACATCTTTCCCTTCAAGAAGCCTTTCGCTAAGGCTGTTCTTGTGGAATTGGCAAAGGGATATTTGGAAGCCCATAGAGGGCTATGGTGAAAAAGGAAATATCTTCCGTTCAAAACTGGAAAGAAGCTTTCTGAGAAACTGCTCTGTGTTCTGTTAATTCATCTCACAGATTTACATCTTTCCCTTCAAGAAGCCTTTCGCTAAGGCTGTTCTTGTGGAATTGGCAAAGGGATATTTGGAAGCCCATAGAGGCCTATGGTAAAAAGGAAATATCTTCCGTTGAAAACTGGAAAGCAGCTTTTTGAGAAACTGCTCTGTGTTCTGTTAATTCATCTCACAGAGTTACATCTTTCCCTTCAAGAAGCCTTTCGCTAAGGCTGTTCTTGTGGAATTGGCAAAGGGATATTTGGAAGCCCATAGAGGGCTATGGTGAAAAAGGAAATATCTTCCGTTCAAAACTGGAAAGAAGCTTTCTGATAAACTGCTCTGTGTTCTGTTAATTCATCTCACAGTGTTACATCTTTCCCTTCAAGAAGCCTTTCACTAAGGCTGTTCTTGTGGAATTGGCAAAGGGATATTTGGAAGCCCATAGAGGGCTATGGTGAAAAAGGAAATATCTTACGTTCAAAACTGGAAAGAAGCTTTCTGAGAAACTGCTCTGTGTTCTGTTAATTCATCTCACAGAGTTACATCTTTCCCTTCAAGAAGCCTTTCGCTAAGGCTGTTCTTGTGGAATTGGCAAAGGGATATTTGGAAGCCCATAGAGGGCTATGGAGAAAAAGGAAATATCTTCCGTTCAAAACTGGAAAGAAGCTTTCTGAGAAACTGCTCTGTGTTCTGTAAATTCATCTCACAGAGTTACATCTTTCCCTTCAAGAAGCCTTTCGCTAAGGCTGTTCTTGTGGAATTGGCAAAGGGATATTTGGAAACCCAAAGAGGGCTATGGTGAAAAAGGAAATATCTTCCTTTGAAAACTGGAAAGAAGCTTTCTGAGAAACTGCTCTGTGTTCTGTAAATTCATCTTACAGAGTTACATCTTTCCCTTCAAGAAGCCTTTCGCTAAGGCTGTTCTTGTGGAATTGGCAAAGGGATATTTGGAAGCCCCTAGAGGGCTATGGTAAAAAGGAAATATCTTCCGTTGAAAATTGGAAAGAAGCTTTCTGAGAAACTGCTCTGTGTTCTGTTAATTCATCTCACAGAGTTACATCTTTCCCTTCAAGAAGCCTTTTGCTAAGGCTGTTCTTGTGGAATTGGCAAAGGGATATTTGGAAGCCGATAGAGGGCTATGGTGAAAAAGGAAATATCTTCCGTTCAAAACTGGAAAGAAGCTTTCTGAGAAACTGCTCTGTGTTCTGTTAATTCATCTCACAGAGTTACATCTTTCCCTTCAAGAAGCCTTTCGCTAAGGCTGTTCTTGTGGAATTGGCAAAGGGATATTTGGAAGCCCATAGAGGCCTATGGTAAAAAGGAAATATCTTCCGTTGAAAACTGGAAAGCAGCTTTTTGAGAAACTGCTCTGTGTTCTGTTAATTCATCTCACAGAGTTACATCTTTCCCTTCAAGAAGCCTTTCGCTAAGGCTGTTCTTGTGGAATTGGCAAAGGGATATTTGGAAGCCCATAGAGGGCTATGGTGAAAAAGGAAATAACTTCCGTTCAAAACTGGAAAGAAGCTTTCTGAGAAACTGCTCTGTGTTCTGTTAATTCATCTCACAGAGTTACATCTTTCCCTTCAAGAAGCCTTTCGCTAAGGCTGTTCTTGTGGAATTGGTAAAGGGATATATGGAAGCCCAAAGAGGGCTATGGAGAAAAAGGAAATATCTTCCGTTGAAAACTGGAAACAAGCTTTCTGAGAAACTGCTCTGTGTTCTGTTTATTCATCTCACAGAGTTACATCTTTCCCTTCAAGAAGCCTTTCGCTAAGGCTGTTCTTGTGGAATTGGCAAAGGGATATTTGGAAGCCCATAGAGGGCTATGGTGAAAAAGGAAATATCATCCGTTCTAAACTGGAAAGGAGCTTTCTGAGAAACTGCTCTGTGTTCTGTTAATTCATCTCACAGAGTTACATCTTTCACTTCAAGAAGCCTTTCGCTAAGGCTGTTCTTGTGGAATTGGAAAAGGGATATTTCGAAGCCCATAGAGGGCTATGGTGAAAAAGGAAATATCATCCGTTCAAAACTGGAAAGAAGCTTTCTGAGAAACTGCTCTGTGTTCTGTTAATTCATCTCACAGAGTTACATCTTTCCCTTCAAGAAGCCTTTCGCTAAGGCTGTTCTTGTGGAATTGGCAAAGGGATATTTGGAAGCCCATAGAGGACTATTTTAAAAAGGAAATATCTTCCGTTGAAAACTGGAAAGAAGCTTTCTGAGAAACTGCTCTGTGTTCTGTTAATTCATCTAACAGAGTTACATCTTTACCTTCAAGAAGCCTTTTGCTAAGGCTGTTCTTGTGGAATTGGCAAAGGGATATTTGGAAGCCCATAGAGGGCTATGGTGAAAAAGTTAATATCTTCCGTTCAAAACTGGAAAGAAGCGTTCTGAGAAACTGCTCTGTGTTCTGTTAATTCATCTCACAGAGTTACATCTTTCCCTTCAAGAATCCTTTCGCTAAGGCTGTTCTTCTTGAATTGGTAATGGGATATTTCAAAGCCCATAGAGGGCTATGGTGAAAAAGGAAATAACTTCCGTTCAAGACTGGAAAGAAGCTTTCTGAGAAACTGCTCTGTGTTCTGTTAATTCTTCTCACAGAGTTACATCTTTCCCTTCAAGAAGCCTTTCGCTAAGGCTGTTCTTGTTGAATTGGTAAAGGGATATTTGGAAGCCCAAAGAGGGCTATGGTGAAAAAGGAAATATCTTCCGTTGAAAACTGGAAACAACCTTTCTGAGAAACTGCTCTGTGTTCTGTTAATTCATCTCACAGAGTTACATCTTTCCCTTCAAGAAGCCTTTCGCTAAGGCTGTTCTTGTGGAATTGGAAAAGGGATATTTAGAAGCCCATAGAGGGCTATGGTGAAAAAGGAAATATCATCTGTTCAAAACTGGAAAGAAGCTTTCTGAGAAACTGCTCTGTGTTCTGTTAATTCATCTCACAGAGTTACATCTTTCCCTTCAAGAAGCCTTTCGCTAAGGCTGTTCTTGTGGAATTGGCAAAGGGATATTTGGAAGCCCATAGAGGGCTATGGAGAAAAAGGAAATATCTTCCGTTCAAAACTGGAAAGAAGCTTTCTGAGAAACTGCTCTGTGTTCTGTAAATTCATCTCACAGAGTTACATCTTTCCCTTCAAGAAGCCTTTCGCTAAGGCTGTTCTTGTGGAATTGGCAAAGGGGTATTTGGAAGCCCAAAGAGGGCTATGGTGAAAAAGGAAATATCTTCCTTTGAAAACTGGAAAGAAGCTTTCTGAGAAACTGCTCTGTGTTCTGTAAATTCATCTCACAGAGTTACATCTTTCCCTTCAAGAAGCCTTTCGCTAAGGCTGTTCTTGTGGAATTGGCAAAGGGATATTTGGAAGCCCATAGAGGGCTATGGTGAAAAAGGAAATATCTTCCGTTGAAAACTGGAAACAAGCTTTCTGAGAAACTGCTCTGTGTTCTGTTTATTCATCTCACAGAGTTACATCTTTCCCTTCAAGAAGCCTTTCGCTAAGGCTGTTCTTGTGGAATTGGCAAAGGGATATTTGGAAGCCCATAGAGGGCTATGGTGCAAAAGGAAATATCTTCCGTTCACAACTGGAAAGAAGCTTTCTGAGAAACTGCTCTGTGTTCTGTTAATTCATCTCACAGAGTTACATCTTTCCCTTCAAGAAGCCTTTCACTAAGGCTGTTCTTGTGGAATTGGCAAAGGGATATTTGGAAGCCCATACAGGGCTATGGTGAAAAAGGAAATATCTTCCGTTCACAACTGGAAAGAAGCTTTCTGAGAAACTGCTCTGTGTACTGTTAATTCATCTCACAGAATTACATCTTTCCCTTCAAGAAGACTTTCGCTAAGGCTGTTCTTGTGGAATTGGTAAAGGGATATTTCAAAGCCCATTGAGGGCTATGGTGAAAAAGGAAATAACTTCCGTTCAAAACTGGAAAGAAGCTTTCTGAGAAACTGCTCTGTGTTCTGTTAATTCATCTCACAGAGTTACATTTTTCCCTTCAAGAAGCCTTTCGCTAAGGCTGTTCTTGTGGAATTGGTAAAGGGATATATGGAAGCCCAAAGAGGGCTATGGAGAAAAAGGAAATATCTTCCGTTGAAAACTGGAAACAAGCTTTCTGAGAAACTGCTCTGTGTTCTGTTTATTCATCTCACAGAGTTACATCTTTCCCTTCAAGAAGCCTTTCGCTAAGGCTGTTCTTGTGGAATTGGCAAAGGGATATTTGGAAGCCCATAGAGGGCTATGGTAAAAAGGAAATATCTTCCGTTGAAAACTGGAAAGAAGCTTTCTGAGAAACTGCTCTGTGTTCTGTTAATTCATCTCACAGAGTTACATCTTTCCCTTCAAGAAGCCTTTCGCTAAGGCTGTTCTTGTGGAATTGGCAAAGGGATATTTGGAAGCCCATAGAGGGCTATGGTAAAAAGGAAATATCTTCCGTTGAAAACTGGAAAGAAGCTTTCTGAGAAACTGCTCTGTGTTCTGTTAATTCATCTCACAGAGTTACATCTTTCCCTTCAAGAAGCCTTTCGCTAAGGCTGTTCTTGTGGAATTGGCAAAGGGATATTGGAAGCTCATAGAGCGCTATGGTAAAAAGGAAATATCTTCCGTTGAAAACTGGAAAGAAGCTTTCTGAGAAACTGCTCTGTGTTCTGTTAATTCATCTCACAGAGTTACATCTTTCCCTTCAAGAAGCCTTTTGCTAAGGCTGTTCTTGTGGAATTGTCAAAGGGATATTTGGAAGCCCATAGAGGGCTATGGTGAAAAAGTTAATATCTTCCATTCAAAACTGGAAAGAAGCTTTCTGAGAAACTGCTCTGTGTTCTGTTAATTCATCTCACAGAGTTACATCTTTCCCTTCAAGAAGCCTTTCGCTAAGGCTGTTCTTGTGGAATTGGCAAAGGGATATTTGAAACCCCATAGAGGGCTATGGTGAAAAAGGAAATAGCTTCAGTTCAAAACCGGAAAGAAGCTTTCTGAGAAACTGCTCTGTGTTCTGTTAATTCATCTCACAGAGTTACATCTTTCCCTTCAAGAAGCCTTTCGCTAAGGCTGTTCTTGTGGAATTGGCAAAGGGATATTTGGAAGCCCATAGAGGGCTATGGTGAAAAAGGAAATATCATCCGTTCTAAACTGGAAAGGAGCTTTCTGAGAAACTGCTCTGTGTTCTGTTAATTCATCTCACAGAGTTACATCTTTCCCTTCAAGAAGCCTTTCGCTAAGGCTGTTCTTGTGGAATTGGCAAAGGGATATTTGGAAGCCCATAGAGGGCTATGGTGAAAAAGGAAATATCTTCCGTTGAAAACTGGAAACAAGCTTTCTGAGAAACTGCTCTGTGTTCTGTTTATTCATCTCACAGAGTTACATCTTTCCCTTCAAGAAGCCTTTCGCTAAGGCTGTTCTTGTGGAATTGGCAAAGGGATATTTGGAAGCCCATAGAGGGCTATGGTGCAAAAGGAAATATCTTCCGTTCACAACTGGAAAGAAGCTTTCTGAGAAACTGCTCTGTGTTCTGTTAATTCATCTCACAGAGTTACATCTTTCCCTTCAAGAAGCCTTTCACTAAGGCTGTTCTTGTGGAATTGGCAAAGGGATATTTGGAAGCCCATAGAGGGCTATGGTGAAAAAGGAAATATCTTCCGTTCACAACTGGAAAGAAGCTTTCTGAGAAACTGCTCTGTGTACTGTTAATTCATCTCACAGAATTACATCTTTCCCTTCAAGAAGCCTTTCGCTAAGGCTGTTCTTGTGGAATTGGTAAAGGGATATTTCAAAGCCCATAGAGGGCTATGGTGAAAAAGGAAATAACTTCCGTTCAAAACTGGAAAGAAGCTTTCTGAGAAACTGCTCTGTGTTCTGTTAATTCATCTCACAGAGTTACATTTTTCCCTTCAAGAAGCCTTTCGCTAAGGCTGTTCTTGTGGAATTGGTAAAGGGATATATGGAAGCCCAAAGAGGGCTATGGAGAAAAAGGAAATATCTTCCGTTGAAAACTGGAAACAAGCTTTCTGAGAAACTGCTCTGTGTTCTGTTTATTCATCTCACAGAGTTACATCTTTCCCTTCAAGAAGCCTTTCGCTAAGGCTGTTCTTGTGGAATTGGCAAAGGGATATTTGGAAGCCCATAGAGGGCTATGGTGCAAAAGGAAATATCTTCCGTTCACAACTGGAAAGAAGCTTTCTGAGAAACTGCTCTGTGTTCTGTTAATTCATCTCACAGAGTTACATCTTTCCCTTCAAGAAGCCTTTCACTAAGGCTGTTCTTGTGGAATTGGCAAAGGGATATTTGGAAGCCCATACAGGGCTATGGTGAAAAAGGAAATATCTTCCGTTCACAACTGGAAAGAAGCTTTCTGAGAAACTGCTCTGTGTACTGTTAATTCATCTCACAGAATTACATCTTTCCCTTCAAGAAGCCTTTCGCTAAGGCTGTTCTTGTGGAATTGGTAAAGGGATATTTCAAAGCCCATTGAGGGCTATGGTGAAAAAGGAAATAACTTCCGTTCAAAACTGGAAAGAAGCTTTCTGAGAAACTGCTCTGTGTTCTGTTAATTCATCTCACAGAGTTACATTTTTCCCTTCAAGAAGCCTTTCGCTAAGGCTGTTCTTGTGGAATTGGTAAAGGGATATATGGAAGCCCAAAGAGGGCTATGGAGAAAAAGGAAATATCTTCCGTTGAAAACTGGAAACAAGCTTTCTGAGAAACTGCTCTGTGTTCTGTTTATTCATCTCACAGAGTTACATCTTTCCCTTCAAGAAGCCTTTCGCTAAGGCTGTTCTTGTGGAATTGGCAAAGGGATATTTGGAAGCCCATAGAGGGCTATGGTAAAAAGGAAATATCTTCCGTTGAAAACTGGAAAGAAGCTTTCTGAGAAACTGCTCTGTGTTCTGTTAATTCATCTCACAGAGTTACATCTTTCCCTTCAAGAAGCCTTTCGCTAAGGCTGTTCTTGTGGAATTGGCAAAGGGATATTTGGAAGCCCATAGAGGGCTATGGTAAAAAGGAAATATCTTCCGTTGAAAACTGGAAAGAAGCTTTCTGAGAAACTGCTCTGTGTTCTGTTAATTCATCTCACAGAGTTACATCTTTCCCTTCAAGAAGCCTTTCGCTAAGGCTGTTCTTGTGGAATTGGCAAAGGGATATTGGAAGCTCATAGAGCGCTATGGTAAAAAGGAAATATCTTCCGTTGAAAACTGGAAAGAAGCTTTCTGAGAAACTGCTCTGTGTTCTGTTAATTCATCTCACAGAGTTACATCTTTCCCTTCAAGAAGCCTTTTGCTAAGGCTGTTCTTGTGGAATTGTCAAAGGGATATTTGGAAGCCCATAGAGGGCTATGGTGAAAAAGTTAATATCTTCCATTCAAAACTGGAAAGAAGCTTTCTGAGAAACTGCTCTGTGTTCTGTTAATTCATCTCACAGAGTTACATCTTTCCCTTCAAGAAGCCTTTCGCTAAGGCTGTTCTTGTGGAATTGGCAAAGGGATATTTGAAACCCCATAGAGGGCTATGGTGAAAAAGGAAATAGCTTCAGTTCAAAACCGGAAAGAAGCTTTCTGAGAAACTGCTCTGTGTTCTGTTAATTCATCTCACAGAGTTACATCTTTCCCTTCAAGAAGCCTTTCGCTAAGGCTGTTCTTGTGGAATTGGCAAAGGGATATTTGGAAGCCCATAGAGGGCTATGGTGAAAAAGGAAATATCATCCGTTCTAAACTGGAAAGGAGCTTTCTGAGAAACTGCTCTGTGTTCTGTTAATTCATCTCACAGAGTTACATCTTTCCCTTCAAGAAGCCTTTCGCTAAGGCTGTTCTTGTGGAATTGGCAAAGGGATATTTGGAAGCCCATAGAGGGCTATGGTGAAAAAGGAAATATCTTCCGTTGAAAACTGGAAACAAGCTTTCTGAGAAACTGCTCTGTGTTCTGTTTATTCATCTCACAGAGTTACATCTTTCCCTTCAAGAAGCCTTTCGCTAAGGCTGTTCTTGTGGAATTGGCAAAGGGATATTTGGAAGCCCATAGAGGGCTATGGTGCAAAAGGAAATATCTTCCGTTCACAACTGGAAAGAAGCTTTCTGAGAAACTGCTCTGTGTTCTGTTAATTCATCTCACAGAGTTACATCTTTCCCTTCAAGAAGCCTTTCACTAAGGCTGTTCTTGTGGAATTGGCAAAGGGATATTTGGAAGCCCATAGAGGGCTATGGTGAAAAAGGAAATATCTTCCGTTCACAACTGGAAAGAAGCTTTCTGAGAAACTGCTCTGTGTACTGTTAATTCATCTCACAGAATTACATCTTTCCCTTCAAGAAGCCTTTCGCTAAGGCTGTTCTTGTGGAATTGGTAAAGGGATATTTCAAAGCCCATAGAGGGCTATGGTGAAAAAGGAAATAACTTCCGTTCAAAACTGGAAAGAAGCTTTCTGAGAAACTGCTCTGTGTTCTGTTAATTCATCTCACAGAGTTACATTTTTCCCTTCAAGAAGCCTTTCGCTAAGGCTGTTCTTGTGGAATTGGTAAAGGGATATATGGAAGCCCAAAGAGGGCTATGGAGAAAAAGGAAATATCTTCCGTTGAAAACTGGAAACAAGCTTTCTGAGAAACTGCTCTGTGTTCTGTTTATTCATCTCACAGAGTTACATCTTTCCCTTCAAGAAGCCTTTCGCTAAGGCTGTTCTTGTGGAATTGGCAAAGGGATATTTGGAAGCCCATAGAGGGCTATGGTAAAAAGGAAATATCTTCCGTTGAAAACTGGAAAGAAGCTTTCTGAGAAACTGCTCTGTGTTCTGTTAATTCATCTCACAGAGTTACATCTTTCCCTTCAAGAAGCCTTTCGCTAAGGCTGTTCTTGTGGAATTGGCAAAGGGATATTTGGAAGCCCATAGAGGGCTATGGTAAAAAGGAAATATCTTCCGTTGAAAACTGGAAAGAAGCTTTCTGAGAAACTGCTCTGTGTTCTGTTAATTCATCTCACAGAGTTACATCTTTCCCTTCAAGAAGCCTTTCGCTAAGGCTGTTCTTGTGGAATTGGCAAAGGGATATTGGAAGCTCATAGAGGGCTATGGTAAAAAGGAAATATCTTCCGTTGAAAACTGGAAAGAAGCTTTCTGAGAAACTGCTCTGTGTTCTGTTAATTCATCTCACAGAGTTACATCTTTCCCTTCAAGAAGCCTTTCGCTAAGGCTGTTCTTGTGGAATTGGCAAAGGGATATTTGGAAGCCCATAGAGGGCTATGGTGAAAAAGTTAATATCTTCCATTCAAAACTGGAAAGAAGCTTTCTGAGAAACTGCTCTGTGTTCTGTTAATTCATCTTACAGAGTTACATCTTTCCCTTCAAGAAGCCTTTCGCTAAGGCTGTTCTTGTGGAATTGGCAAAGGGATATTTGAAACCCCATAGAGGGCTATGGTGAAAAAGGAAATAGCTTCAGTTCAAAACCGGAAAGAAGCTTTCTGAGAAACTGCTCTGTGTTCTGTTAATTCATCTCACAGAGTTACATCTTTCCCTTCAAGAAGCCTTTCGCTAAGGCTGTTCTTGTGGAATTGGCAAAGGGATATTTGGAAGCCCATAGAGGGCTATGGTGAAAAAGGAAATATCTTCCGTTCAAAACTGGAAAGAAACTTTCTGAGAAACTGCTCTGTGTTCTGTTAATTCATCTCAAAGAGTTACATCTTTCCCTTCAAGAAGCCTTTCGCTAAGGCTGTTCTTGTGGAATTGGCAAAGGGATATTTGGAAGCCCATAGAGGGCTATGGTGAAAAAGGAAATATCTTCCGTTCACAACTGGAAAGAAGCTTTCTGAGAAACTGCTCTGTGTACTGTTAATTCATCTCACAGAATTACATCTTTCCCTTCAAGAAGCCTTTCGCTAAGGCTGTTCTTCTTGAATTGGTAAAGGGATATTTCAAAGCCCATAGAGGGCTATGGTGAAAAAGGAAATAACTTCCGTTCAAGACTGGAAAGAAACTTTCTGAGAAACTGCTCTGTGTTCTGTTAATTCATCTCACAGAGTTACATCTTTCCCTTCAAGAAGCCTTTCGCTAAGGCTGTTCTTGTGGAATTGGTAAAGGGATATTTGGAAGCCCAAAGAGGGCTATGGTGAAAAAGGAAATATCATCCGTTGAAAATTGGAAACAAGCTTTCTGAGAAACTGCTCTGTGTTCTGTTTATTCATCTCACAGAGTTACATCTTTCCCTTCAAGAAGCCTTTCGCTAAGGCTGTTCTTGTGGAATTGGCAAAGGGATATTTGGAAGCCCATAGAGGGCTATGGTGAAAAAGGAAATATCTTCCGTTCAAAACTGGAAAGAAGCTTTCTGAGAAACTGCTCTGTGTTCTGTTAATTCATCTAACAGAGTTACATCTTTCCCTTCAAGAAGCCTTTCGCTAAGGCTGTTCTTGTGGGATTGGCAAAGGGATATTTGGAAGCCCATAGAGGGCTATGGTGAAAAATGAAATATCTTCCGTTCAAAACTGGAAAGAAGCTTTCTGAGAAACTGCTCTGTGTTCTGTTAATTCATCTCACAGAGTTACATCTTTCCCTTCAAGAAGCCTTTCGCTAAGGCTGTTCTTGTGGAATTGGCAAAGGGATATTTGGAAGCCCATAGAGGGCTATGGTGAAAAAGGAAATATCATACGTTCTAAACTGGAAATAAGCTTTCTGAGAAACTGCTCTGTGTTCTGTTAATTCATCTCACAGAGTTACATCTTTCCCTTCAAGAAGCCTTTCGCTAAGGCTGTTCTTGTGGAATTGGCAAAGGGATATTTGGAAGCCCATAGAGGGCTATGGTGAAAAAGGAAATATCTTCCGTTGAAAACTGGAAACAAGCTTTCTGAGAAACTGCTCTGTGTTCTGTTTATTCATCTCACAGAGTTACATCTTTCCCTTCAAGAAGCCTTTCGCTAAGGCTGTTCTTGTGGAATTGGCAAAGGGATATTTGGAAGCCCATAGAGGGCTATGGTGCAAAAGGAAATATCTTCCGTTCACAACTGGAAAGAAGCTTTCTGAGAAACTGCTCTGTGTTCTGTTAATTCATCTCACAGAGTTACATCTTTCCCTTCAAGAAGCCTTTCACTAAGGCTGTTCTTGTGGAATTGGCAAAGGGATATTTGGAAGCCCATAGAGGGCTATGGTGAAAAAGGAAATATCTTCCGTTCACAACTGGAAAGAAGCTTTCTGAGAAACTGCTCTGTGTACTGTTAATTCATCTCACAGAATTACATCTTTCCCTTCAAGAAGCCTTTCGCTAAGGCTGTTCTTGTGGAATTGGTAAAGGGATATTTCAAAGCCCATAGAGGGCTATGGTGAAAAAGGAAATAACTTCCGTTCAAAACTGGAAAGAAGCTTTCTGAGAAACTGCTCTGTGTTCTGTTAATTCATCTCACAGAGTTACATTTTTCCCTTCAAGAAGCCTTTCGCTAAGGCTGTTCTTGTGGAATTGGTAAAGGGATATATGGAAGCCCAAAGAGGGCTATGGAGAAAAAGGAAATATCTTCCGTTGAAAACTGGAAACAAGCTTTCTGAGAAACTGCTCTGTGTTCTGTTTATTCATCTCACAGAGTTACATCTTTCCCTTCAAGAAGCCTTTCGCTAAGGCTGTTCTTGTGGAATTGGCAAAGGGATATTTGGAAGCCCATAGAGGGCTATGGTAAAAAGGAAATATCTTCCGTTGAAAACTGGAAAGAAGCTTTCTGAGAAACTGCTCTGTGTTCTGTTAATTCATCTCACAGAGTTACATCTTTCCCTTCAAGAAGCCTTTCGCTAAGGCTGTTCTTGTGGAATTGGCAAAGGGATATTTGGAAGCCCATAGAGGGCTATGGTAAAAAGGAAATATCTTCCGTTCAAAACTGGAAAGAAGCTTTCTGAGAAACTGCTCTGTGTTCTGTTAATTCATCTCACAGAGTTACATCTTTCCCTTCAAGAAGCCTTTCGCTAAGGCTGTTCTTGTGGAATTGGCAAAGGGATATTGGAAGCTCATAGAGGGCTATGGTAAAAAGGAAATATCTTCCGTTGAAAACTGGAAAGAAGCTTTCTGAGAAACTGCTCTGTGTTCTGTTAATTCATCTCACAGAGTTACATCTTTCCCTTCAAGAAGCCTTTTGCTAAGGCTGTTCTTGTGGAATTGGCAAAGGGATATTTGGAAGCCCATAGAGGGCTATGGTGAAAAAGTTAATATCTTCCATTCAAAACTGGAAAGAAGCTTTCTGAGAAACTGCTCTGTGTTCTGTTAATTCATCTTACAGAGTTACATCTTTCCCTTCAAGAAGCCTTTCGCTAAGGCTGTTCTTGTGGAATTGGCAAAGGGATATTTGAAACCCCATAGAGGGCTATGGTGAAAAAGGAAATAGCTTCAGTTCAAAACCGGAAAGAAGCTTTCTGAGAAACTGCTCTGTGTTCTGTTAATTCATCTCACAGAGTTACATCTTTCCCTTCAAGAAGCCTTTCGCTAAGGCTGTTCTTGTGGAATTGGCAAAGGGATATTTGGAAGCCCATAGAGGGCTATGGTGAAAAAGGAAATATCATCCGTTCTAAACTGGAAAGGAGCTTTCTGAGAAACTGCTCTGTGTTCTGTTAATTCATCTCACAGAGTTACATCTTTCCCTTCAAGAAGCCTTTCGCTAAGGCTGTTCTTGTGGAATTGGCAAAGGGATATTTGGAAGCCCATAGAGGGCTATGGTGAAAAAGGAAATATCTTCCGTTGAAAACTGGAAACAAGCTTTCTGAGAAACTGCTCTGTGTTCTGTTTATTCATCTCACAGAGTTACATCTTTCCCTTCAAGAAGCCTTTCGCTAAGGCTGTTCTTGTGGAATTGGCAAAGGGATATTTGGAAGCCCATAGAGGGCTATGGTGCAAAAGGAAATATCTTCCGTTCACAACTGGAAAGAAGCTTTCTGAGAAACTGCTCTGTGTTCTGTTAATTCATCTCACAGAGTTACATCTTTCCCTTCAAGAAGCCTTTCACTAAGGCTGTTCTTGTGGAAT
Source organism: Chlorocebus sabaeus (assembly GCF_047675955.1). Lineage (NCBI taxonomy): Eukaryota > Metazoa > Chordata > Mammalia > Primates > Cercopithecidae > Chlorocebus > Chlorocebus sabaeus. Next base: position 2,426,259 of record NW_027327925.1, on the reverse strand, counting down.
TGGCAAAGGGATATTTGGAAGCCCATAGAGGGCTATGGTGAAAAAGGAAATATCTTCCGTTCACAACTGGAAAGAAGCTTTCTGAGAAACTGCTCTGTGTACTGTTAATTCATCTCACAGAATTACATCTTTCCCTTCAAGAAGCCTTTCGCTAAGGCTGTTCTTGTGGAATTGGTAAAGGGATATTTCAAAGCCCATAGAGGGCTATGGTGAAAAAGGAAATAACTTCCGTTCAAAACTGGAAAGAAGCTTTCTGAGAAACTGCTCTGTGTTCTGTTAATTCATCTCACAGAGTTACATTTTTCCCTTCAAGAAGCCTTTCGCTAAGGCTGTTCTTGTGGAATTGGTAAAGGGATATATGGAAGCCCAAAGAGGGCTATGGAGAAAAAGGAAATATCTTCCGTTCACAACTGGAAACAAGCTTTCTGAGAAACTGCTCTGTGTTCTGTTAATTCATCTCACAGAGTTACATCTTTCGCTTCAAGAAGCCTTTCACTAAGGCTGTTCTTGTGGAATTCGCAAAGGGATATTTGGAAGCCCATAGAGGGCTATGGTGAAAAAGGAAATATCTTCCGTTCACAACTGGAAAGAAGCTTTCTGAGAAACTGCTCTGTGTACTGTTAATTCATCTCACAGAATTACATCTTTCCCTTCAAGAAGCCTTTCGCTAAGGCTGTTCTTGTGGAATTGGCAAAGGGATATTTGGAAGCCCATAGAGGGCTATGGTGAAAAAGGAAATATCTTCCGTTCAAAACTGGAAAGAAGCTTTCTGAGAAACTGCTCTGTGTTCTGTAAATTCATCTCACAGAGTTACATCTTTCCCTTCAAGAAGCCTTTCGCTAAAGCTGTTCTTGTGGAATTGGCAAAGGGATATTTGGAAGCCCATAGAGGGCTATGGTGAAAAAGGAAATATCTTCCGTTCAAAACTGGAAAGAAGCTTTCTGAGAAACTGCTCTGTGTTCTGTAAATTCATCTCACAGAGTTACATCTTTCCCTTCAAGAAGCCTTTCGCTAAGGCTGTTCTTGTGGAATTGGCAAAGGGATATTTGGAAGCCCATAGTGGGCTATGGTAAAAAGGAAATATCTTCCGTTGAAAACTGGAAAGAAGCTTTCTGAGAAACTGCTCTGTGTTCTGTTAATTCATCTCACAGAGTTACATCTTTCCCTTCAAGAAGCCTTTTGCTAAGGCTGTTCTTGTGGAATTGGCAAAGGGATATTTGGAAGCCCATAGTGGGCTATGGTAAAAAGGAAATATCTTCCGTTGAAAACTGGAAAGAAGCTTTCTGAGAAACTGCTCTGTGTTCTGTTAATTCATCTCACAGAGTTACATCTTTCCCTTCAAGAAGCCTTTTGCTAAGGCTGTTCTTGTGGAATTGGCAAAGGGATATTTGGAAGCCCATAGAGGGCTATGGTGAAAAAGGAAATATCTTCCGTTCAAAACTGGAAAGAAGCTTTCTGAGAAACTGCTCTGTGTTCTGTTAATTCATCTCACAGAGTTACATCTTTCCCTTCAAGAAGCCTTTCACTAAGGCTGTTCTTGTGGAATTGGCAAAGGGATATTTGGAAGCCCATAGAGGGCTATGGTGAAAAAGGAAATATCTTCCGTTCACAACTGGAAAGAAGCTTTCTGAGAAACTGCTCTGTGTACTGTTAATTCATCTCACAGAATTACATCTTTCCCTTCAAGAAGCCTTTCGCTAAGGCTGTTCTTCTTGAATTGGTAAAGGGATATTTCAAAGCCCATAGAGGGCTATGGTGAAAAAGGAAATAACTTCCGGTCAAAACTGGAAAGAAGCTTTCTGAGAAACTGCTCTGTGTTCTGTTAATTCATCTCACAGAGTTACATCTTTCCCTTCAAGAAGCCTTTCGCTAAGGCTGTTCTTGTGGAATTGGTAAAGGGATATTTGGAAGCCCAAAGAGGGCTATGGTGAAAAAGGAAATATCTTCCGTTGAAAACTGGAAACAAGCTTTCTGAGAAACTGCTCTGTGTTCTGTTTATTCATCTCACAGAGTTACATCTTTCCCTTCAAGAAGCCTTTCGCTAAGGCTGTTCTTGTGGAATTGGCAAAGGGATATTTGGAAGCCCATAGAGGGCTATGGTGAAAAAGGAAATATCTTCCGTTCAAAACTGGAAAGAAGCTTTCTTAGAAACTGCTCTGTGTTCTGTTAGTTCATCTCACAGATTTACATCTTTCCCTTCAAGAAGCCTTTCGCTAAGGCTGTTCTTGTGAAATTGGCAAAGGGATATTTGGAAGCCCATAGAGGGCTATGGTGAAAAAGGAAATATCTTCCGTTCAAAACTGGAAAGAAGCTTTCTGAGAAACTGCTCTGTGTTCTGTTAATTAATCTCACAGAGTTACATCTTTCCCTTCAAGAAGCCTTTCGCTAAGTCTGTTCTTGTGGAATTGGCAAATTGATATTCGGAAGCCCAGAGAGGGCTATGGTGAAAAAGGAAATATCATCCGTTCTAAACTGGAAAGAAGCTTTCTGAGAAACTGCTCTGTGTTCTGTTAATTCTTCTCACAGAGTTACATCTTTCCCTTCAAGAAGCCTTTCGCTAAGGCTGTTCTTGTGGAATTGGCAAAGGGATATTTGGAAGCCCATAGAGGGCTATGGTGAAAAAGGAAATATCTTCCGTTCAAAACTTTAAAGAAGCTTTCTGAGAAACTGCTCTGTGTTCTGTTAATTCATCTCACAGAGTTACATCTTTCCCTTCAAGAAGCCTTTCGCTAAGGCTGTTCTTCTGGAATTGGAAAAGGGATATTTCGAAGCCCATAGAGGGCTATGGTGAAAAAGGAAATATCATCCGTTCAAAACTGGAAAGAAGCTTTCTGAGAAACTGCTCTGTGTTCTGTTAATTCATGTCACAGAGTTACATCTTTCCCTTAAAGAAGCCTTTCGCTAAGGCTGTTCTTGTGGAATTGGCAAAGGGATATTTGGAAGCCCATAGAGGGCTATGGTGAAAAAGGAAATATCTTCCGTTCAAAACTGGAAAGAAGCTTTCTGAGAAACTGCTCTGTGTTCTGTAAATTCATCTCACAGAGTTACATCTTTCCCTTCAAGAAGCCTTTCGCTAAGGCTGTTCTTGTGGAATTGGCAAAGGGATATTTGGAAGCCCAAAGAGGGCTATGGTGGAAAAGGAAATATCTTCCGTTCAAAACTGGAAAGAAGCTTTCTGAGAAACTGCTCTGTGTTCTGTTAATTCATCTCACAGAGTTACATCTTTCCCTTCAAGAAGACTTTCGCTAAGGCTGTTCTTGTGGAATTGGCAAAGGGATATTTGGAAGCCCATAGAGGGCTATGGTAAAAAGGAAATATCTTCCGTTGAAAACTGGAAAGCAGCTTTTTGAGAAACTGCTCTGTGTTCTGTTAATTCATCTCACAGAGTTACATCTTTCCCTTCAAGAAGCCTTTCGCTAAGGCTGTTCTTGTGGAATTGGCAAAGGGATATTTGGAAGCCCATAGAGGGCTATGGTGAAAAAGGAAGTATCTTCCGTTCAAAACTGGAAAGAAGCTTTCTGAGAAACTGCTCTGTGTTCTATTAATTAATCTCACAGAGTTACATCTTTCCCTTCAAGAAGCCTTTCGCTAAGGCTGTTCTTGTGGAATTGGCAAAGGGATATTTGGAAGCCCATAGAGGGCTATGGTGAAAAAGGAAATATCATCCGTTCTAAACTGGAAAGAAGCTTTCTGAGAAACTGCTCTGTGTTCTGTAAATTCATCTCACAGAGTTACACCTTTCCTTTCAAGAAGCCTTTCGCTAAGGCTGTTCTTGTGGAATTGGCAAAGTCATATTTGGAAGCTCATAGAGGGCTATGGTGAAAAAGGAAATATCTTCCGTTCAAAACTGGAAACAAGCTTTCTGAGAAACTGCTCTGTGTTCGGTAAATTCATCTCACAGAGTTACATCTTTCCCTTCAAGAAGCCTTTCGCTAAGGCTGTTCTTGTGGAATTGGCAAAGGGATATTTGGAAGCCCATAGAGGGCTATGGTGAAAAAGGAAATATCTTCCGTTCAAAACTGGAAACAAGCTTTCTGAGAAACTTCTCTGTCTTCTGTTAATTCATCTCACAGAGTTACATCTTTCCCTTCAGGAAGCCTTTCGCTAAGGCTGTTCTTGTGGAATTGGCAAAGGGATATTTGGAAGCCCATAGAGGGCTATGGTGAAAAAGGAAATATCTTCCGTTCAAAACTGGAAAGAAGCTTTCTGAGAAACTGCTCTGTGTTCTGTTAATTCATCTCACAGAGTTACATCTTTCCCTTCAAGAAGCCTTTCGCTAAGGCTGTTCTTGTGGAATTGGCAAAGGGATATTTGGAAGCAAATAGAGGGCTCTGGTGAAAAAGGAAATATCTTCCGTTCAAAACTGGAAAGAAGCTTTCTGAGAAACTGCTCTGTGTTCTGTTATTTAATCTCACAGAGTTACATCTTTCCCTTCAAGAAGCCTTTCGCAAAGGCTGTTCTTGTGGAATTTGCAAAGGGATATTTCGAAGCCCATAGAGGGCTATGGTGAGAAAGGAAATATCATCCTTTCAATACTGGAAAGAAGCTTTCTGAGAAACTGCTCTGTGTTCTGTAAATTCATCTCACAGAGTTACATCTTTCCCTTCAAGAAGCCTTTCGCTAAGGCTGTTCTTGTGGAATTGGCAAAGGGATATTTGGAAGCCCATAGATGGCTATGGTGAAAAAGGAAGTATCTTCCGTTCAAAACTGGAAAGAAGCTTTCTGAGAAACTGCTCTGTGTTCTGTTAATTCATCTCACAGAGTTACATCTTTCCCTTCAAGAAGCCTTTCGCTAAGGCTGTTCTTGTGGAATTGGCAAAGGGATATTTGGAAGCCCATAGAGGGCTACGGTGAAAAAGGAAATATCTTCCGTTCAAAACTGGAAAGAAGCTTTCTGAGAAACTGCTCTGTGTTCTGTTAATTCATCTCACAGAGTTACATCTTTCCCTTCAAGAAGCCTTTCGCTAAGGCTGTTCTTGTGGAATTGGCAAAGGGATATTTGGAAGCCCATAGAGGGCTATGGTAAAAAGGAAATATCTTCCGTTGAAAACTGGAAAGAAGCTTTCTGAGAAACTGCTCTGTGTTCTGTTAATACATCTCACAGAGTTACATCTTTCCCTTCAAGAAGCCTTTTGCTAAGGCTGTTCTTGTGGAATTGGCAAAGGGATATTTGGAAGCCCATAGAGGGCTATGGTGAAAAAGGAAATATCTTCCGTTCAAAACTGGAAAGAAGCTTTCTGAGAAACTGCTCTGTGTTCTGTTAATTCATCTCACAGAGTTACATCTTTCCCTTCAAGAAGCCTTTCGCTAAGGCTGTTCTTGTGCAATTGGCAAAGGGATATTTGGAAGCCCATAGAGGGCTATGGTGAAAAAGGAAATATCTTCCGTTCAAAACCGGAAAGAAGCTTTCTGAGAAACTGCTCTGTGTTCTGTTAATTCATCTCACAGAGTTACATCTTTCCCTTCAAGAAGCCTTTCGCTAAGGCTGTTCTTGTGGAATTGGCAAAGGGATATTTGGAAGCCCATAGAGGGCTATGGTAAAAAGGAAATATCTTCCGTTGAAAACTGGAAAGCAGCTTTTTGAGAAACTGCTCTGGGTTCTGTTAATTCATCTCACAGAGTTACATCTTTCCCTTCAAGAAGCCTTTCGCTAAGGCTGTTCTTGTGGAATTGGCAAAGGGATATTTGGAAGCCCTTAGAGGGCTATGGTGAAAAAGGAAATATCTTCCGTTCAAAACTGGAAAGAAGCTTTCTGAGAAACTGCTCTGTGTTCTGTAAATTCATCTCACAGAGTTACATCTTTCCCTTCAAGAAGCCTTTCGCTAAGGCTGTTCTTGTGGAATTGGCAAAGGGATATTTGGAAGCCCATAGAGGGCTATGGTGAAAAAGGAAATATCTTCCGTTCACAACTGGAAAGAAGCTTTCTGAGAAACTGCTCTGTGTACTGTTAATTCATCTCACAGAATTACATCTTTCCCTTCAAGAAGCCTTTCGCTAAGGCTGTTCTTGTGGAATTGGTAAAGAGATATTTCAAAGCCCATAGAGGGCTATGGTGAAAAAGGAAATAACTTCCGTTCAAAACTGGAAAGAAGCTTTCTGAGAAACTGCTCTGTGTTCTGTTAATTCATCTCACAGAGTTACATCTTTCCCTTCAAGAAGCCTTTCGCTAAGGCTGTTCTTGTGGAATTGGTAAAGGGATATATGGAAGCCCAAAGAGGGCTATGGTGAAAAAGGAAATATCTTCCGTTGAAAACTGGAAACAAGCTTTCTGAGAAACTGCTCTGTGTTCTGTTAATTCATCTCACAGAGTTACATCTTTCCCTTCAAGAAGCCTTTCGCTAAGGCTGTTCTTGTGGAATTGGCAAAGGGATATTTGGAAGCCCATAGAGGGCTATGGTGAAAAAGGAAATATCATCCGTTCTAAACTGGAAAGAAGCTTTCTGAGAAACTGCTCTGTGTACTGTTAATTCATCTCACAGAATTACATCTTTCCCTTCAAGAAGCCTTTCGCTAAGGCTGTTCTTCTTGAATTGGTAAAGGGATATTTCAAAGCCCATAGAGGGCTATGGTGAAAAAGGAAATAACTTCCGGTCAAAACTGGAAAGAAGCTTTCTGAGAAACTGCTCTGTGTTCTGTTAATTCATCTCACAGAGTTACATCTTTCCCTTCAAGAAGCCTTTCGCTAAGGCTGTTCTTGTGGAATTGGTAAAGGGATATTTGGAAGCCCAAAGAGGGCTATGGTGAAAAAGGAAATATCTTCCGTTGAAAACTGGAAACAAGCTTTCTGAGAAACTGCTCTGTGTTCTGTTTATTCATCTCACAGAGTTACATCTTTCCCTTCAAGAAGCCTTTCGCTAAGGCTGTTCTTGTGGAATTGGCAAAGGGATATTTGGAAGCCCATAGAGGGCTATGGTGAAAAAGGAAATATCTTCCGTTCAAAACTGGAAAGAAGCTTTCTTAGAAACTGCTCTGTGTTCTGTTAGTTCATCTCACAGATTTACATCTTTCCCTTCAAGAAGCCTTTCGCTAAGGCTGTTCTTGTGAAATTGGCAAAGGGATATTTGGAAGCCCATAGAGGGCTATGGTGAAAAAGGAAATATCTTCCGTTCAAAACTGGAAAGAAGCTTTCTGAGAAACTGCTCTGTGTTCTGTTAATTAATCTCACAGAGTTACATCTTTCCCTTCAAGAAGCCTTTCGCTAAGTCTGTTCTTGTGGAATTGGCAAATTGATATTCGGAAGCCCAGAGAGGGCTATGGTGAAAAAGGAAATATCATCCGTTCTAAACTGGAAAGAAGCTTTCTGAGAAACTGCTCTGTGTTCTGTTAATTCTTCTCACAGAGTTACATCTTTCCCTTCAAGAAGCCTTTCGCTAAGGCTGTTCTTGTGGAATTGGCAAAGGGATATTTGGAAGCCCATAGAGGGCTATGGTGAAAAAGGAAATATCTTCCGTTCAAAACTTTAAAGAAGCTTTCTGAGAAACTGCTCTGTGTTCTGTTAATTCATCTCACAGAGTTACATCTTTCCCTTCAAGAAGCCTTTCGCTAAGGCTGTTCTTCTGGAATTGGAAAAGGGATATTTCGAAGCCCATAGAGGGCTATGGTGAAAAAGGAAATATCATCCGTTCAAAACTGGAAAGAAGCTTTCTGAGAAACTGCTCTGTGTTCTGTTAATTCATGTCACAGAGTTACATCTTTCCCTTAAAGAAGCCTTTCGCTAAGGCTGTTCTTGTGGAATTGGCAAAGGGATATTTGGAAGCCCATAGAGGGCTATGGTGAAAAAGGAAATATCTTCCGTTCAAAACTGGAAAGAAGCTTTCTGAGAAACTGCTCTGTGTTCTGTAAATTCATCTCACAGAGTTACATCTTTCCCTTCAAGAAGCCTTTCGCTAAGGCTGTTCTTGTGGAATTGGCAAAGGGATATTTGGAAGCCCAAAGAGGGCTATGGTGGAAAAGGAAATATCTTCCGTTCAAAACTGGAAAGAAGCTTTCTGAGAAACTGCTCTGTGTTCTGTTAATTCATCTCACAGAGTTACATCTTTCCCTTCAAGAAGACTTTCGCTAAGGCTGTTCTTGTGGAATTGGCAAAGGGATATTTGGAAGCCCATAGAGGGCTATGGTAAAAAGGAAATATCTTCCGTTGAAAACTGGAAAGCAGCTTTTTGAGAAACTGCTCTGTGTTCTGTTAATTCATCTCACAGAGTTACATCTTTCCCTTCAAGAAGCCTTTCGCTAAGGCTGTTCTTGTGGAATTGGCAAAGGGATATTTGGAAGCCCATACAGGGCTATGGTGAAAAAGGAAGTATCTTCCGTTCAAAACTGGAAAGAAGCTTTCTGAGAAACTGCTCTGTGTTCTATTAATTAATCTCACAGAGTTACATCTTTCCCTTCAAGAAGCCTTTCGCTAAGGCTGTTCTTGTGGAATTGGCAAAGGGATATTTGGAAGCCCATAGAGGGCTATGGTGAAAAAGGAAATATCATCCGTTCTAAACTGGAAAGAAGCTTTCTGAGAAACTGCTCTGTGTTCTGTAAATTCATCTCACAGAGTTACATCTTTCCTTTCAAGAAGCCTTTCGCTAAGGCTGTTCTTGTGGAATTGGCAAAGTCATATTTGGAAGCTCATAGAGGGCTATGGTGAAAAAGGAAATATCTTCCGTTCAAAACTGGAAACAAGCTTTCTGAGAAACTGCTCTGTGTTCGGTAAATTCATCTCACAGAGTTACATCTTTCCCTTCAAGAAGCCTTTCGCTAAGGCTGTTCTTGTGGAATTGGCAAAGGGATATTTGGAAGCCCATAGAGGGCTATGGTGAAAAAGGAAATATCTTCCGTTCAAAACTGGAAACAAGCTTTCTGAGAAACTTCTCTGTCTTCTGTTAATTCATCTCACAGAGTTACATCTTTCCCTTCAGGAAGCCTTTCGCTAAGGCTGTTCTTGTGGAATTGGCAAAGGGATATTTGGAAGCCCATAGAGGGCTATGGTGAAAAAGGAAATATCTTCCGTTCAAAACTGGAAAGAAGCTTTCTGAGAAACTGCTCTGTGTTCTGTTAATTCATCTCACAGAGTTACATCTTTCCCTTCAAGAAGCCTTTCGCTAAGGCTGTTCTTGTGGAATTGGCAAAGGGATATTTGGAAGCAAATAGAGGGCTCTGGTGAAAAAGGAAATATCTTCCGTTCAAAACTGGAAAGAAGCTTTCTGAGAAACTGCTCTGTGTTCTGTTAATTAATCTCACAGAGTTACATCTTTCCCTTCAAGAAGCCTTTCGCAAAGGCTGTTCTTGTGGAATTTGCAAAGGGATATTTCGAAGCCCATAGAGGGCTATGGTGAGAAAGGAAATATCATCCTTTCAATACTGGAAAGAAGCTTTCTGAGAAACTGCTCTGTGTTCTGTAAATTCATCTCACAGAGTTACATCTTTCCCTTCAAGAAGCCTTTCGCTAAGGCTGTTCTTGTGGAATTGGCAAAGGGATATTTGGAAGCCCATAGATGGCTATGGTGAAAAAGGAAGTATCTTCCGTTCAAAACTGGAAAGAAGCTTTCTGAGAAACTGCTCTGTGTTCTGTTAATTCATCTCACAGAGTTACATCTTTCCCTTCAAGAAGCCTTTCGCTAAGGCTGTTCTTCTGGAATTGGAAAAGGGATATTTCGAAGCCCATAGAGGGCTATGGTGAAAAAGGAAATATCATCCGTTCAAAACTGGAAAGAAGCTTTCTGAGAAACTGCTCTGTGTTCTGTTAATTCATCTCACAGAGTTACATCTTTCCCTTAAAGAAGGCTTTCGCTAAGGCTGTTCTTGTGGAATTGGCAAAGGGATATTTGGAAGCCCATAGAGGGCTACGGTGAAAAAGGAAATATCTTCCGTTCAAAACTGGAAAGAAGCTTTCTGAGAAACTGCTCTGTGTTCTGTTAATTCATCTCACAGAGTTACATCTTTCCCTTCAAGAAGCCTTTCGCTAAGGCTGTTCTTGTGGAATTGGCAAAGGGATATTTGGAAGCCCATAGAGGGCTATGGTAAAAAGGAAATATCTTCCGTTGAAAACTGGAAAGAAGCTTTCTGAGAAACTGCTCTGTGTTCTGTTAATACATCTCACAGAGTTACATCTTTCCCTTCAAGAAGCCTTTTGCTAAGGCTGTTCTTGTGGAATTGGCAAAGGGATATTTGGAAGCCCATAGAGGGCTATGGTGAAAAAGGAAATATCTTCCGTTCAAAACTGGAAAGAAGCTTTCTGAGAAACTGCTCTGTGTTCTGTTAATTCATCTCACAGAGTTACATCTTTCCCTTCAAGAAGCCTTTCGCTAAGGCTGTTCTTGTGCAATTGGCAAAGGGATATTTGGAAGCCCATAGAGGGCTATGGTGAAAAAGGAAATATCTTCCGTTCAAAACTGGAAAGAAGCTTTCTGAGAAACTGCTCTGTGTTCTGTTAATTCATCTCACAGAGTTACATCTTTCCCTTCAAGAAGCCTTTCGCTAAGGCTGTTCTTGTGCAATTGGCAAAGGGATATTTGGAAGCCCATAGAGGGCTATGGTGAAAAAGGAAATATCTTCCGTTCAAAACCGGAAAGAAGCTTTCTGAGAAACTGCTCTGTGTTCTGTTAATTCATCTCACAGAGTTACATCTTTCCCTTCAAGAAGCCTTTCGCTAAGGCTGTTCTTGTGGAATTGGCAAAGGGATATTTGGAAGCCCATAGAGGGCTATGGTAAAAAGGAAATATCTTCCGTTGAAAACTGGAAAGCAGCTTTTTGAGAAACTGCTCTGGGTTCTGTTAATTCATCTCACAGAGTTACATCTTTCCCTTCAAGAAGCCTTTCGCTAAGGCTGTTCTTGTGGAATTGGCAAAGGGATATTTGGAAGCCCTTAGAGGGCTATGGTGAAAAAGGAAATATCTTCCGTTCAAAACTGGAAAGAAGCTTTCTGAGAAACTGCTCTGTGTTCTGTAAATTCATCTCACAGAGTTACATCTTTCCCTTCAAGAAGCCTTTCGCTAAGGCTGTTCTTGTGGAATTGGCAAAGGGATATTTGGAAGCCCATAGAGGGCTATGGTGAAAAAGGAAATATCTTCCGTTCACAACTGGAAAGAAGCTTTCTGAGAAACTGCTCTGTGTACTGTTAATTCATCTCACAGAATTACATCTTTCCCTTCAAGAAGCCTTTCGCTAAGGCTGTTCTTGTGGAATTGGTAAAGAGATATTTCAAAGCCCATAGAGGGCTATGGTGAAAAAGGAAATAACTTCCGTTCAAAACTGGAAAGAAGCTTTCTGAGAAACTGCTCTGTGTTCTGTTAATTCATCTAACAGAGTTACATCTTTCCCTTCAAGAAGCCTTTCGCTAAGGCTGTTCTTGTGGAATTGGTAAAGGGATATATGGAAGCCCAAAGAGGGCTATGGTGAAAAAGGAAATATCTTCCGTTGAAAACTGGAAACAAGCTTTCTGAGAAACTGCTCTGTGTTCTGTTAATTCATCTCACAGAGTTACATCTTTCCCTTCAAGAAGCCTTTCGCTAAGGCTGTTCTTGTGGAATTGGCAAAGGGATATTTGGAAGCCCATAGAGGGCTATGGTGAAAAAGGAAATATCATCCGTTCTAAACTGGAAAGAAGCTTTCTGAGAAACTGCTCTGTGTACTGTTAATTCATCTCACAGAATTACATCTTTCCCTTCAAGAAGCCTTTCGCTAAGGCTGTTCTTCTTGAATTGGTAAAGGGATATTTCAAAGCCCATAGAGGGCTATGGTGAAAAAGGAAATAACTTCCGGTCAAAACTGGAAAGAAGCTTTCTGAGAAACTGCTCTGTGTTCTGTTAATTCATCTCACAGAGTTACATCTTTCCCTTCAAGAAGCCTTTCGCTAAGGCTGTTCTTGTGGAATTGGTAAAGGGATATTTGGAAGCCCAAAGAGGGCTATGGTGAAAAAGGAAATATCTTCCGTTGAAAACTGGAAACAAGCTTTCTGAGAAACTGCTCTGTGTTCTGTTTATTCATCTCACAGAGTTACATCTTTCCCTTCAAGAAGCCTTTCGCTAAGGCTGTTCTTGTGGAATTGGCAAAGGGATATTTGGAAGCCCATAGAGGGCTATGGTGAAAAAGGAAATATCTTCCGTTCAAAACTGGAAAGAAGCTTTCTTAGAAACTGCTCTGTGTTCTGTTAGTTCATCTCACAGATTTACATCTTTCCCTTCAAGAAGCCTTTCGCTAAGGCTGTTCTTGTGAAATTGGCAAAGGGATATTTGGAAGCCCATAGAGGGCTATGGTGAAAAAGGAAATATCTTCCGTTCAAAACTGGAAAGAAGCTTTCTGAGAAACTGCTCTGTGTTCTGTTAATTAATCTCACAGAGTTACATCTTTCCCTTCAAGAAGCCTTTCGCTAAGTCTGTTCTTGTGGAATTGGCAAATTGATATTCGGAAGCCCAGAGAGGGCTATGGTGAAAAAGGAAATATCATCCGTTCTAAACTGGAAAGAAGCTTTCTGAGAAACTGCTCTGTGTTCTGTTAATTCTTCTCACAGAGTTACATCTTTCCCTTCAAGAAGCCTTTCGCTAAGGCTGTTCTTGTGGAATTGGCAAAGGGATATTTGGAAGCCCATAGAGGGCTATGGTGAAAAAGGAAATATCTTCCGTTCAAAACTTTAAAGAAGCTTTCTGAGAAACTGCTCTGTGTTCTGTTAATTCATCTCACAGAGTTACATCTTTCCCTTCAAGAAGCCTTTCGCTAAGGCTGTTCTTCTGGAATTGGAAAAGGGATATTTCGAAGCCCATAGAGGGCTATGGTGAAAAAGGAAATATCATCCGTTCAAAACTGGAAAGAAGCTTTCTGAGAAACTGCTCTGTGTTCTGTTAATTCATGTCACAGAGTTACATCTTTCCCTTAAAGAAGCCTTTCGCTAAGGCTGTTCTTGTGGAATTGGCAAAGGGATATTTGGAAGCCCATAGAGGGCTATGGTGAAAAAGGAAATATCTTCCGTTCAAAACTGGAAAGAAGCTTTCTGAGAAACTGCTCTGTGTTCTGTAAATTCATCTCACAGAGTTACATCTTTCCCTTCAAGAAGCCTTTCGCTAAGGCTGTTCTTGTGGAATTGGCAAAGGGATATTTGGAAGCCCAAAGAGGGCTATGGTGGAAAAGGAAATATCTTCCGTTCAAAACTGGAAAGAAGCTTTCTGAGAAACTGCTCTGTGTTCTGTTAATTCATCTCACAGAGTTACATCTTTCCCTTCAAGAAGACTTTCGCTAAGGCTGTTCTTGTGGAATTGGCAAAGGGATATTTGGAAGCCCATAGAGGGCTATGGTAAAAAGGAAATATCTTCCGTTGAAAACTGGAAAGCAGCTTTTTGAGAAACTGCTCTGTGTTCTGTTAATTCATCTCACAGAGTTACATCTTTCCCTTCAAGAAGCCTTTCGCTAAGGCTGTTCTTGTGGAATTGGCAAAGGGATATTTGGAAGCCCATACAGGGCTATGGTGAAAAAGGAAGTATCTTCCGTTCAAAACTGGAAAGAAGCTTTCTGAGAAACTGCTCTGTGTTCTATTAATTAATCTCACAGAGTTACATCTTTCCCTTCAAGAAGCCTTTCGCTAAGGCTGTTCTTGTGGAATTGGCAAAGGGATATTTGGAAGCCCATAGAGGGCTATGGTGAAAAAGGAAATATCATCCGTTCTAAACTGGAAAGAAGCTTTCTGAGAAACTGCTCTGTGTTCTGTAAATTCATCTCACAGAGTTACATCTTTCCTTTCAAGAAGCCTTTCGCTAAGGCTGTTCTTGTGGAATTGGCAAAGTCATATTTGGAAGCTCATAGAGGGCTATGGTGAAAAAGGAAATATCTTCCGTTCAAAACTGGAAACAAGCTTTCTGAGAAACTGCTCTGTGTTCGGTAAATTCATCTCACAGAGTTACATCTTTCCCTTCAAGAAGCCTTTCGCTAAGGCTGTTCTTGTGGAATTGGCAAAGGGATATTTGGAAGCCCATAGAGGGCTATGGTGAAAAAGGAAATATCTTCCGTTCAAAACTGGAAACAAGCTTTCTGAGAAACTTCTCTGTCTTCTGTTAATTCATCTCACAGAGTTACATCTTTCCCTTCAGGAAGCCTTTCGCTAAGGCTGTTCTTGTGGAATTGGCAAAGGGATATTTGGAAGCCCATAGAGGGCTATGGTGAAAAAGGAAATATCTTCCGTTCAAAACTGGAAAGAAGCTTTCTGAGAAACTGCTCTGTGTTCTGTTAATTCATCTCACAGAGTTACATCTTTCCCTTCAAGAAGCCTTTCGCTAAGGCTGTTCTTGTGGAATTGGCAAAGGGATATTTGGAAGCAAATAGAGGGCTCTGGTGAAAAAGGAAATATCTTCCGTTCAAAACTGGAAAGAAGCTTTCTGAGAAACTGCTCTGTGTTCTGTTAATTAATCTCACAGAGTTACATCTTTCCCTTCAAGAAGCCTTTCGCAAAGGCTGTTCTTGTGGAATTTGCAAAGGGATATTTCGAAGCCCATAGAGGGCTATGGTGAGAAAGGAAATATCATCCTTTCAATACTGGAAAGAAGCTTTCTGAGAAACTGCTCTGTGTTCTGTTAATTCATCTCACAGAGTTACATCTTTCCCTTCAAGAAGCCTTTCGCTAAGGCTGTTCTTGTGGAATTGGCAAAGGGATATTTGGAAGCCCATAGATGGCTATGGTGAAAAAGGAAGTATCTTCCGTTCAAAACTGGAAAGAAGCTTTCTGAGAAACTGCTCTGTGTTCTGTTAATTCATCTCACAGAGTTACATCTTTCCCTTCAAGAAGCCTTTCGCTAAGGCTGTTCTTCTGGAATTGGAAAAGGGATATTTCGAAGCCCATAGAGGGCTATGGTGAAAAAGGAAATATCATCCGTTCAAAACTGGAAAGAAGCTTTCTGAGAAACTGCTCTGTGTTCTGTTAATTCATCTCACAGAGTTACATCTTTCCCTTAAAGAAGGCTTTCGCTAAGGCTGTTCTTGTGGAATTGGCAAAGGGATATTTGGAAGCCCATAGAGGGCTACGGTGAAAAAGGAAATATCTTCCGTTCAAAACTGGAAAGAAGCTTTCTGAGAAACTGCTCTGTGTTCTGTTAATTCATCTCACAGAGTTACATCTTTCCCTTCAAGAAGCCTTTCGCTAAGGCTGTTCTTGTGGAATTGGCAAAGGGATATTTGGAAGCCCATAGAGGGCTATGGTAAAAAGGAAATATCTTCCGTTGAAAACTGGAAAGAAGCTTTCTGAGAAACTGCTCTGTGTTCTGTTAATACATCTCACAGAGTTACATCTTTCCCTTCAAGAAGCCTTTTGCTAAGGCTGTTCTTGTGGAATTGGCAAAGGGATATTTGGAAGCCCATAGAGGGCTATGGTGAAAAAGGAAATATCTTCCGTTCAAAACTGGAAAGAAGCTTTCTGAGAAACTGCTCTGTGTTCTGTTAATTCATCTCACAGAGTTACATCTTTCCCTTCAAGAAGCCTTTCGCTAAGGCTGTTCTTGTGCAATTGGCAAAGGGATATTTGGAAGCCCATAGAGGGCTATGGTGAAAAAGGAAATATCATCCGTTCAAAACCGGAAAGAAGCTTTCTGAGAAACTGCTCTGTGTTCTGTTAATTCATCTCACAGAGTTACATCTTTCCCTTCAAGAAGCCTTTCGCTAAGGCTGTTCTTGTGGAATTGGCAAAGGGATATTTGGAAGCCCATAGAGGGCTATGGTAAAAAGGAAATATCTTCCGTTGAAAACTGGAAAGCAGCTTTTTGAGAAACTGCTCTGGGTTCTGTTAATTCATCTCACAGAGTTACATCTTTCCCTTCAAGAAGCCTTTCGCTAAGGCTGTTCTTGTGGAATTGGCAAAGGGATATTTGGAAGCCCTTAGAGGGCTATGGTGAAAAAGGAAATATCTTCCGTTCAAAACTGGAAAGAAGCTTTCTGAGAAACTGCTCTGTGTTCTGTAAATTCATCTCACAGAGTTACATCTTTCCCTTCAAGAAGCCTTTCGCTAAGGCTGTTCTTGTGGAATTGGCAAAGGGATATTTGGAAGCCCATAGAGGGCTATGGTGAAAAAGGAAATATCTTCCGTTCACAACTGGAAAGAAGCTTTCTGAGAAACTGCTCTGTGTACTGTTAATTCATCTCACAGAATTACATCTTTCCCTTCAAGAAGCCTTTCGCTAAGGCTGTTCTTGTGGAATTGGTAAAGAGATATTTCAAAGCCCATAGAGGGCTATGGTGAAAAAGGAAATAACTTCCGTTCAAAACTGGAAAGAAGCTTTCTGAGAAACTGCTCTGTGTTCTGTTAATTCATCTCACAGAGTTACATCTTTCCCTTCAAGAAGCCTTTCGCTAAGGCTGTTCTTGTGGAATTGGTAAAGGGATATATGGAAGCCCAAAGAGGGCTATGGTGAAAAAGGAAATATCTTCCGTTGAAAACTGGAAACAAGCTTTCTGAGAAACTGCTCTGTGTTCTGTTAATTCATCTCACAGAGTTACATCTTTCCCTTCAAGAAGCCTTTCGCTAAGGCTGTTCTTGTGGAATTGGCAAAGGGATATTTGGAAGCCCATAGAGGGCTATGGTGAAAAAGGAAATATCATCCGTTCTAAACTGGAAAGAAGCTTTCTGAGAAACTGCTCTGTGTACTGTTAATTCATCTCACAGAATTACATCTTTCCCTTCAAGAAGCCTTTCGCTAAGGCTGTTCTTCTTGAATTGGTAAAGGGATATTTCAAAGCCCATAGAGGGCTATGGTGAAAAAGGAAATAACTTCCGGTCAAAACTGGAAAGAAGCTTTCTGAGAAACTGCTCTGTGTTCTGTTAATTCATCTCACAGAGTTACATCTTTCCCTTCAAGAAGCCTTTCGCTAAGGCTGTTCTTGTGGAATTGGTAAAGGGATATTTGGAAGCCCAAAGAGGGCTATGGTGAAAAAGGAAATATCTTCCGTTGAAAACTGGAAACAAGCTTTCTGAGAAACTGCTCTGTGTTCTGTTTATTCATCTCACAGAGTTACATCTTTCCCTTCAAGAAGCCTTTCGCTAAGGCTGTTCTTGTGGAATTGGCAAAGGGATATTTGGAAGCCCATAGAGGGCTATGGTGAAAAAGGAAATATCTTCCGTTCAAAACTGGAAAGAAGCTTTCTTAGAAACTGCTCTGTGTTCTGTTAGTTCATCTCACAGATTTACATCTTTCCCTTCAAGAAGCCTTTCGCTAAGGCTGTTCTTGTGAAATTGGCAAAGGGATATTTGGAAGCCCATAGAGGGCTATGGTGAAAAAGGAAATATCTTCCGTTCAAAACTGGAAAGAAGCTTTCTGAGAAACTGCTCTGTGTTCTGTTAATTAATCTCACAGAGTTACATCTTTCCCTTCAAGAAGCCTTTCGCTAAGTCTGTTCTTGTGGAATTGGCAAAGGGATATTCGGAAGCCCAGAGAGGGCTATGGTGAAAAAGGAAATATCATCCGTTCTAAACCGGAAAGAAGCTTTCTGAGAAACTGCTCTGTGTTCTGTTAATTCTTCTCACAGAGTTACATCTTTCCCTTCAAGAAGCCTTTCGCTAAGGCTGTTCTTGTGGAATTGGCAAAGGGATATTTGGAAGCCCATAGAGGGCTATGGTGAAAAAGGAAATATCTTCCGTTCAAAACTTTAAAGAAGCTTTCTGAGAAACTGCTCTGTGTTCTGTTAATTCATCTCACAGAGTTACATCTTTCCCTTCAAGAAGCCTTTCGCTAAGGCTGTTCTTCTGGAATAGGAAAAGGGATATTTCGAAGCCCATAGAGGGCTATGGTGAAAAAGGAAATATCATCCGTTCAAAACTGGAAAGAAGCTTTCTGAGAAACTGCTCTGTGTTCTGTTAATTCATCTCACAGAGTTACATCTTTCCCTTAAAGAAGCCTTTCGCTAGGGCTGTTCTTGTGGAATTGGCAAAGGGATATTTGGAAGCCCATAGAGGGCTATGGTGAAAAAGGAAATATCTTCCGTTCAAAACTGGAAAGAAGCTTTCTGAGAAACTGCTCTGTGTTCTGTAAATTCATCTCACAGAGTTACATCTTTCCCTTCAAGAAGCCTTTCGCTAAGGCTGTTCTTGTGGAATTGGCAAAGGGATATTTGGAAGCCCAAAGAGGGCTATGGTGGAAAAGGAAATATCTTCCGTTCAAAACTGGAAAGAAGCTTTCTGAGAAACTGCTCTGTGTTCTGTTAATTCATCTCACAGAGTTACATCTTTCCCTTCAAGAAGACTTTCGCTAAGGCTGTTCTTGTGGAATTGGCAAAGGGATATTTGGAAGCCCATAGAGGGCTATGGTAAAAAGGAAATATCTTCCGTTGAAAATTGGAAAGCAGCTTTTTGAGAAACTGCTCTGTGTTCTGTTAATTCATCTCACAGAGTTACATCTTTCCCTTCAAGAAGCCTTTCGCTAACGCTGTTCTTGTGGAATTGGCAAAGGGATATTTGGAAGCCCATAGAGGGCTATGGTGAAAAAGGAAGTATCTTCCGTTCAAAACTGGAAAGAAGCTTTCTGAGAAACTGCTCTGTGTTCTATTAATTAATCTCACAGAGTTACATCTTTCCCTTCAAGAAGCCTTTCGCTAAGGCTGTTCTTGTGGAATTGGCAAAGGGATATTTGGAAGCCCATAGAGGGCTATGGTGAAAAAGGAAATATCATCCGTTCTAAACTGGAAAGAAGCTTTCTGAGAAACTGCTCTGTGTTCTGTAAATTCATCTCACAGAGTTACATCTTTCCTTTCAAGAAGCCTTTCGCTAAGGCTGTTCTTGTGGAATTGGCAAAGTCATATTTGGAAGCTCATAGAGGGCTATGGTGAAAAAGGAAATATCTTCCGTTCAAAACTGGAAACAAGCTTTCTGAGAAACTGCTCTGTGTTCGGTAAATTCATCTCACAGAGTTACATCTTTCCCTTCAAGAAGCCTTTCGCTAAGGCTGTTCTTGTGGAATTGGCAAAGGGATATTTGGAAGCCCATAGAGGGCTATGGTGAAAAAGGAAATATCTTCCGTTCAAAACTGGAAACAAGCTTTCTGAGAAACTTCTCTGTCTTCTGTTAATTCATCTCACAGAGTTACATCTTTCCCTTCAGGAAGCCTTTCGCTAAGGCTGTTCTTGTGGAATTGGCAAAGGGATATTTGGAAGCCCATAGAGGGCTATGGTGAAAAAGGAAATATCTTCCGTTCAAAACTGGAAAGAAGCTTTCTGAGAAACTGCTCTGTGTTCTGTTAATTCATCTCACAGAGTTACATCTTTCCCTTCAACAAGCCTTTCGCTAAGGCTGTTCTTGTGGAATTGGCAAAGGGATATTTGGAAGCAAATAGAGGGCTCTGGTGAAAAAGAAAATATCTTCCGTTCAAAACTGGAAAGAAGCTTTCTGAGAAACTGCTCTGTGTTCTGTTAATTCATCTCACAGAGTTACATCTTTCCCTTCAAGAAGCCTTTCGCAAAGGCTGTTCTTGTGGAATTTGCAAAGGGATATTTCGAAGCCCATAGAGGGCTATGGTGAGAAAGGAAATATCATCCTTTCAATACTGGAAAGAAGCTTTCTGAGAAACTGCTCTGTGTTCTGTAAATTCATCTCACAGAGTTACATCTTTCCCTTCAAGAAGCCTTTCGCTAAGGCTGTTCTTGTGGAATTGGCAAAGGGATATTTGGAAGCCCAAAGAGGGCTATGGTGAAAAAGGAAATATCTTCCGTTCAAAACTGGAAAGAAGCTTTCTGAGAAACTGCTCTGTGTTCTGTTAATTCATCTCACAGAGTTACATCTTTCCCTTCAAGAAGCCTTTCGCTAAGGCTGTTCTTGTGGAATTGGCAAAGGGATATTTGGAAGCCCATAGAGGGCTATGGTGAAAAAGGAAATATGTTCCGTTCAAAACTGGAAAGAAGCTTTCTGAGAAACTGCTCTGTGTTCTGTTAATTCATCTCACAGAGTTACATCTTTCCCTTCAAGAAGCCTTTCGCTAAGGCTGTTCTTGTGGAATTGGCAAAGGGATATTTGGAAGCCCATAGATGGCTACGGTGAAAAAGGAAATATCTTCCGTTCAAAACTGGAAAGAAGCTTTCTGAGAAACTGCTCTGTGTTCTGTTAATTCATCTCACAGAGTTACATCTTTCCCTTCAAGAAGCCTTTCGCTAAGGCTGTTCTTGTGGAATTGGCAAAGGGATATTTGGAAGCCCATAGAGGGCTATGGTAAAAAGGAAATATCTTCCGTTGAAAACTGGAAAGAAGCTTTCTGAGAAACTGCTCTGTGTTCTGCTAATTAATCTCACAGAGTTACATCTTTCCCTTCAAGAAGCCTTTCGCAAAGGCTGTTCTTGTGGAATTTACAAAGGGATATTTCGAAGCCCATAGAGGGCTATGGTGAGAAAGGAAATATCTTCCGTTCAAAACTGGAAAGAAGCTTTCTGAGAAACTGCTCTGTGTTCTGTTAATTCATCTCACGGAGTTACATCTTTCCCTTCAAGAAGCCTTTCGCTAAGGCTGTTCTTCTGGAATTGGAAAAGGGATATTTCGAAGCCCATAGAGGGCTATGGTGAAAAAGGAAATATCTTCCGTTCAAAACTGGAAAGAAGCTTTCTGAGAAACTGCTCTGTGTTCTGTTAATTCATCTCACAGAGTTACATCTTTCCCTTAAAGAAGGCTTTCGCTAAGGCTGTTCTTGTGGAATTGGCAAAGGGATATTTGGAAGCCCATAGAGGGCTATGGTGCAAAAGGAAATATCTTCCGTTCAAAACTGGAAAAACCTTTCTGAGAAACTGCTCTGTGTTCTGTAAATTCATCTCACAGAGTTACATCTTTCCCTTCAAGAAGCCTTTCGCTAAGGCTGTTCTTGTGGAATTGGCAAAGGGATATTTGGAAGCCCAAAGAGGGCTATGGTGAAAAAGGAAATATCTTCCGTTCAAAACTGGAAAGAAGCTTTCTGAGAAACTGCTCTGTGTTCTGTTAATTCATCTCACAGAGTTACATCTTTCCCTTCAAGAAGCCTTTCGCTAAGGCTGTTCTTGTGGAATTGGCAAAGGGATATTTGGAAACACATAGAGGGCTATGGTGAAAAAGGAAATATCTTCCGTTCAAAACTGGAAAGAAGCTTTCTGAGAAACTGCTCTATGTTCTGTTAATTCATCTCACAGAGTTACATCTTTCCCTTCAAGAAGCCTTTCGCTAAGGCTGTTCTTGTGGAATTGGCAAAGGGATATTTGGAAGCCCATAGAGGGCTATGGTGAAAATGGAAATATCTTCCGTTCAAAACTGGAAAGAAGCTTTCTGAGAAACTGCTCTGTGTTCTGTTAATTCATCTCACAGAGTTACATCTTTCCCTTCAAGAAGCCTTTCGCTAAGGCTGTTCTTGTGGAATTGGCAAAGGGATATTTGGAAGCCCATAGAGGGCTATGGTGAAAAAGGAAATATCTTCCGTTCAAAACTGGAAAGAAGCTCTCTGAGAAACTGCTCTGTGTTCTGTTAATACATCTCACAGAGTTACATCTTTCCCTTCAAGAAGCCTTTTGCTAAGGCTGTTCTTGTGGAATTGGCAAAGGGATATTTGGAAGCCCATAGAGGGCTATGGTAAAAAGGAAATATCTTCCGTTGAAAACTGGAAAGCAGCTTTTTGAAAAACTGCTCTGTGTTCTGTTAATTCATCTCACAGAGTTACATCTTTCCCTTCAAGAAGCCTTTCGCTAAGGCTGTTCTTGTGCAATTGGCAAAGGGATATTTGGAAGCCCATAGAGGGCTATGGTGAAAAAGGAAATATCTTCCGTTCAAAACTGGAAAGAAGCTTTCTGAGAAACTGCTCTGTGTTCTGTTAATTCATCTCACAGAGTTACATCTTTCCCTTCAAGAAGCCTTTCTCTAAGGCTGTTCTTGTGGAATTGGCAAAGGGATATTTGGAAGCCCATAGAGGGCTATGGTAAAAAGGAAATATCTTCCGTTGAAAACTGGAAAGCAGCTTTTTGAGAAACTGCTCTGTGTTCTCTTAATTCATCTCACCGAGTTACATCTTTCCCTTCAAGAAGCCTTTCGCTAAGGCTGTTCTTGTGGAATTGGCAAAGGGATATTTGGAAGCCCATAGAGGGCTATGGTGAAAAAGGAAATATCTTCCGTTCAAAACTGGAAAGAAGCTTTCTGAGAAACTGCTCTGAGTTCTGTAAATTCATCTCACAGAGTTACATCTTTCCCTTCAAGAAACCTTTCGCTAAGGCTGTTCTTGTGGAATTGGCAAAGGGATATTTGGAAGCCCATAGAGGGCTATGGTGAAAAAGGAAATATCTTCCGTTCAAAACTGGAAAGAAGCTTTCTGAGAAACTGCTCTGTGTTCTGTTAATTCATCTCACAGAGTTACATCTTTCCCTTCAAGAAGCCTTTCGCTAAGGCTGTTCTTGTGCAATTGGCAAAGGGATATTTGGAAGCCCATAGAGGGCTATGGTGAAAAAGGAAATATCTTCCGTTCAAAACCGGAAAGAAGCTTTCTGAGAAACTGCTCTGGGTTCTTTTAATTCATCTCACAGAGTTACATCTTTCCCTTCAAGAAGCCTTTCGCTAAGGCTGTTCTTGTGGAATTGGCAAAGGGATATTTGGAAGCCCATAGAGGGCTATTGTAAAAAGGAAATATCTTCCGTTGAAAACTGGAAAGCAGCTTTTTGAGAAACTGCTCTGGGTTCTGTTAATTCATCTCACAGAGTTACATCTTTCCCTTCAAGAAGCCTTTCGCTAAGGCTGTTCTTGTGGAATTGGCAAAGGGATATTTGGAAGCCCTTAGAGGGCTATGGTGAAAAAGGAAATATCTTCCGTTCAAAACTGGAAAGAAGCTTTCTGAGAAACTGCTCTGTGTTCTGTAAATTCATCTCACAGAGTTACATCTTTCCCTTCAAGAAGCCTTTCGCTAAGGCTGTTCTTGTGGAATTGGCAAAGGGATATTTGGAAGCCCATAGAGGGCTATGGTGAAAAAGGAAATATCTTCCGTTCACAACTGGAAAGAAGCTTTCTGAGAAACTGCTCTGTGTACTGTTAATTCATCTCACAGAATTACATCTTTCCCTTCAAGAAGCCTTTCGCTAAGGCTGTTCTTGTGGAATTGGTAAAGGGATATTTCAAAGCCCATAGAGGGCTATGGTGAAAAAAGAAATAACTTCCGTTCAAAACTGGAAAGAAGCTTTCTGAGAAACTGCTCTGTGTTCTGTTAATTCATCTCACAGAGTTACATCTTTCCCTTCAAGAAGTCTTTCGCTAAGGCTGTTCTTGTGGAATTGGTAAAGGGATATATGGAAGCCCAAAGAGGGCTATGGTGAAAAAGGAAATATCTTCCGTTGAAAACTGGAAACAAGCTTTCTGAGAAACTGCTCTGTGTTCTGTTAATTCATCTCACAGAGTTACATCTTTCCCTTCAAGAAGCCTTTCGCTAAGGCTGTTCTTGTGGAATTGGCAAAGGGATATTTGGAAGCCCATAGAGGGCTATGGTGAAAAAGGAAATATCATCCGTTCTAAACTGGAAAGAAGCTTTCTGAGAAACTGCTCTGTGTTCTGTTAATTCATCTCACAGAGTTACATCTTTCCCTTCAAGAAGCCTTTCGCTAACGCTGTTCTTGTGGAATTGGCAAAGGGATATTTGGAAGCCCATAGAGGGCTATGGTGAAAAAGGAAGTATCTTCCGTTCAAAACTGGAAAGAAGCTTTCTGAGAAACTGCTCTGTGTTCTATTAATTAATCTCACAGAGTTACATCTTTCCCTTCAAGAAGCCTTTCGCTAAGGCTGTTCTTGTGGAATTGGCAAAGGGATATTTGGAAGCCCATAGAGGGCTATGGTGAAAAAGGAAATATCATCCGTTCTAAACTGGAAAGAAGCTTTCTGAGAAACTGCTCTGTGTTCTGTAAATTCATCTCACAGAGTTACATCTTTCCTTTCAAGAAGCCTTTCGCTAAGGCTGTTCTTGTGGAATTGGCAAAGTCATATTTGGAAGCTCATAGAGGGCTATGGTGAAAAAGGAAATATCTTCCGTTCAAAACTGGAAACAAGCTTTCTGAGAAACTGCTCTGTGTTCGGTAAATTCATCTCACAGAGTTACATCTTTCCCTTCAAGAAGCCTTTCGCTAAGGCTGTTCTTGTGGAATTGGCAAAGGGATATTTGGAAGCCCATAGAGGGCTATGGTGAAAAAGGAAATATCTTCCGTTCAAAACTGGAAACAAGCTTTCTGAGAAACTTCTCTGTCTTCTGTTAATTCATCTCACAGAGTTACATCTTTCCCTTCAGGAAGCCTTTCGCTAAGGCTGTTCTTGTGGAATTGGCAAAGGGATATTTGGAAGCCCATAGAGGGCTATGGTGAAAAAGGAAATATCTTCCGTTCAAAACTGGAAAGAAGCTTTCTGAGAAACTGCTCTGTGTTCTGTTAATTCATCTCACAGAGTTACATCTTTCCCTTCAACAAGCCTTTCGCTAAGGCTGTTCTTGTGGAATTGGCAAAGGGATATTTGGAAGCAAATAGAGGGCTCTGGTGAAAAAGAAAATATCTTCCGTTCAAAACTGGAAAGAAGCTTTCTGAGAAACTGCTCTGTGTTCTGTTAATTCATCTCACAGAGTTACATCTTTCCCTTCAAGAAGCCTTTCGCAAAGGCTGTTCTTGTGGAATTTGCAAAGGGATATTTCGAAGCCCATAGAGGGCTATGGTGAGAAAGGAAATATCATCCTTTCAATACTGGAAAGAAGCTTTCTGAGAAACTGCTCTGTGTTCTGTAAATTCATCTCACAGAGTTACATCTTTCCCTTCAAGAAGCCTTTCGCTAAGGCTGTTCTTGTGGAATTGGCAAAGGGATATTTGGAAGCCCAAAGAGGGCTATGGTGAAAAAGGAAATA
This sequence comes from Chlorocebus sabaeus, assembly GCF_047675955.1. NCBI lineage: Eukaryota > Metazoa > Chordata > Mammalia > Primates > Cercopithecidae > Chlorocebus > Chlorocebus sabaeus. The sequence goes on along the minus strand of NW_027327925.1, from coordinate 2,401,456 downwards.
TCTTCCGTTCAAAACTGGAAAGAAGCTTTCTGAGAAACTGCTCTGTGTTCTGTTAATTCATCTCACAGAGTTACATCTTTCCCTTCAAGAAGCCTTTCGCTAAGGCTGTTCTTGTGGAATTGGCAAAGGGATATTTGGAAGCCCATAGAGGGCTATGGTGAAAAAGGAAATATGTTCCGTTCAAAACTGGAAAGAAGCTTTCTGAGAAACTGCTCTGTGTTCTGTTAATTCATCTCACAGAGTTACATCTTTCCCTTCAAGAAGCCTTTCGCTAAGGCTGTTCTTGTGGAATTGGCAAAGGGATATTTGGAAGCCCATAGATGGCTACGGTGAAAAAGGAAATATCTTCCGTTCAAAACTGGAAAGAAGCTTTCTGAGAAACTGCTCTGTGTTCTGTTAATTCATCTCACAGAGTTACATCTTTCCCTTCAAGAAGCCTTTCGCTAAGGCTGTTCTTGTGGAATTGGCAAAGGGATATTTGGAAGCCCATAGAGGGCTATGGTAAAAAGGAAATATCTTCCGTTGAAAACTGGAAAGAAGCTTTCTGAGAAACTGCTCTGTGTTCTGTTAATTAATCTCACAGAGTTACATCTTTCCCTTCAAGAAGCCTTTCGCAAAGGCTGTTCTTGTGGAATTTACAAAGGGATATTTCGAAGCCCATAGAGGGCTATGGTGAGAAAGGAAATATCTTCCGTTCAAAACTGGAAAGAAGCTTTCTGAGAAACTGCTCTGTGTTCTGTTAATTCATCTCACGGAGTTACATCTTTCCCTTCAAGAAGCCTTTCGCTAAGGCTGTTCTTCTGGAATTGGAAAAGGGATATTTCGAAGCCCATAGAGGGCTATGGTGAAAAAGGAAATATCTTCCGTTCAAAACTGGAAAGAAGCTTTCTGAGAAACTGCTCTGTGTTCTGTTAATTCATCTCACAGAGTTACATCTTTCCCTTAAAGAAGGCTTTCGCTAAGGCTGTTCTTGTGGAATTGGCAAAGGGATATTTGGAAGCCCATAGAGGGCTATGGTGCAAAAGGAAATATCTTCCGTTCAAAACTGGAAAGAAGCTTTCTGAGAAACTGCTCTGTGTTCTGTAAATTCATCTCACAGAGTTACATCTTTCCCTTCAAGAAGCCTTTCGCTAAGGCTGTTCTTGTGGAATTGGCAAAGGGATATTTGGAAGCCCAAAGAGGGCTATGGTGAAAAAGGAAATATCTTCCGTTCAAAACTGGAAAGAAGCTTTCTGAGAAACTGCTCTGTGTTCTGTTAATTCATCTCACAGAGTTACATCTTTCCCTTCAAGAAGCCTTTCGCTAAGGCTGTTCTTGTGGAATTGGCAAAGGGATATTTGGAAACACATAGAGGGCTATGGTGAAAAAGGAAATATCTTCCGTTCAAAACTGGAAAGAAGCTTTCTGAGAAACTGCTCTATGTTCTGTTAATTCATCTCACAGAGTTACATCTTTC